>NC_138540.1:33740855-33864645 GCF_964234715.1 Podarcis melisellensis
ATTTCTGAAATACGTGCAAATAGTAAAATTAATTAAGATGTTTCATCATGCAAAGCCTTTTGGCTAAAAGTAGATTAGTGTTCCATTTTACTGTGTGTATAAATTCTAAGCTAGGCACCTCTTGCTCAGCTTGCTGGAAGAGGTGTGTGTGTGTGTGTTTTAAAAAGAACATAGCATCTATATAACACCAATCAAAAGTTCTACTGAGGGATGGTGATGGCTTCAGTCCCTTTTCTTGCTCATATGGGTTTGCCCAGGATTTGAACCCAGGCCCCCTTGTACCTAAAGGGGCAATCATGCCCCCTAGACCCACAAGCTGCATTGTGGGATGTAATTCCTTAAATGGAAATAACAGTCATGTAGCAGCTGTTAATTCACTGCTGCTTTGCCTGCACAATGCATGCTTAATAACAATACAAGCATGTTGCGCACTTCAGGTCTGTGGCAATAGGTGTATACAGTAATCCCTCTATTCAGCTTGCTCAAATGGAACATGCCTTTCTAATTGCATGACAACAGTGGAGACAATTGTTAAAAATCCATCTAGCTTAAACCACTCTTGTAATTCTGGGGGATTATAAAAACACAGAAGCCCATGAGTGATGAGTGAAAAAGTGGTGGATTATCAGCATGTAAAAGTCTACAATGAGCCACCATGGCTCTCTGATAATTGGCTTCTTGCTGAATACTGTATTTAGATCAGTTTCTCATTGTGTGAAAACAAATAATGGAATGGAAGCATTACTGCAGCCTGCATCTCTGCATGTTCTTTCATCCTGACTTTTTATAAAAAAATACATAAAGGCTGTTAATCTGACATAACTAAAAGGCAGGGATACTTATCAGAATCCTTCTACCATCAAATTAAGTGCTGGATCCATATTGAAGAAGTATAGCTTTTTAAGGAACTGGACAGATTGCTGACTGTCAGCCAAAGGGGGAAGAAGAGGGCATTTTACATGACAGCTGACGTAGAGTGACAGCTGAAGAGTCTAGCTGCTGGCTCTGGAGGGGTGACCTGTCAGCATGACCAAAGGGAGTTGGCTCTCGCACTGCACAAAAGCCCCTGTACAACTGAACCTTCACCTCTGCAAGTTCAAAGGAGGAATCTGACTGCCTTATCACCAAGGAGCTGTCCATGGTCCTAGATCCTGCACTATTTGGATGCTTGGACTCCTGCAGTGCTGCCTGCTCCCTGCCTATGTAGAGTACAGGGCCACAGAGACCAACACTTTCAGGGCCAGAACCCATGGTGAGAATGTAAGAGAAGATCTGCTGGATCAGCCAAAAGCTCATCCAATCTGGCATTCTAATTTGCAGGGCAGAGGCTTAGATGACCCTTGGGGTCCTTTCCAACTCTACAGCTCTATGCTTCTATGATTCTCATGGTGGTCAACTGGATGTCTTCATGGAAAGTTCCTGAGCAGGGACAACAGCATTCCTCTGCTCTGTTGCCCCCTATCCCAGCAACTGGTCTTCAGGGACACATGGGGAGTCCATTACGGCTATAGCCTTTGATGGGCCAACTTATCAAGGGCTGTGGGAAAGGGCTGTGCCTCTGTAGTAGAACATCTGTGTTGCATGCTTCCATACCAGGCAGCTAGATTCCTGTGTGAAATTCTGGAGAGCAATGGCCAGTCAGTGAGGGCAATACTGAGTTAGATGGACCAATGGTCTGCCTCAGTATAACTCAGTTTCCTGCTAAAAAGAGGGCACCTTTAAACTCCATCTCCTGTACACATTGATTTTTTTTTCTACATATACATACAGTATTACTATGGATGTCCATGTTTATAGGTCTCTCCATCCTTCAGCCTTTGTCAGGACTTGACTGCAGCAAGCATCACCCACTGGTGATTCCCGGCGACTGGTTGTCAGAGGCTAGTCACCATCTCTCAGCCTAACTAACCTACCTCACAGGGTTGTTGTGAAGAGAAAAGGACAAGAGGTCCCCTACCCTGAGCAGTGTGAGTTAAAAATGAAGTTTTGTTTTGTTATGGTTTTTTAAAGAAAAGGTTTGCCAGCACAGTCCTGTGAATGAAATCTTTTATGGAACATGACTATCATCTAAGAAAGAAAATCCTGGGGACATTTCAGTGAAGTAAGGAGTCTTGAAAAAGGAAGCTTTGTGCTTCTCTGTGCCCTTTCCTTCCCCTCCTGCCACCAGGACTTTTCCCAGCCACAACTTTGCTGCCATTCATATCTGCAAAGGGAATTGCAGGGGCTTTATAATTCATCACAGGCTGAAAGCCTGGCACCAGGCGGCAACTGGCGGCCCGCGTCAGTTCTTCCTGAGACAGGACAAAGCTGCAGCAGACAAGTTGATTAATAATGCAGTGTTTCTATATTTCCTCTTCGTTTAATCTTGTCATTTCCCTGCTTTTTCCAAGGCTCTTCTGCCAGGCCTCCCCTTTTGCTAGGTTAAAAATCCCATAGGCTGACGAGTGTATTTTATGGAGTTGAAAGAAAAAGCAAAAGCATAGACCTGTCTTTTTCTACTGTGTGGGTTTGAGAACAAGCAGCTGCATCAGAATTAACTGCAAAGACATAAAAGGTAACTTTTAGCTCACCCCTTCCATCTTCTTTTTCTGTGTCCCTCCCGTGAAACTGAATAAACCTCTAGGGAAGAAAGGATTTACCTTCTCTCTCATTCTCCCCCCCTCTCTTCTGCTCATATGTTTCCAGGACTGTAGAAGCACTGCAGCATTTTATATAGATTAAAAGATGACCAGTCTGAGCTCGGAAGTACTACCCGGGGGGGACGGGACTCCTTTAGTTGCATTTGTTAAAATGAATGCAAAGGGGTGGTGACAGTTCATGGTGTGCAAGCAGCGGGGTTTGCAGATCAAGGTTTGAAAAAGAGGTGCCTGCCCGCCACAGTCTGGGCCCCACACCGAATAACTGCCTCTGCATTTTCATGAGGACTAGAGAGTTGCCCATTTCAAAACTGACAGTCTAGGGTTTCGTGAAAGTGACTGATGCTTTGCTACAGAGCTTTGTAACATCTGTGCCGTGACTATAGCAAAAGCGTAAGCTGCTGCTTTATACCAGGCCAGATGATTTGTCCATCAGGACTCACATTGCCTGCTCCAGCACCTTCTCCAACCTAGTGCCCTCTGAATATTTTGAACTGCTCTACTTTCATTTACTTGTTTGCAAATAGCAACAACAACAACAACAACCTATCAGGTCAATGTTAAAGGGGGCTGTGGAAATATAATGGTGATGCACAGCAAAAAAAAAAAAAATTGTTAGGGATGTTTAGGGGTAGTGATTCATAAATGTAATTAAATAATTAAAACAAAATTGCATTCATATAGCAAACTCAAAATACACTGCAAATCAGTAGATGATTGCAATACCTCAATGAAACTGGATCGCCGCTCAAGGAAAGCCAGAGTGGGACAGATGAGTTAAGAACATCTGAGCATAGGAAGATACCAGCATTACCCAAACTGGGGAAACATTTTGGCCTTCCAGATGTTGCTGAACTACAGCTCCCATCAGCCCCAGCATGCATGGCCAATGGCCAGGAATGTTGGGAGTTTTAGTGACAGTTGGTGGGCCAAAGGTTCTCCACACAAGCCCAAACTGGGTGGCAGTCTCTCCCCAGTGCTTCAGACAAGGGACAACCCCAGATTTACCTGGGGATGCCAAAAACTGAAACTAGGACCTATAAAATACTTGCTCTATTACTGAGCTGTGGTTATTCTCCTATTTTAAGCAAGTTTCTAAACATCACTATTGTAGGTGCCACCACACTAAAGGCTCTAGTCATAGTTAACATAGCACAAAATGTGGGTGTAATTTTGGTGCCTGGGGTGGAAACTTCAGATGACTGGATACACTCCCTTGGGTGGGGTGGGAATTAACACAACAATAGATTAACAGTAGCAATTTCATGCCGTTTAACTCAATCATTATTTCTAATACAAAACTACTTCCATAATGTAATTTCTTAAAACTAGATACACCCCCATTAAAAAATAATAATCCAATAGCAGATGGTGCCCATTTTCAAGTTTCTCTATTGATGCAGGAAAGCTACTAATATTAAAAGACTGTATGTGCTATTTGATCAAATCACCTGATAGAAAACCAAGATGTAAAAAGGAATGATTTATGATTCCCTCTCCATCTCTAAGAGCTCCGAGACCCTCACTGGGTCATTTATTTCCTGAATTATTTTTTTAAAAGAACAACATTTATCTTAACCAGTGATGCCTAAGAGTATAATTTTCTGTTATAAATGAAAATGCAAAGATGGGCCATAATATAAATGTAATAAAATTAAATAACCTACCATTAGCAAATGCAATGAGGAACAAGTGAACAGCTGTTGTGGTCTAATGATAAATAGGTGGAGGTACTCATTATGCTACTCAATATATAATATGATGCCGGGGATGGAGAGCCACTTTTTAATAGGCCCAGTAAAATAGCAATCAATGTGTCCAAAATATTTATTTTGTGAAGTTTTTACACGATTGATAAATCTTGCAAAATGAAAGATTAAAAGGAAATCTGTATGGCAATAAGAAGCAAATTCCAGGGGGAGGGGGTAACTAAAGTGATTTGCACAGGGGCCCTATCAACAGGCTTTTAAACAGGCCTGGAGCATCTTCTTTCAGCTCAAGGACCACATTCTTTCATAGGCAATTTCCGGAGGGCCACATGCCATGGTAGGTGGGGCCAGAGGCAAAAGTAGACTGGGAACAGATACCTTTCTGCTATAGCACAGGCATCCCCAAACTCAGCCCTCCAGATGTTTTGGGACTACAATTCCCATCATCCCCGACCACCGGTCCTGTTAGCTAGGGATGATGGGAGTTGTAGTCCCAAAACATCTGGAGAGCCGAGTTTGGAGATACCTGTGCTATAGGCTACATTACAGCCATACAAAAGTCTCTCTCTCTCTCTCTCTCTCTCTCTCTCTCTCTCTCTCTCTCTCTCCATCCAGGTAAGCAAGAGGCATGATTGCATCTCAGCCTGACAAAAACAGGATGTGGTCTGGGAAGAGTTTCAAGGCAGGTTCTAATAGGGAGACCTGTAGCTGCTTCTTCTTCTTGTATATTATTGTTCAATTCCCTGACCATGGGCCCTGTTGTATGGGGTTATTGGGAACTGTAGTACTACAACCCAGTAGTGATGTATGGAAGTGAGAGCTGGACCATAAAGAAGGCTGATCGCTGAAGAATTGATGGTTTTGAATTAATGTGCTGGAGGAGACTCTTGAGAGTCCCATGGATTGCAAGAAGATCAAACCTATCCATTCTTAAGGAAATCAGCCCTGAGTGCTCACTGGAAGGACAGATCCTGAAGCTGAGGCTCCAATACTTTGGCCACCTCATGAGAAGAGAAGACTCCCATGATGTTGGGAAAGATTGAGGGCACAAGGAGAAGGGGACGACAGAGGACGAGATGGTTGGATATTGTTCTTGAAGCTACCAGCATGAGTCTGACTAAACTGTGGGAGGCAGTGGAAGACAGAAGTGCCTGGCGTGCTCTGGTCCATGGGGTCATGAAGAGTAGGACACAACTAAACGACTAAACAACAACAAGTACTACAACAGCTTGTACATGGCATCAGCATGAGTGGCCAATGTAGTGCCTTCTGAATGTTCTTGCACTGCAAGAACAGGGCCAATGGTTGTGGATGATGGGGGTTGTAGTCCAGCAGCATCTGGGGGACATCACGTTGGCTACGCCTGATGTCAACGACACTGTCTCATTGCCTCCAGACATCTTTTAGTCCCTCTCCTTTCTCTAAAAGTGCAGTGCCTTTGAGAAGTATGAAGTTTGCCATCAGAGATATTTCACTGTGCATAAAATTGACACAACATGCTATGTGTTTTGCTGTCCCTTTTAAAAAGGAAATGCTTCTGGAGAATCTTTGCTTTGACATTGCTTCTGCTCTTTCACTCTGCTAAGTGCAGATATACTGAGGCTAAAGCAAAGTGTTTGGGGTCACACTGTGCAGCTCTCTTCCTCTGAATGCTATATGGCAATTCTGAGCAACCTTGCATGAACCCCCAGCTCTCACCAGTGACTGCAAATCAGAGAGGACACTTTGCAGCCTGGCTAGCTGTAGAAGGCCAGCGGCCACAACTGTAAAGCAGAGCTGCAAAAAGCAAAAGGAAGTCATCCCCCATCACATTTGCTAACTTTTGATAATGCAAAAAGAGGAAGAAAGGGGCTCTTTAGACCTCTTTTAAACCCGCATTGCTTGATTCAATATTAAAATTAAGCTCACCTCTCCCCCAGTGAAGCTCTATTAATGTTTACAGTCACTCTCATCATGCTTTTATTCAGGGATAGCCAATATGAGATAGCCAAATGTTCCTGGACTCCAACTTTCATTGACCTCAGCAAACACGGCCAGTGGTCATGGAAGATAGGAGTTGTAGTCCAACAACATGACTTCATAGTTGAGGAAGATCTAGATGAGGATGATATGGAGCCCCCAGAAACTTAGGAGAAATGCCACATAATGCAACAGCTTGCAGTATATAAAGAATCGTCTCCTATGTGAACCTGCTTGAGTGTTGATATATACCTCTGATGTCTCGCCTCAGGTTCCTCTGCTAACTAGAATATGGTGGGTTGCATGAGGGAGAAAGCCTTTTCTGTTGTGACAGCAAGGTTTTGGAATGCCCTTAACTAATTGAATATTGGTTGAGCATTGGAACTGTCCTAGGTGCTGAAATATCTGAAACTATCCTAACTGGAACAGGTGATCTTAGCACCTGTTTTAGGTCTGTTCTTGCTTAGCTTGTCATGGACTCTTCATTCTGCTTGGGACAAGGCAAACTGGAAGAGATGCCAAGTCAACTCCAAAATATGCCGGAAGTGCTATGTAAGCACAGTCTGATATAAAACCTTGCGATGTTTACCCTGCATTGAATGACAAAGCAGAAACAAGCACCCACTCTGTCCCCAGTTCCTCTAAACAACATTAGCTTGGATTAGGTTCCAGGGACTTTGCTGAATGGATGTGTGTGCACAGAGCAGTGGCCTTAGGGGAGATACTTTTCAATATTCATCAAACCAGCAGGGGCCACTGAGATAACAGTCTCCCTTGATGGTGTTGATTGCAAGAAAGCTCTTATGCTCTTTGCAACATTAAATTAATTGTGCCTACAAATGGGAGAAGCGAAGTTATGTAAGGATAATAGCGGGAGGCCTGTTACAAAACCTCCTGGCCTCTCTCTCTCTCTGGCGTAACACAAAATGCTTAGGAAGATGGAGAAGCTTTTAAAAAAGGTCTCTGGTGGGAGAATATCTCACTTGGAGATTTCAGGCTCAGTGCCAGAAGCTTTGGGGAAAGTAAAAAAGGCCCATCAATTCCCACAATTGAAGAGCAGGGAGTGAATGTGGAAAAGAAACAAACATTCATGGAGGATAAGTCTCTCAGTAGCTGTTAGACATGGCATTGCATAGTTCAGTTGTCGAATTTGTTATCATAAGATGAGGATGAGCTTGGGTGGCTTTCAAAGAACTCAACAGATTCATGGAGGACAAGGTCTATCAATGGCTGCCGACCATGACAAGAGCATAATATAAGCCTGCTGGGTCAGGCCAATGGCCCATCTAGTCCAGCATCCTGTTTTCACAATGGTCAACCAGATCAAACAGAACATGGGTACAAGAGCACTCTGCCCTCCTGTGGTTCCCAGCAACTGGTATTTAGAGGCACACTGCCTCTGGCAGTGGAGGTACAACATAGCCATCACAGCTAGCAGTCACCAATGGCCTTGTCCTCCATCAATTTGTCTAATCCTCTTTTAAAACAATATACGTTGGCAGCCAGCACTGCAGTTTAACCATGCACTGTGTGGAGCACTGCTTCATTTTCTCTGTCCTGAATATTCCTGCATTCGGCCTCGTTGGATGTCCACAAGTTCTAATGTTATGGGAGAGTGAGAACTTCTCTCCATCCACTCTCTGTCTAGGTATATGCTACCTCCAGGTTTAGAGGAAACATCCCTCTGAATAATATCAGCTGCTGCGATGTGACAATGGGAAAGGCCTATTGCCTAGAGGCACCTGACTGGCCACGGTAGAAACAAGATGATGGACTGGCAAAGCTCTTCTTATGCACTGGTTGATCCAACACATTTAATGGCAGGATGCCATGGATGCCTATTGCTACAGGACAACAGCAGGGAAGGGCTATTGCCCTTGTAAGTTCCCTAAAGGCATCTGATTGGATACTCTGGAAAACAATATGCAGGCCTGGAGGAACTGCTGTTAAAAATGCAAGAATAGGGCCAGGTCAGCTTTCGGAGGTGAGCTCTGATACTAAGTAATAACTACTTTTTAAAAACCTATAGGATCTCCCTATGTGTGACATATTTCTGGCAGTTCTTTAGATCCAGCTAAGGCTCTAAATCCTGGTTCCTTCATACCCATCTACTCACAAAATGTCTTAAGAAGCACAAGCTTTCCTGCTCTCCCTGGGAGGGCATGTAGAAACCTCTGGCTGTACAGAGGGAAGAATTACAGCCACTGCTTTGTGTGCTTGAGCCTCTGGCCCTTTCCCACCATAGGCATGAGGCTGGTTGCCTGGGGAAAATGTGGCCCTTGAGTGGGGGGTGGGGGTGGGGAGGGAATCCACATCCATGAGTTAAGTAATGTGTTTGGAAAGTCTGCTAAGTTCCTTTAGAACAGGCCGTCAAGCTGTGTGAAATAAGGCAAAATGAGCCATCTTCTTAATGGAGCACTAAAAAAGAAGCATTTCAGAACTGGCCTTGCTGTGTTTATGCCCAGTTGCCTCAATCCAAGATTATTGCATTCTCAAAACTGTTTAATGTTCCCTTCCCTCTCCAGTTGTTCCAGTTTCAGTATGATGAGAACTTCAGACGTCTGAAGGGAACAATTCTGGGAATTAATGGCCTCCACCCCCATCAATTTTCTCTTCTCTTTCTTTTTTAAGAAAACAAAAGAGGGAAATTAAAGATGTGAGCTTGAAATCAGGATGAAACACATAGAGTTCAACAAGGTTTCCGTTCTGCCATTTGGGACTTGACCTTCCTTCACACTTTGATGCCGGACAATTCTAGTCTGAATAAGAGGTGCATTTATCTGGGAGGTGCATTTTGTTATACTCATCTGTTCTCACAAGCCTCTGGAGCTTGAACCAGGGAGATTATTATTACTACATTTTTAAGCCAGTACTTGCTTCAGCAAACAAACAGCAGAGCTAGCTTCCCTCTCATTTTCTCCTAAAAATAGCCCTCTGAGGGAGGTGAGGCTCAAAAGCAGTGACTGGCCAGAGGTCATTCACTGTGCTTTGTGGCTGAGTAGGGCTTTGAACTTCTGTCTTCCTGGCACCGGTCTAATACTCTAACCATTGCACCACATTTTCTCCACCACAGCCTGTGTGCATTTAAGCCTCAGGGCTATCATCTGGCACACATGTGAACTATGGTGTCCAACATTATCCCCTCTGATTGGTAGGCAGCATCAAGCCTCTGGATTGGCTGGGCCTGGTACAAAAACTCAGAGTCTAGCTGTCTCCCTATGTCTACGCCAGTGGTTCTCAACCTGTGGATCCCCAGATTTTGTTGGACTACAACTCCCATCATCCCTGAGCTCTGGCCTTGCTAGCTAGGGGTGATGGGAGTTGTAGTTCAACATCATCTGGGGACCCACAGGTTGAGAAAAGCTGGTCTAGGCAGAAGAACTGAATTTTTTGGTTGCATAACAAGTGGCAACTTTCAGGGATTCTGTTCCAGAACAATCTGTGTCTACATTAGAGCAGCGGTGGAGCAAGCCGATTGGGCGCCTGGGGTGGTGTGCTTGCCCTGTGCCCAGGGGTGGGGCCAGCTGTCCACGGGGCGGGGCGAGCCGGGGCAGGATGCTCCACAGGGCCTCCGAGGAGTCTGCCTGCCGCCTCACACTCAGCCACCCTACAGCTGGGGGAGAGGCAGCGGGTGGACCGTTTGGGGCAGCATGGAGCCTGCGGGAACCCAAGCCACTGTGTCACTCCCAGCAGTGACTCGGGCACACTGCAGGCCCCGCAGTGAGTGCCGCCCGGCATTTTGTCACCCCCTCAGTGGTGACACCCAGGGCGACCCACCCCCCACCACACACCCTTCCCTGGGAAGAAAGTTCCCTGGGAAGAAAGATTGATTATTAAACCACTCAGGGCATTGTAACTCCTAACAATTCTCAGCACCATTAACAAACCACAGTTCCCAGGAGTCTTTGGGTCTTCTTGACTAGAAGCAACTTCCAGCAGTCTGACTGCCACATTCTGCACTAGTGGGAGCTTCCAAACCTGGCCCAAGGCCAGCCCCCACAGAGCAGATTGCAGTAATCCAGCCTTGAGGTCACCAATGCATGGACAGGAATGGTCAGGGTATCCCTGTCCAGGAACAGCATACCTGATGAAGCAGATATGGCTGATGAAAGGTACTCCTAGCCACAGGAGACATTAGGGCTTCTAGAGACAAAGATGGGTCCAGGAGTACCTGGATCTATGGATGGACCTGAGCTATGGACTTGCTCCTTCAGAGGAAATGCAGCCCCATGCAGAAGAGGTAATCTTCCAGTTTCCCAAACATGGGAACCACCCATCCAAAGAGCTTCCATCTTCCCAGGATTAAAACATGGTTTATTAGCCCACTACTGCATTCAGACGCTGATCCCGAGTTTTCACAGTCTCTCTTTTGTCAGGAGAAGCCGGGGAGCTTTGCCTTACGGCTCTCCGCCTCTTGTGTGGTTTGCTAAGGACATGGCACTTTTGATCAGCAGCTGTTCAGCTGGCGAGGGAGCAAGTGACGTTCTTTTCAAGGACCCACTTTGGATGCGTCTTCCTCTCCCACCCGCATTTCAGTTCCACTTTGTGGCAAGATTTTTCTGCTGAGCGGCTTCCCAGTTCAGAGGCACTTTGCATTCAGGCATTGGCTGTGCAAGGCAGATGGAGGCAGAGCCATTGCAATTACGGACAAGATTGACTATTAGGACGAAGCCCCCCCTGGAGCAGTTGAACTGCATTCAGCACATTACATCAAATGAACAGTCATTAACATAGGTTGTAAACAATTTACGTGGTGGCATTGCTGCTATTTTGTCAAATTCCCTCCAAGTTCAAAACTGAATTTCTGCAACTTAGCATGTGAGTCTTTAATTTTTAAAATGGGGTGGTGGAGGTGATATGTTTCTTTAAAAAAACTAACTCAGGGGTAGGGTACTGTTGTCCGTCCAAGGGCCACATTCCCTTCTGGGCATCCTTTTGAGGGCCACAGGCCAGAGGTGGGTGGGGCAAGTGCAGCGGTATAGCGTGGGGGGTGCAGGGGGCCCCGGCTGCACCGGGCGCAACATCTGGGGGGCGCGCTCACACTCGCAGCTCTCTGCGCCTACTAAAATCCACAGGTTAGGGGGCGCAAATTACTTGCCTTGCCCCGGGTGCTGACAACCCATGCTACGCCACTGGGCAAGTGGCAAAAATAGGTGGAGCAACAAATGTACATTTTCCACTTCTAATAGAATACAAGACATTAGAAATACATAATGTTGCTCTGTAGGGTATCAGATATGGTTTAGGCCTGCGTGCTACAGCGTCTATCACCACTGCTGCCTTTATAGATGCTGGCTTGATCACTGAAGAAGACAAGAGATTTGTGGATCACAATAAAGTCAAGAAGACCCAAGAAAAAGTTATGAAATCCCTGGATCAGGAATCTGATGGTCTTTATCAGAAGGGTGAAATAGACAGCATCTTCTTTGGCGGCTCTGAAGATACAACTAAATTTATGCCAAAAGCAGACAATTCAGATCAGCAGTCCCCTAGCATCATCACAGAAGAACATTATACTGTGTGCAGTGAGCCAGGTGGAAAACATCTCTACCACTTCACTTTGGAGAAAGGCTCAAAGAGAGAGAAAACAGCTGATGTTATTGCTAACAAGCTAGTAGATTTATTGAAGAAGGGCCTTGATAAGAGCCTGCAGGCCATTGGAGGTGACTCTGCAAATGTTCACACTGGCTGAAAAGGTGGTACCATGCATTGGGTAGAGGGCAAGCTTGGTTGTAGGCTGGTCTGGTTGGTTTGTGCCCTCCATACCAACAAGTTACCTCTGTGACATTTGATCACAGCACTCAATGGGAAGACCTTGTCCAGCAGAAAATGGACAGGTAACATTGGCAAGATGCTAGACACTGTTGCAGAACATGAAATTGATCCTTCATTCACCAGACTCTCAACTGGAGTGCCTCTTACTTCACTGAGTGGCAATGTCGTAAAGGATCTGTCTACTGATAAAGTGTAAAGGTGTTGGGTCACACAGGCCATAAGGACAGGAAAATTTCCCATTAGTCTGGCCCATCTTGAAATGAGCCATTCAAGGTGGCTAACAGGCTTTGTTGCATATACCAAACTTTTAGAAGACATCTGAAGGCAGCCCTGTTTAGGGAAGGTTTTAATGTTTAAATAGGTTATTGTAGTTTAGTGTTTTGTTGGAAGCAGCCCAGAGTGGCTGGGGAAACCCAGCCAGATGGGTGGGGTATAAATAATATATTATTATTATTATTATTATTATTATTATTATTATTATTATTATTATGGTTTCAAACATCTTCATACATATGTTATTTGTATGTAATCTATATCTATCTATCTATCTATCTATCTATCTATCTATCTATCTATCTATCATCTATCTATCATCTATCTATCTATCATCATCTATCTATATCTATATCTATCTATCTATCTATCTATCTATCTATCTATCTATCTATCATCTATCTATCTATCTATCTATCTATCTATCTATCTATCATCTATCTATCTATCTATATCTATCTATATCTATCTATCATATATCTATCTATCTATCTATCTATCTATCTATCTATCTATCTATCTATCATCTATCTATCTATCTATCTATCATCTATCATCTATCTATCTATCTATCTATCTATCTATCTATCTATCTATCTATCTATCTATATCTATCATCTATCTATCATCTATCTATCTATCATCTATCATCTATCTATCATCTATCTATCATCTATCTATCTGAAATGCAATTTCTCACAATATAATGCATTCTTTATGTTGTTTTTAAACTAATGCATGCATTTTATGCATACTTTAATCTATGCATTCTTGTGCACATAATTCAGCTGGACTGCACTGCAAAATTTGGAAAAGCGTGAATTTTTAAGGATGCCTGCATCTTGGTTCTTGCATTATTTCAGAAAGTGTAAATTAAGTGTGAATTAAGCAAACTGAACTTTATATTTCCCCTCATCCCTGTCTTCTGTGCAGCTGCTGAAATCTGTCTTAGTGCCGTGGGGTGTGGCTAGCAGGCATGATCCTGCTGCCTACTCATGCATTCACTGAATGCATGTGGGGTTGCCTGAACAGCAGTAAAGGCTTAGGCCCCCATCTGCACTATACATTTAAAGCAATACCATACCACTTTAAACATTCTTTGGCTTTCCCAAAAGAATCCTGGGAACCGCAAGTTGTTAAGGGTTCTGAGAGTTGTTAGTAGACCCCTCTTCTCCTTGCAGAACTACCATTCCCCAGAGAGGTTTAGCAGCCAGTCCCTGTTCCTAGGGGACTCTAGCTCAGATTTTTGAGAGGGGAACAGGTGCTTATTATTAATGCATTTTCAACAATTCTCCCCCCTCCCCAGTCCTTGTCTCTGAAGAAAAGGCCGCCACAGCTGTCATTGTCACCTGCTTGGCAGCCGTCCAGCACTTTGAAGGCGGGAGGAGCAAAACTGCTTGTACAGTTTTAATGAAGAAGTAACATTCTTGCTTATCAGCTACTTAATTCCGTGGGTTAATGAATGGCGGTGGTGATAATTGCACCTGTTTTTAATTATAGGCAGAAGCTGCTTCATAAATATTTAAATGTGGGCTGTCTTTTGCTTTTTTAAACCTCTAAAGCCCTCCCCCTCCCAGCCCTGCATAGTTTAACAGCCAATCCCTCTTCCCAGGAGACTCAGGGAATTGTAGCTCTGGAAACCCCTTAACTAACTACATATCTACAAAAAAAAATTCTGGGGGAATCCATGAAAGTTTATTATTATAATTTTTATTTATGATTTTCAATGTTATACATTTCAATAATTTTTCAATCATTTTAATATTTTGAAACTTGACTTCCTTCCCCCTCTTTCTGTGTTTCCTTAAATTCATATTATCTGCACATTTCAAATTAACTTAACTTAATCATTTATTCATCTACTTCAAATGTATACTCTTATAAAAAAAACCTGCAGGTTATTACAAGAATCCTGCCAACATTCTTATCTGTTTACAATTTGTCTGTAAAAATTCAACAAACCATTTCCATTCTTTTATAGAAAGTTTGTTATCTTGATTTCTTATTTTTCCAGTGTCCCTGATGGTTTAAAGTGGTACAGTGGTACCTCAGGTTACAGACATTTCAGCTTACAGACACTTATTTCCGCTAATTCAGAAATAGTACCTCGGGTTAGGATGAGAACAGAAATCGCACTGTGGTGGTGCAGCGGCAGTGGGAGGCCCCATTAGCTAAAGTGGTACCTCAGGTTAAGAACAGTTTCAGGTTAAGAATGGACCTCCAGAACGAATTAAGTTCTTAACCCAAGGTACCGCTGTATAATGCTTTAAACATTTAGTGCCAGAGGTGCTAAGTTGAGCAGAAGATTGGGGGTGGCCGATGACGTGCGCATGATATGTGCATGACTTTGGAACGCTGGGAGGAGCCAGGGGGTGGAGCAAAATGCAGTGGCAGCGTGGCTTCAATGACTGGCAGCTCCTCCTCCCTGACACTCAACAACCTCCTCCTCTTCCTTCCACTGCCGCCAGCTGGGAGCTGCTTTCCCCCCTCCTTCCCCTCCGTGGTAGGAAGAGGAGCAGCAGTTACCAGCCACTGGAGCTGTGCTGTGCTGGGCTCCATGCTCATGCAACTGATTGTTCTCAACATGGTCCTTCCCAAATACTTTATTTGGGGCAGGGGGCAAAGGAACTGGGCTCCTTGGAGTTGGCACCTATCTATAGTGTAGATGGGGACAAAGTGTGGCACGTTAGGAGAGGGAGTGTGGTGACAGTGAATGTCAGAAGCTGGCTCATATCAGCTCATATCAATTTCTCACAATATAATGCATTACTTATGTTGTTTTTAAACTAATGCATGCATTGTATGCATACTTTAATCTATGCATTCTTGCGCACATAATTCAGCTGGATTGCACTGCAAAATTTGAAAAAGCGTGAATTTTTAAGGATGCCTGCATCTTGGTTCTTGCATTATTTCAGAAAGTGTGAATTGAGTGTGAATTAAGCAAACTGAACTTTATATTTCCCCTCATCCCTGTCTTCTGTGCAGCTGCTGAAATCTGTCTTAGTGCCGTGGGGTGCGGCTAGCAGGCATGATCCTGCTGCCTACTCATGCATTCACTGAATGCATGTGGGGTTGCCTGAACAGCAGTAAAGGCTTAGGCCCCCATCAGGTCAGTCCCCCACATAGAGCTACAATTCAATCCCTCTGGGAGGAAACTCTGAGACGTGTAGCTCTGAAAGAGGAGTAGGGGTCTCCTAAGAACTCGTATCACCCTTAGAATAAAAGAATCTCTCCCCCCCCATGCTTATTTCCATGCTTAATACATACAAAAAAAGGGGAAAAATACTGAAAAGGGGGTACAACTTAAGAGGGGAGGGAAAAGGAAAGAAAATAAAATTTACACAATCTGTTAAGATAAAAATTATGACAAAAATTTGTGGTTACAATTTCATGTTACAATAAAAGTAAAAAAAAATCTCATTATCTTTTATACCTGACTTCCCATTTATCCCTTAATTCTTTTTACATAAATTTACTGCCTTATCAAAATCCTATTTGTTATGTTAATATTTTCACAATTTATAAAAATTTATATTCATATAAGCAATTACTAAAAACTGCTGGGGTCACTTAAAAGCTGCTACAGATTTTAACATGGTATAATTTTGTTTAAGATATGTTCTGAAGGCCTCCTGTTTTGATACAAATTCCATTCTTGGTTTATTTTTTATTTTTTCAGATAGACTATCTAATTCAGCAGATTCAGTCAATTTTTGTATCCACTCTTGTCTAGAAGGAATTATGTCGCTCTTCCACCTTGTAGCGGTGGAAGAATAAAAGAATCTCATAGAGTTGGAAGGGACCACAAGAGTCACTGAGTCCAACCCCCTGCAGTGTAGGAGCCTTTTGCCCAATATGGGACTCGAACCCATAACCCTGTGATTAAGAGTCTCATGCTCTGTCATCTGAGCCATGAGCCCTCAATGAACTCTGGTTCCCGGGGGAAGCTTATAGGGGACGTGAGAGAAGCTTATAAAATCATGCATGGCACAGTCACAGCGGACAGGGGAAAGTTTCGCCCTCTTTCATAACACTAGAACTCATGGACATCAATGAAGCTGAAAGCTGGAAGATTCAGGGCAGATAAAAGAAAATCCTTCTTCATGCAGCACATAGTTAAGACTATCGATCTAGTTTCCACAGGAGGCAGTGATGGTCACCAGCCTATATGGCTTTAAAAGAGGATTCGACCAATTCATGGAGGAGAAAGCCATTGATGGCTTCTAGCCCTGATGGCTCTACAGTTGGAAGCAGCCATGCTTCTGAATACCAGTTGGAGAGGAGAGTGCTCTTGTGGTCAAATCCTGCTTGTGGGTTTCCTACAGACATGTGGTCGGCCACTAAGAGAACAGGATGCTGGATTAGACGGGCCACTGGCCCCATCCAGAAGACACTACTTTGTTCTCATGTCCAAGCTGTGACTGTTAAGGTGGCAAACACCACTTTACATGTATAGGGCAGATGGGGTATCTAAGTCGCTGGATGCCACTCTATTCAGAACACTATCCATGGCTAATGTTCTTATTCTGTCCTTGTCTCTGGGCTGAGAGAAACCAGGATGCAGCTACAGTAAAGAATGGTCCCTCCACCCAGCAAGCCATTCTGTGGCAGCATGTGAGCAGCTTCCCATCCCGGCGACTTCAGGCCTTTAAAAAAAAAATCTCACTTGAGGAGTGACTCATGGAAAGAGACAGGGGAGATATTTTGCTTTCGCACAAGCACTGCGATGAACCTCCCTCCCTTCCCATTTGCTCTGAACAATGTGTTATTTTGGAAACACTTTGATTCCCCCCCCCCCATGTTGCGAAGAAGCGGGTCATTGTTGGGGGTAATTAGGCATTATGTACTACATAATTGCACAGATTGCAAAAAAAAGCGGCTTGTCCTTTTTTGCTGGGGGAGCGAAGAGAAAACGTTTAAATACATGATTACCACAAAACCCGTAGCAGAAAAGCATTTTGAAAAGCTAATTTAAAGCGCCATTTAATTTCGCAATTGTGGCTTGATAACAACAGCTATCTTGGAACTGGGAAAACAAAAACAATGGCTAGCTAACGCTCCTCACCAACCACGACCCATTATTCAGGTGGGATTGTTTGTTTTTCCTCATTGGAAGCTTAGTGCCTTGCTAGAGATGTTAGTCAACATACTAACAGATGTTAACTTCTATTTTTTCTTCTTCTTCCAAGAAAGTGGACAGCTTAGGCATTGATGGGCCAAGTGGTGGTTGGGTGGGTGCAATGGAATGCCAGAAGGGGATAGGAGATGCAATGAAGTATCTTGGGAAAGGTTGTGGCTGGCTTGCTTGAATGCGGAACAGACTCCATGTCTGCACACTCCATGCAGTAACATTTTGTTGAAGGTCCCACTTGCAGGATCCTATTACAGATTGATGAAAGGTTGTTGTTTTTTGGGTGGGGGTAGGGTTGCCGTATGTCCTGTCCCCCTAGAAAATGGCCTCTTTCTCATGGGTATGTAAAATGAGAGTCACCATAGCAATCCATAGTTAAAATTAGAAGTTGCCAAACGTGTCCTCTTTTTTGCTCTTCACAATATGGCAACCCTAGAATAGGGCTTAAATCCACTTTCGCTATCGAACTCTTGTCCCCAACTGAAACAAAGCCATTTGTAGCTATATTTCCATGCCCTCAGTCTCTTTACCTTCCCTGCCATCTCTCTCTTTTCTCTTTTCTCTCTCCCTCTCTCCTCCCCACACTCCTTTCCTCTTTCTGCCTCTCCCTAGCAAAACTTTGTAAAATTGCAACAAAAAATGCGGGTCTTGCTTCTGTTGCTTTGTGCAGAGTGCTGTGATTGTACTAATAAAGTATTTTAAAAGAAAAGGCATTCTGATGTCATCAATTGCAGATGCAATTTGTTCTTTTGTAGCAATTAATGCAAGGCACCAGGCATGCAGAAGGTCATTTCTGTGCTAATTTTTCCTACAAGTCGATGGAAACTGCAAGCCACCCCTCTTCCACAGCCTTGGCGTAAAATATGAATCTCTCTGCAAAGGACAGGTGTACTTGCAAGATCATTCGCGACAGGCTTGTCTGCAGTGTCTCTTTTTCAAGGTTTGAAAAAGTTCATCGTTTGAGACTTCAAAGAACCCTTCCATTCCCAAGTCATAAATACGAACTCCCAACGCTTCATAACTTATTTCACCTCTTGTTGAAGAGAGGTGTCATGCTGGAGATGAGAAGGCTGTTTTCCTCACCAGCACATTTGCAGTGCTCTCTAATAAGCACAAGACTGCTGTGAATTATTTTCTGTTTGCACAATTGATCCTTGAGAGCATGGGATTGAATATTGTGTTTGGTATAGCTCGCATCTTGCGAATCTTAGCTCTCGTGTCAAAACAAGGCAAGCTTCTAGTCCATCTGGCAGTGCAAAGATGCAGCAGTCATTCTCTTATGTGGGAGAAATGAAATGGATGCAGGACTAAACCTGATCCATTTCATTGGCCTTCAGTAAAAGCAACCCACAGCCTCATCGTATTATTGAACACAGTCTCATGAGAGGCAGTGATGGCCACCAACCTGGATGACTTCAAAAATGGACCTATTGAAATGAATGACTCTGACTCATTTTGGTCCGTTCATTTCAATGGGCCTACTCTGAGTAGGAACAGTGTTGCACACAGTCCTTTACTCTTCTTTGCTGCCACAGACTCAGCGCAGCCATCCCTCTGGAGGTTTTCGGGGACAGGAGTGGTGAGTGGGTTACGCCTTTGCCATCAACATTGCCTCTTTACCCTGTACAGTAACAGCTAGTGGGAGCCACTGGGATCCAAGCCCCCTCCTATCTACATAGATCCACCATTCATCTGCAAAAACCCCACCTTGGCTTCTGTTTACTGGCGGTGCCAGGAGTCAGCCTTTTCAAATACGAAAAGTGATTGCGGGACCTTATGCCACAATTCTGAGCTCATCTTTCCAACATGTTTTACAATGAGAAAGGCTGGCTGTGCAAATGAGTTAATCGTGTGCGATGGCCCAGGCCCATTGTAAGCGCTGGAGCAGCCCGGCTCTGCAACATCTCCTCCCTTTTCTCTCTAATGTGGGCTTGATTAATTTGAATTGCACCAGGCAGCTCCTTTTAATTAAAAATAAACGGATCACATCTGAGCACTGAGAGCTGGCTTCGGGATGGATGGAAATGCTCTAGCCATTCAGATTATATGCGGGCTGCTCCTGTCATTCTGATGTCTGCAGTGCATGGAAGGAGGCATTCTGCTGTGCTCAGGGCCTGCTTGTGTGCTGCTCATGTAGGGGTCTGGTTGGCCACTATGACAACAGGATGCTGGACTAAATGAGCCACTGACCTGAACAAGCAGGCTCACCTCATGTCCTTAAGGAGAAGGAAGAGGGGACAGCCATTCCAATGGGCTATCCATCCTGAAGACATGTGAATACTTTGATTTCCCTAGGCATGGTCATCACTTTTGTGCTTCTTCTTTCTGGAATTTGGTCTGGAAACAAAAACAAAACAATGTTGAGGGATATCTGGAAACCACGGGAGTGGAGAATGCTCTTGTGCTCGAATTCTTCTTTCCAGTTTCCCACAGGCCTCTGGTTGGCCACTGGGAGAACTGGACGCTGGACTAGGTGGGCCATTGGCCTGATCCAACAAGCTGTTCTTATGAAATGAGGCTGCATTTTAATGTTGTATTTTAATTTACTCTTGTTTTTAAGTTGTATTTCAATCAATTGTTTTTATACCTGGTGTTAGCCTCCCTGAGCCTGGTCTTGGCTGGGGAGGGTGTGGTATAAATAAAATTATAATTATAATTATTAGGTTTGTTGCCACCCGCTTTTTCACGTGAGAGGGCTGTGTTTCTCTTTTGTTGCTGCCATGGACAAGGGGTGGGAGTCTGGGAGGGTCTTGCTGTGGATGCTTGAGGGCAATGATTCATACCGCTCAGGTAAAGAGCATGGATGGCTTGGAGAGGTTTGGTTTGTTGCTGCACCGATGTCCTGCTTATGGGTTTTCCATTGGAGCATCGGGTTGGCCACTATGAGAACAGGATGAACCCAGAATGTTGTCAGAAAAGAATGTTCGAAGTCTGGAGCAGGAGATAAGCACATAAGATGAGCCTGCTAGGTGTGGCCAATGGCCTGTCTAGTCCAGCATCCTGTTCTCACAGTGCCCAACCGGATGCAGGATGAGAAACCTGCAAGCAGGACTAGAGCACCAAAGCTCTCTCCCTTCCTATGGTTTCCAGCAAATGACATTCAGGAGCATTAGTCCAGGGGTCAGCAACCTTTTTCAGATGTGGGCCAGTCCACCGTCCCTCAGACCTTGTGGGGGGCCAAACCAATTTTTTTCGGGGGAATGAATGAATTCCTATGCCCCACAAATAACCCAGAGATGCATTTTAAATAAAAGGACACATTCTATTCATGTAAAAACATGCTGATTCCCAGACCATCCATGGGCCGGATTGAGAAGGCTATTGGGACACATCCAGCCCACGGGCTTTAGGTTGCCTACCCCTGCATTAGTTCCTCCAACCCTGGAGACAGAGCATAGCCATTACTGGTAGTAACTGTGGGTAGCCAGAATGAGAAATGAAACAGAATATCCTGTAAAAAGGCATGGCCTGCATAAGAAAGCTCCTATTAAGGAGAGACGTTTTGTTGCAACATTTTGTTGCAGGTTCCACTTGCATCCTACTCTCTCTCTCTCTCTCTCTCTCTCTCTCTCTCTCTCTCTCTCTCTCTCTCTCTCTCTCACATTTACTCATTCTGTTTCTTAACCCTTTGGACAGTTTCTTGAATATACCTGGAATCATGGTACAAATTCACTGATTATTATTTTTGCAGTTCTCATTTCCTGCACTGGAATCATTTGTGCCCTGCCTTTAATATTGGGGGATCGTCTATTCTTATTTCCCCGTATCATGACCACCAGATTTTTGAGAGCAGACTCCTGCTTTGTTCCAGGCACTTCAGTGAACCGTATCTCCCATTCCACCCATCAGCTTCATTGACTTCTTACTCTCCTCCAGAGCAGAGTCCAGCTGAAGGACAGAGTAATGCTTCCCTTGGCATCTGAAATGCACATCCTCCATCACTGCTCTTATGCTGTTGTTCCTGTTCCCTGGCCATATTTCCATTCGACAGCCCAACCTGTGTTCTCTCTCGTATGCCCTGCAGCAGGGTGGGGGGAACTGTTCTAGCCTGATGGCCACATTCCCTTCTGGGCAGCTTGTTGGGGGCCACATGTCAGTGGTGGGAGGGGCCAGAAGGAGAAGTGGACAGAGCAATAAATGTAATTTTTGCCCTGGTACACTAGGCGAGTTTTTTTCCGCATGTGGCAGCCCTTTAGATATTTGAAAATGCCTATCATATAGAGTTATATGATATCTCTATATGATATCAGTCTCAGTCTCCTCTTTTTCAGGCTAAACATACTTAACGCCCTCAGCCATTCCTCCCAAGACCCCTTATCATCTTGGTCACCCTCCTCTGCACATGTTCCAGCTTGTCAATATCCTTCTTAAACTGTGGTGCCCTGAACTGGACACAGTGCTCTTAAGTGTAGTTTGACCAAGACAGAATACAGTAACCAGTGTGGTGTAGTGGTTAAGAGCAGTAGACTCGTAATCTGGTGAACTGGGTTCACTTCCCCGCTCCTCCACATGCAGCTGCTGGGTGACCTTGGGCCAGTCACACTTCTCTGAAGTCTCTCAGCCCCACTCACCTCACAGAGTGTTTGTTGTGGGGGAGGAAGAGAAAGGAGAATGTTAGCCACTTTGAGACTCCTTTGGGTAGTGATAAAGCAGGATATCAAATCCAAACTCCTCCTCGTCTTCTTCCTTTGATCTGGACACCATGCTTTTGATGCAGCCTAGACTAGCATTAGCTTTTTTTTGCTGCTGCATCACACTGTTGACTCATGCTAAGCTTGTGGTCTACTAAGGCCCTTGGCCCATGTACTATTGGCCACGTACTATTGGCAAGCCAAGTATCCCCGTCTTATCTTGGTGCAATTAATTCTGCCTGCCTAGGTGTAGAATCTTGCATTTGTCCCTATTGAAATTAATTTTGTTTGTTGTGGCCCAGTTCTCCAATCCATTAAGGTCATCTTGAATTCTAATGCTGTCTTCTGTGGCATTAGATACCTCTCCCAGTTTGGTGCCATCTGAAAATTGGACGAGCATCCCCTCAATTCCTTAATCCAAGTCATATATAAAGACGTTGAACAACAGATACACTCAAGATGCTAAACGCTTTGGTATAAGAAGCTTAGAATTCAGCTCTGCATTTCATTGTCACAATAGGGAATTGCAGTATCTTTTATCCAGCAATATTGAAATGATTGCTGCTTTCCTGATGTTATTGGTGCACCACTGGTATTAAACAGAATGCAGAGCCATACTATAAGGTGCTCAGCTCTGTTTTCAAAGAACGTGTCTTTTGATTTAAAATGCATCTCTGAGTTATTTGTGGGGCATAGGAATTTGTTCTCCCCCCCAAAAAAAATATACAGTAGTACCTCGGGTTAAGTACTTAATTCGTTCTGGAAGTCTGTTCTTAACCTGAAACTGTTCTTAACCTGAAGCACCATTTTAGCTAATGGGTCCTCCTGCTGCCGCCGCACCGCTGGAGCACGATTTCTGTTCTCATCCTGAAGCAAAGTTATTAACCTGAAGCACTATTTCTGGGTTAGCAGAGTCTGTAACCTGAAGCGTATGTAACCTGCAGCGTCTGTAATCTGAGGTACCACTGTAGTTCAGCCCCCCACAAGGTCTGAGGGACAGTGGACTGGCCCCCTGCTGAAAAAGTTTGCTGACCCCTGAGTTAAAGTCTCGGCTCAGAGAAGCTCAGAGGGTCTTCATTGATTGGTTTGCAGGCTGCCTATTGAGGAACAGGGAGCAAAACGCCTCCTTTCTATCCTGAAATATTTGGAGAGTGATTGCAGCCAAGCCTATTTCTGCTTCCTTTCCCTCCAGGGGCATTCCCACCGTGCTGCTGTAACACAGCTTATTGTCTCAGCAGCACAGCAGTTACACATGGCTGAGGGGAACCGCAGGCCACATGAGGCTACTTTGTCTAAAATGGCATCCCGGATTAGTAAATACTCAGGGCAACCTCAGAAAGGCACGTCAAGAAGCCACGGCCTCCACGAGGAAAAATTGCCAAGCTTCTTCCTCGTTTCCCCACAGGAGTCTTTGAGCTACACAGCCTAAAATAAAGGAACAGGCAGTTTTAAAAATGAGAGGAAGGGAAGATGGAGGCGGCAAAGGCAGGTGCATTGGTGCTGGGATAATGAAAGGGTTCTAGTCAGCTTTGGAGAACCATGGAATCCCTCAGCCGGCTGAGCATTTGTGCTCATTTAAAGTGGCCTCTGGGAAAGTAATTGTTTGGTAGCAGGGAGGGAAATATCTGTTGCATATGTGCTAATCTAATGCCTTGTTGCTTCTAGCATGGAATATACCAGTGTGGTGTAGTGGTTAGAGAGTTGGGCCAGGACTTGGGAGAGACCAGGGTTCAAATCCCTGCTTGGTCATGGAGCTCACTGGGTGACCTTGGGGCACAGCCACCACCTCTCAGCCGAACCTACCTCACAGGGTTGTTGTGGGATTAAATGAGGAGGGGAGGAAGAACCACGTATGCCACCTTGAGCTCCTCGCAGGCCTTCTCTGGGGTAGTTCCAATGCTTTTAAATTCTTTACCTAGAGAGAGTCACCTTGGCCCAGAAATACCATTTTCTGAAATGCTGTGCAAGACATTTTTTCTATTTTGGTAAATACCGTATTTTTTTGCTCTATAAGACTCACTTTTTCCCTCCCAAAAAGTAAGGGAAAATGTCTTATGGAGCGAATACAGGCTGTGCAGCTATCCCAGAAGCCAGAACAGCAAGAGGGATCACTGTGCAACGATCCCTCTTGCTGTTCTGGCTTCTGAGATTCAGAATATTATTTTTTCTTGTTTTCCTCCTCCAAAAACTAGGTGTGTCTTATAGAGCGAAAAATATGGTATTTAGTGCCTTTCTATGGGCATGTATTTTCCCCCCATTGTTTGTACGGAATCATGTTTTTTTAAAAAATAAATAAATACATCTTTTATTTTTTAATATAGTTTTTATTATTTATTTATCTATTTATTTAATACATTGAATTTATATACCCCTATACCCGGAGGTCCCAAACCATCTTCTGTGGTTTGGGCAATAAAAAAGAAAACAAAAGCCCAACATAGATGCAAGTGATTTGTAAGCATCTATGAATTATTAAAGTCTTTTTTTTTTATTTAAAACAGAGACAGCTCTCAAACAGGTTGGTCCAGCGAGAGGAGACAGACTCTTTGGCTCTTTGATTCTGCCCCCGCCAATGATATCCTCTGGCAAGAAGCTGGAGTCTTGCTCGAAGGATAATAAGGCCCCGTGTCCCACAGCCACCTTGAAGAGAAGTTCTTTTATATAGGAGGAGTAGGTGTGTTGTCTTCCTAGAAAGAAAGAAAATCAATGGCTTGGCTGTGTGGTCCGACTGCTAATTGGAAATGCCTTCAGAGTGCTGAGTCATTGATTTCCTCCTCCTGCTAAGGAGGTTTGTGTGTGATCTACGCGGCAGAAAACTCCTCTCTGTGTGGACAGGTTTGCACTGGATGTTGCTGCACATAAGGACACCAGGTGGGGAAGCATTTCCCATGGTTTATATGTGCATGGCTGTGCACATGTTGACATGATCCATAGCATTTTTCCTGGGGATCCCTGCCCAGGAAAAACGAGGCCACACTTTCCATCTGCCTCCTGCTGCAGACGCCAGCCTGCATCCACAGCTAAGGTCTGGACTGACATACACTAAGTGCATCGTTCTATGCACAAGCGTCCCTGGATCTGGGCCAAAATCATTAGGATCCAGAGAGGTGTCATTCCCCCCCCCCCACAAGCGGACAGAGAAAAAAAATAACAACAGTAATTTAAGACTTAATTTAAAAAGTTGAAATAAAGGTAAAGGGACCCCTGACCATTAGGTCTAGTCATGACCGACTCTGGGGTTACGGAGCTCATCTCACTTTACTGGCAGAGGGAGCCAGCATACAGCTTCCAGGTCATGTGGCCAGCATGACTAAGCTGCTTCTGGCAAACCAGAGCAGCGCACGGAAACGCCGTTTACCTTCCTGCCAGAGCAGTACCTATTTATCTACTTGCACTTGAGGTGCTTTCGAACTGCTAGGTTGGCAGGAGCAGGGACAGAGCAATGGGAGCTCACCCCGTCGTGGGGATTCAAACTGCCGACCTTCTGGTCGGCAAGTCCTAGGCTCCGTGGTTTAACCCACAGCACCACCCGCGTCACTAAAAACTTGAAATAAGAATAGAGTAAAAACAGATTAAAACTCGCATAAGTTTTCTGAACATTTGGGTAAGCTTGTCTAAACAAAATTTATTTAGCAGGTGCTGAAAAGAATATGATGTTAATATGGAGTTCCAAAGGTTAGCTGCTGCCACACTAAAAAACGAGTTCTTACAAATGCGGAACAGGTGGCACCCATAAGGGTGCTAGTTCTGCCTATCAAAGCAGGCAAATATAGAGTAAGGCAATCTTGCAGGTAAACTGGTCCCAAGTTGTTAAAGGCTTTCTATACTAACACCTTGAACTCGGCCTGGTAGCAAACCAGGAACCACTGCAATTCTCTGTGTTATATGCTGACAAGGCCTTACTTCTGCCAGCAATTGTGTTGCAGCCTTTTGTAGTCACTGCAGCTTCCGGATCAAGCACCGGGGAAGCCGGACGAGTCTTCCCAACCCATGCCCAGCATTTTGACCCCCTGCTTCACAAGGAGCCCAAGATGCTTGTGCTGGAGAAGGGCTGCAATTCATAGCTTGTCAAGCCAGTAATGCAAGTCTTATGCTCTTTGATGGATGTGTAGACTGAGTGAGGAGCTCTATGCTGCCTCACAACTCCAAGCCTTTGAAGTGCATGATGAGAATCAAAGCTGATTGATGAGATGTTTGCGTGTGTGAGTGTGTGTGAGAGAGAGCAGTTTTGTGTATAATGATTTACTACTTTCTCTCTGAGTTTCTCCCCTCTGAAAGATGAGAGGCACGTCAAGATGAGTATGGCAGTCAACCTCCCAGAAGATGAAGAAGCATTTCCATATTATTCTTCCACTCTGCTGCTTCCCAACCCCCCTCCTTGCTGTAGTACAACACTTTCTGCAAAGTTAAGAATGCTTTCTTCCAGGTCCTTTTCCTGTCATGGCTCTCCTGGTGTTTGCCAGTTTGCATGGCAGGGGTCAACAACCATTTTGGAACAGTAGCAGGGGGTGAGAGGGTGTGGCGTCACAGAAAATGGCTGTTGTGGTGGAGTGGCTTTGCACAAAATGGCTGCCATGCAAAAAGAGCAGAAAAAGAAACAGAAGCTCAACATGGTGAGGATGTGCCACCCTACGTTCACTACTGCCGTGCTTCCTCACAGAACTGACCTCTTTGACCCTCTTCAGAATAGATGGCAGTGGGTGTCCAATCCTGACATCCAGTGAATGTGGGCAAGTTTAAGGGGTGATTTGTTCAATGTGGGAGAGGCTGGACCAGTGCAAACAGGAACTGAACTGGAAGAGCAAACAGGAAATGATGGCACATAGATTGGTAGAACTGGAGGAGCAATGCCCCGGTTTCCCTGGGGCTTGGGGCTCACTGGGTGCAATGCAATTACCCAGAGCCTTTTCTAGTCAGCTTACGTCAGGCCCAGGCAGGGCAAGGCAGATCAGGACCCTGGGCAGCTCCCGGTGGGCTGTGATGGCCAAATTGTGATGCATGTTGTCTCAGCAAAGGACCATGGTCACCTGAAGGCTTAGGACAGCTGGCAAGGTGCTCCCCAACCATGGCTTTGCCCCCTGGAACACCTGTCCGCAATCCTGAAAAGCAGGTATGGGGAACTTTTGGCCCTCTGGATGTTGCTGAACCACAACTCCCATTCACCTGAGCAAGAATGGCCAGTGGCCTGGGATGATGGGAGCTGTGGTTCAGTGAAATCTGTTCTTTACTCACATGCCCCTACTAGGCTGTGGAAACTCTGTGAGAGTCATCCCCAGAGCTTAAAAAATGACGAGGAAGCCACATCCTAAGGCTGGGAATGTGTAGGAAAGGGTTCCAAGGGTTCCTTAACCCACAACTGAGGTGATTTATGCCATCTGTAACTGAGTCCCCCTTGAGCTGACACAGGAACCTGGATTTAGGGTCTATCATTATCATTATCATTATCAACAACAACATTTATAGATCACCGTTCCTTCAAGGAGCTCAAGACAGTGTACACATTCTTCCCACTATCCATTTTACACTAAAAAACCACCTGTGAGGTAGGTTAAACTGAGATATTTCTTGTTTGTGACTATAATAAACTGCTTCATTCATTTATTCAAACTGAGATTTAAACCCTGGTCTCCTATCTGACACGCTACACAAAACTGGTCCTTCAGTCTGTGACACCATGGTCAGGACAGGGGTAATCATAGGAAATGAGATTTGGAGGGGCAGAGAAAAGATGGGAGAATTTGGGATAGAGTTTAGGCTAACATTGCAGATACTTCAGTGCATTGTGTTCCCGTGAATTGTAGCTATAAATGGCCCAGCTCCCGGGGGGGGGGGGGGAGATCTGTTGAAGAAATGATGGGTACATCTTGAGAGAGGTCAGCCTGGAGAGAAAAAAGAAAGAAAGAAAAAGAGTTTTATTTTCCTCACTGGTACTAGCACAGCCTACAATCTCTTTGCTCACTTCAGAGGCATTTTACATAATGGAGACTGAGATTAACCAAGGAGATGGTAATCTGGTCCAGTCCTTTGCTGTAAGACAGACCTGCTGTGTTGCTGTTATTTTTTCCCCTGGAGGTGGGTGGGGAGAAAATTTGTGTGTGGTGTGTGTGTCTGTGTGTACCTGCAAAAGGGGAGGAGGACGAGGGAGAGACAGTCCCAGTTGACACAGGATGTCAGATTAAATCACTCGTGTTTGCTTATATAGCATAATAGGACTGACACAATGTAAGGAGATGTGATGAGCCTCAGAGCTGTCAGTTGTGAAATGCTGGAGTTGTATGGCTTGTTTGACGCTGCCGGGATAGAGGGTGTTATTGTTTCTGAGACAAGACAGAGACCACCCTGTGAATGGCAAGTGAGACGCATGTACCACATCGCAGGCACTGTGGCAGTAGACATGGAGCATCTCCCAGGAATGGAGAGTCGTTTCAGCATGAGCAGATTCCTTCTTTGCATTTGCCTGTCAAGTCCATTATTTATTTTTATATATGAATGAGAGAGAAAAAAAACCCTGTTAAATAGATAAATGCCTCCTGGCAGAGTGGGAGACCCAAACTAACATTTTGATCCAAGCCACATGGCATACCATATGTGCCATTGCCATATGTGCCATTGCTGCCCCACCAACCTCAGTGTGCCTTTAGCCAGACCCCACCTAAACCCTACCCCATATATGCCCACTCGTCCACTTCAATCAACAGAAGTGGCACTGTTACAGGTGCTATATATTATGCACTCCACATGCATAATAAATCAATCTATTAGCACCAACACTTTGGAACTTCCTGCCTATTGACATCAGGTGCCTTCATTGCACTCTTTTCATCACCTGCTCTGTAAGTTTAAGAAGTGTGTTCAAAAATACCGTTTCTTGAAAAATGACGGCTAGTGGGTCACCTATATTAGCTACGGTCTTTCTCCAATATAGCAGTGCGAGGAATCTATATCCTCTTTTTGTATGTAACCCTTTGGTTCCTGCTTCTTCCATACCACAAAATATCACCAACACAACTCAAGAGTAAGGACTTTGAGACAAACATCCTTTGCCTTGTTTCCTTTCATGCTTTTCTAATGATTCACTTGAAGAAGCGGTAATCTTCCAAGCTTGCAACTTCAGCCCATCAAAATCTAATCTTTGATCTGCGTTGACCAGGCTCCCATTGATGTTGGATTGCTTGACATTAAGGACGTTTCCTTTCCCTGTCAGTTGCTCATGATATTCAAAATCTGCCTTGAAGTATTATTTTACAAAACAGTCAAATTTTAGATGCTGTGGCTGCACTCAAAGCAAGGAGAGTTGGGGCGATGATGCGGAATTTGTAGCTATCCAAATGTTGCAGAACTCCCATCAGGCATGACCCGTAGTCGATGGGAGTTGGAGTACATCCATATCTGGAGTGCTGCATGTCCTCCACTATGGCCCTGTGGGAATCCATCAACAAGTTCAATGGGTTTTTGCCAAATGGCCTCACGTTGCTTAGATCCAGTGAGAGCCAGTGTGGTGTAGTGGTTAAGAGCAGTAGACTCGTAATCTGGGGAACAGGGTTCGCGTCTCCACTCCTCCACATGCAGCTGCTGGGTGACCTTCGGCTAATCACACTTCTTTGAAGTCTCTCAGCCCCACTCACCTCACAGAGTGTTTGTTGTGGGAGAGGAAGGGAAAGGAGAATGTTAGCCGCTTTGAGACGCCTTCGGGTAGTGATAAAGCAGGATATCAAATACAAACTCTTCTTCTTCTTAGATGCATGATGGACATGGGTTCCCTTGAAGCCTAGGCCAATATATTTCTAACACACTGATTTCAGGTAGGCCTATCTGAAGCCCTTGTAGCTTGCCCATCAGCACAGTACACAGAAGCCAAGCTTACTGATAAACAGTTCCCACCAATGAGCAATTAATGTTACTTTTTTTCATTCCCCGTGGCAGTAGCACAGGAGAAAAATAAACAAGTGCACTTCTAATGGGTGACCCCACCAATTAGAATTTGACCCTCCTGTTTAAAGATGATCTCCCCAATTAATCAACTTGCACTTATTTGAGCATTGGCTTCAGCAGAGGCAAGGCGGGGCAAGAGGGTTCCATGCAGGGTTTTGGCTGAATGCTATGTTCAGAATAAATAAAAAGCTCAACTAAAATGATCAAGGGAGTGGAGCAGCTCCCTTGTGAAGGAAGGCTGCAGTGTTTGGGGGGTTTTTTAGCTTGGAGAAAAGGTGAGTAAGGTGAGTGCAAGATAAACCCGCTGCCTTGGTTCCAGCAACTGGGATTCAAAAGCATGACTGCTTCTGATCATGGAGGCAGAGTGTAGCCATCATGGCTGGTAGCCACCAATAGCTTTATCCTCCATGAATTTGCCTTGTTGTTTTGCAAAGCCACCCAGGTTCGTGGCCATAACTGCCCCGTATGGGAGAGAGTTCCACTGTTTTAATTATGCACTCTCTGTGCGAAGAGGTTATTCCTCTTATTTGTCCAATGGCACCCAATATTCATCTTCATGGATGTCTGTACGTTATAAGAGAGGGAGAAAAACTATCCACGTTCTCCCTGCCATGCATCGTTTTATAAACTTCCATCATGTTGCCTCTTAATCACCTTTTCTCTAAACCAGAAAGTCCCTAATGCCGCAAACGTTCCTCAAAGGGGAGTCACTCCGTCCCCTTGATCATCAGGGTTTCCCTTTGCAGAACCCTTTCCAACTGTGGAGTGGAGTGGTGGCTTGACTCTGGCCACCTGCCAGCTCACATCAGCTGGGAAATAAGGAAGGAAGGGGGGTTTCCTTTAGTTATGGCTGCGCCAGTTCCAGGTGAAAGACCAGATTGGGGCACTCTCAGGCAAAGTGACCAGCTTAGGATCCATGGCCAGCACTGCTCTGTTCCCCTTTCCCTGGGTTATCCTACACCAGCTACCATTGATGAGGACCCCAATGACAGTAACATCCTCCCAGGAAAGATCAAGGGGTTATACTGCAATCATGTACAGTGGTACCTCGGGTTAAGAACTTAATTCGTTCTAGAGGTCCATTCTTAACCTGAAACTGTTCTTAACCTGAAGCACCACTTTAGCTTAATGGGGCCTCCCGTTGCCGCCATGCCACCACTGCACGATTTCTGTTCTCATCCTGAAGCAAAGTTCTTAACCCGAGGTATTATTTCTGGGTTAGCGGAGTGTGTAACCTGAAGCATCTGTAACCTGAGATACCACTGTATGTACTTGTCTGGGAGTAAATCCCATTGAAGCCAGTGGAGATTATGCCTCAGTAGGAATGTTTAGGACTGCACACTTCAGCCTACTGAACATTTTTTTAAGAAAATCAAAGAATTCTTTTTAATTTACAGTTTGTGTGGATGCTGTCATTTACCAGCTCATTTTTTATTGCGTAATACACACAAATATGAAGAAGCTGCCAAGACAAATCTGAAGCATGGCCAATTTTTCTACTTTGGGCCAATACTCCTGGTGTTTCGGCCACTTCACACACACAAACACACAGGGTTAATTCAGAGCCCCTGTAAATTACCAATCTAATGTTTAATTTGCATTGTAGAGAGACGAAACAATTTCCATCTGTTTATGTGGGGGGTGGGGGGAATTAGATGCCTACTGGAAGAATTACAATTCATTCGGGCCACTTATGAAGCAATGTTTACCCCTAAAAGTATTCTTAATGTTTAATCAAAGCTGGAGCAGATGCTAAATTTATCCGAAGGAAGTCTCTTTCCTTACCCGTCTAGATCATCTTCAGCAGAGGCCTTGAACGAGACACTAATTTGTATCCTCCAGCTCCATGTTGCACTGTTAGCAGATCTTCAGTCCAAATATTTCATCTGCCAGGGATCATTTTCTTGATAAATGTAATCACTGCTGCAAGATGAAAACAACAAGAGGTTCCTGGACCTGACTTGAAAAGCAAAGCAAAACCACGAACAATTTCCAATAGAATTACACAGGCCCATGTCTCTATTTTCGCCAGCAGATGCCCTCTCCTTGAAGAAGAAGCATCCATCATAATGATGGGAACATTGAAACTTGCAAATCAGGGTAAACAATTGTACATGGTCTCCCTGCTGGCAGACTTCATGCAAGCCCAGGCATCTTAATTTCACAATCTCTAGATCCAGAATGCTTTCGTCATCACTGCTGTTGCCCAGAATACAGTTTTTACTCACAGAACAGATTTGTTAGGACCGATTTAAATGCTGTTTTCTGCCAGGTCTACCAAGTACCATAGAAAAATTGAGTAAGGGATGACAGTCCCCATCACTCTTGGCTATTGGCTATGCTGTCTGGGGTTGTTGGGAGTTGAGGTCTGACAAGTTGGGGATGGCTGGGTTGTGGCATCAAAGGAGGGCTGGGGAAACCTGGGTTCAAACCCTCACTTAGCTGTTATTGTCTCTCAGGCTCATCTACCTTGCAATTGTTGTGAGAATAACGCTGGGGAAGAAGAGTAAGTGCCTGTCACAGGAGTGCGCTGGCAGTAAATCACACTGTTGGAGTTAACTCTTTATTAGCAAAACGTCATCTCCACAGACTTGGTTATGTGTTCCTGCCTCCTCACAGCCATCTCAGGGCTTTCCCCAAGTAACCAGAGACTGTGCAACCTCTCCTCTTCCCTTTTCATGCCTCTTCTGGTTCCGGGACACCATGGTAAACAGAGCTTGTTACAGCAGGAGGGCAAGACACTTGTGACTCTTCACCAGCCTGACTCAGCCCTGACTCTTGGTCTTCCTCCTCCTCTGATTGAGCTTCTGCCTCTGATTCTGAACTTATCTCTGCCATAGACTCTTCCAGCTCACTAAGCCTTGTCACCTCTCCAGCTTCTGACACTTCCTCTTCCCGTTCTTCTTCCTCTTTTTCATCTGACCACACATTGCTGTCCCACCACCACTCCCTGGGCTCTGAGTCTTCTTCCCTTGATGGTTCCCTAACTGGTTCCTCCCACCATTCCTCTGGGAATCTATGACAGAATTAAAGTGCGGAATTAAAATGCAAGAAATAAATACAGTATGTTTCACCTTTCCTGGCATGCCTTTGACCTATCCCTTCAGTCCACAGCCCAACCTTAGCATCTGATCCTCTGTGTCTTTGTCTGCACTGCTCAGACTCCAACCATTGCCCCCAAGTGAGCCCACCAGGTGTCATGCCCAGCCCTGACCTGGTTCTAGCAACTGAGCCTTTGAAGGATGAACCCATCAATCTGCATGTTGAGGACCCTGAGGAGTGGGCAGGGTCTCCTGGAACTAATAGTGAGGATCCCTTAGAGGGGCCTTCTAGTTGGAGAACCCTTGGAGAGGTCCTAGGAGGAGGTGGAGCCACCCCATAGTCCTTGAGAACATTGGTGCCAAAAGGCTCGAATCAGGACTGAAGAGGGAGGTGGAATTTCTGTAAAACCCATTATCAGTGAGACCAGTGTCACATATGCAGGAATACATCCTGGTCACAAAACTGGTAGAATTAGTTAAGGAGGAATCTAAATGTTAAAGTGAAAAACAACTCCAGGTAAGGTTTAAGGAGGATTCAGCACGTACAGGAAAAGAAACTGGGTTGAATTCCAAAGACTGTGGTTGGATGAGAGATGGTGGGTCAATGGGGTGGCAGAAGATGGTTGGGAAGAAGATGAAACAGCCAAGATGACATATATTTTGCCTATATAGTGTGTGCCCTAATGGAAAGCTCTTGCAGACTCTTTGGGCTTAGTCCATTAATACATTACTGAATAAATTCTAATTGGGAATTTGCTATGAGCCTCCGTACTTGAACCTCCAAGGGAAATTCCCCCCACCAGAGTTATGACATACGTAGCATGCATCTATGGACCCAGAGTTTTCATGTGGTCTCCTTGTGAGAAGTCAATCTCTGGAAAGCCTTGACTACCAGCAGCTTAGGTTAGGAATGGCTATGATATTGACCTTGGACTACTTGCCTCTTGATCTCATTTTGAACTGAGATTGATCCTCTGTGCTAGACTTTGGGTTGTCAAGACGATGCTGCACAATGAACTGCACTCTTTTGGGTGTTTTGGATAAGAGGCTTTTACCTCCTTGAGACCCTTGACCCCAAGGGCACCCTCCACCACCACCACAACACCAGTACTTATTGATAGAGGAGGAGGCCTAGTAGATGGAATTTTAGCCAGGCCCCCCATCCAACCTGGAGGTGGCCCTAATGTTGGCGGGTGGTCCCTTGTCAAAAATGTCAGTGTGGAAGAAGTCCTCAAGAGGTCGACAGGTTTTGGATGTCGTAAACTCCGTGTTAGTCTTCTGTGCATTTGTCAAGTTTTGCAACTTGCCAGTTGTGTGCATCGCAAAACCAGACTGCGTAGGAATGAATATGAATGGTTTTCTAATTGGCATGTGATTCTCGAGTAAACATGTCACATTATCAATGCACATGTTTTATGACTCGAACCTGCTACACTTTCCCCTCTCATTATTTTCCCCGGTGACAACTGTCGCTTTTGAGTGTGCATAAAGCAAATATATATATATATATATATATATATATATATATATATATATATCCAGCTACAAAAAAGCAAACATCAAAACCTCCCAATCAAAAGGAGCATTAACTGGTAGGGAAATGATTTCCGAAGATTAATTTGAGCTTCATTTTACTGCCGTGTTCCCATCCTTCACTTGGGAAAGTTTTTTGCTAGAATATTATTAGCAAGTTACATCCAGCTATTGGGAGTTTAGGCTCTTTGACTTAAGCCTCAAGCGATTCTGTGCATGCACACAAAAGAAAATGACAATTTTCTGCTCCACATAGAAGCTACAGGATATTGTTCCTAACCCTCAAAAAATGAGAACTTGCAGCTTAGCAGAGTCCCCTAGAGCTAGTATACAAATCTCCCCAAAATGCATACAAGGGCAAAGGTGCTCTCTTCGATATTAATGCATTGGTTTCCAAGAATTTTTTAATCTTATTTTTGGTCCTTCTGGTGGTAAAATAACATTTATAAAAGTCTCCAGCATGGAATGTAAAAGAATGAAAGATTGCTCTCGAAAGGGAGAATAATCTAATTACTGAAAACTTAAGGACGGCAAATGATGAATCTGGTTTATAAAAATTATTTTATACCCAAATCCTTGAGATGATGTATTCAGTGAGAAAGTTTAACTCATCTTCCGGATAGACATAGCACCCCATTTCTTACAGCCTGCAGTGATGCTGTTGTGTTATGCTCTGGAAGCATTTGTAGAGATTCAGGTCACACACAACCAAATCTTTTTGGACTCTGCTACAGTATTAGTCTTATATGTATTTATATCTATGAGCAACATAGATATAGACATTCTCTGCTAGTGTAGTGGGTTTTGCACTAGCAGATGGGCGATGAATCAATCAAAAGAACATGATGGATCTTGCTGAATCAGACCAATAGACTATCTAGTTCAACATCCTGTTCTCACAGTGGCTGACCAGATGCCTGTGGGAAACAGGCAAGCAGGATTTGAGCACAAGAGTGCTCTCCCCTCCTGTGCCTTCCAACAACTGGTATTAGGAAGCCTTGGTGGCTATCCGTCCTGCAGGAGTGAGTGAGTTCTGTAACCAAACCATTCATTGCATGAAGAATGACTTTCAACATTCAGCTTCACTGGAAAATTAAAACATACGATATATTTATCGAAATAGTATATTTGTCATCACCTGCGGCTTGGTGTGATTCTGCTGCAAATGGATTTTAGCATGCATTATTATTATTTTTCCTGCTGCTTTCCCCGAGGAAGAACATTTATGTCCAAAACGTGATGGGAATCAGCTTGGTGATAAGTTCATTTATGCACCAGGTGTTTTCTGCTTCTTTTCCCCCTTTTTTGGCATCTATTCATAAATATTCCAAATATTGCTGTTTCTTCTTCTTTTTCTTTTTAAAAGCCTCCCTCTCTTGTCTTCCCGCATCATCATCCTTTGGGAGTCAAGCTAAAGAGGTAAACAGCAGCTTTCCTGTGACCTTGAAAGGTGTTGTTTATTCCACCAAAGGGAGTTTGCAGATGGATTTGGGGGGGGGGTGAAGAGGGAAGGGCTTTGTATCCAGTTTGTGCTGTCCCAGGGATTCAAACATGTCCAGTGACCTGACAACTTCAGTGTAAATGTAAAACCCTTTTGAAAATGACTAGAGGGAAAGCCTTCAAATGGCACAGCTATTACCGTGACAAGAAGCAGCTACGGATCAGCCCTGTGTGTAATGAGATGAAAAGTTGTGTGTGATGCTGACCAGGACCAGATAATCTGCCATGCTCTGTCCTGACTTGACCCCAGAGGATTCATCCTCTGAGGAAGGACCAGACTTCTTGGAGCCAGGAGATGCTGGGGAGCAAAAGGATACCTACCTCCCAAACTCTGGCACTGATTCAGAAGACTTCAGTATCCAGGGGGAGACCTCATCAGGTTAAGAACAGACCGGCTCATGAATAAGGAGGTAAATGACTAGTCAAGGGCAGAATTAAGAGCTTGTGGTTGGTCTGGATGGAGTTCTTATGTTCTTATAAACAGTTCCTAACAGGTGCATTTATTCTAGGCCAAGGCTGGGGAACCTTTTCTCTGTGGGCTGAATGTAGCCTTCATACCTCTTCATCTGGCCTTCATGACAACACAGACTATGTATCCTCACTGGCCATGCTCCTGGTTGGAATGCATCCTTGAACTGGAATGATGCCACTTGCTTGCCTGAACAGAGGCATGTGGGTGTGGGTGGGTGTGTACACTATCCTGTGAATTTTGCATGCCTGCAGACCCTCCAAGTGTCCCTATTTTCCAGGGACAGTCCTGGATTTACAGAAGCTGTCCTGGTTTCTGACTTGATCACAGAATATTTTGCTTTCCCTTAGGATGCCCCCATTTTCATCAGAGAAATGTTGGAGCTTATAGAGTTATGTGACACCCCCCCCCCGCCAAAGGGGATGGGTAACAATACAACAATACAGCCTAGACAGGAAGGTTTTTGAAAATATTTTTTAATGTTTTATATATATTTGAAGCCACACAGAGTGGTTGGGGCAACCCAGTCAGAACAGCAGCATTTAAAAATAAAGTAGAAGTGTTATGGAATAGAACATCCCTATTTTATCAGATAAATGTTGGAGGGTATGTGGTAGAATATAGCTTACTGTACAAGTTACACCTATTGCTCTGCCTGCTTTTCATCTGCTTGCCTGAACTACTCACCATTGCAATACATTCCCTGGAAGCTTTCCCACAAGGGGATGGAGCCCTTCAGCTGAAAAGAATCTCCTGCCCCCGGGTTCAGCCAAGGTTGAATCAACACGGTGAGAAATAGGATGAATGTTTTGCCAAAGACCTGGGTTTTGGTTTTTCTGGGCTTCGGTTTTCCTCTATTTGGTCAACCAGTTCTGTGGGCTGTGTGTTTATATTTGAATTCAGGAGCCAACAACATCATTAGGCTTTGAAGATTGTATCACATTCTTTCTGGGTTAAGTGTTAGCGACGTGTTAGGGCCTTCGAGAATTTAAAACCTGGTCCTTCGAAGCAGGTGAGATATTTTTAAGTTGCTCTTTTGACTCACAACATTCTCAACTTGGGATTTAAAGTCTGTGCTTCTTAAATGTAGCAAACTTTCTGTTCTCCTGCAGGCATTTTTGGGGAGCGGGGAAGGAGGGAGGCAAAACTAATGAAGGCATCAGGCAACAGGGACAAGCTTTTTTTTTTTTGAAAAACTGAACACTTTGCACAAATGGATTTCTGGGGCCATAAGCCATTGATTAACGCAGTGGCCTATAGTAAGGCAAGTTCCAGATCTGGGGCACTGTGTTCCCCTTGGGCTTTTTGAAAACACTCCTTGCATATAAATAGCATCACAGTGACACCCCTGGAGATATACTGCTCAAAAAACAAGAGTTCACAGCAGATCCGCAGAGGCAGAAGGAAAGGACTCTGTAAAAGGTGTATCTGAAGTAAAAAAAAAGATGTAGATTAGTTTCAAGGAGAAGTGTGAAGCTGATCCTCATGGGACTGAGTGCCTCTCCGAAGCAGCACAGGTTTCAGTCCTGTTCCATCCCTTATTGTTCCATGAGCCAAACCATAGCACTGCATTCCCATTTTGTTCCAAGAAAATGAAGACAGGTCCTTCTTTCCTTCCTGACCTGAGGTTCTGCAACAACAAGCTGAATTTCAGCAGGTATAGTTTTGCCCATTGTTGCATTTCCATATTGGGGGACGCTGTGCCTAAGAATACAAGAATAGCTTTGCTGAATCAGGCCAAATGCCTATTGAATACACCATCAGGCTTCCTAGAGTGGCAAAGCAGTGGCAAAATGTATGATCTGCAGGCAGAATGTCCAAGGTTCATTCTCCAGTATATTCAGATACCCAGCCCTCTTTGAAATCTCATCATTATTAATTATTTATTTACTAAATCTCTATACTGCCCTATACAAAAATACATACCATGGTAGCACACAATACAATACCGCCCCCACCCCCACCCTAGTTTAAAAGACCATAGGTTGCTTAATTAGACAAAGGCCTGGGAGAAGAGGAATGTTTTTGCTTGGCACCTAAAGATATGTAATGAAGGCACCAGGCGAGCCTCCCCGGGGAGAGCATTCCACAAGCAGGGAGCCACCACAGAAAAGGCCTCTTCTGGACCTCTTGTGGAGGAGGCACATGAAGAAGGTCCTCAGATGATGATTGCAACATCCAGGTTGGTTCATACGGGGAGAGGCGGTCCTTGAAATTTTGTGGCCCTGAGCCCTTAAAACCTTTATAAATCAAAAGCAGCACTTTGAACTGGGCCTGGAAACTAATTGGCAGCCAGTGCAGTTGGGCCAAGATTGGTGTTTTATGCTCAAACTGTCTTGCTCCAGTGAGCAACCTGGCCTTTGAATTCTGCACCAGCTGAAGTTTTCAAACTATCTTCAGAGGCAGCTCCACGTATAACACATTGCAGTAAAGAAGTGTATCATCAGCATTTGTCAAAAGCTGTACAGTCATACCTCGTGTTGCGGTAGGTTCATGTTGCGTCTTTTTGGCTTGTGAACGCGCCAAACCCAGAAGTGTATACTTCCGAGTTTTGCCGCGCGTGTGCACGCAGAAGTGTTCTGTGCACTTCGCGCTGAAGCGCCACTCTAGTTGTGGACTTTTCAGGGTGCGAACGGAACCCCAGAATGGATCGTGTCTGCAACTAAAGGTACCACTGTATAATGAAGGTGCCAGGCACACCCCTATAAAAAGGAAATTCCACAACTTAGGAGCCATCACAGAGAAGGTCCTCTCCAAGGCTACCACCATTCCTGAGCTTCAGAGGGTGGAAGAACTACCAAGAAGGCCCCTCTGCTGATCTTAAAACCTGAGAAGGTCTGTAGGTAAGGAGGTGGCTTTTCAGATATTTGCAGCCTGAGACGTTTGTGGCTTTGAAGACTAATGTGAGCACCTTGAATTGGGCCTGGAAACGGACTGGCAACCTGGGCAGCTGTTTTAAAACAAGGGTTGGATGGGTTCTAAATGGAACCCTGGCCAGTCACCTGTCCAAAACATGGGAAAGAGAAACTGAAGTTTATCCATGGTGCTATCATTTGCATTCAAGGAGACAGTTGGATTCAAGGTGTCATTTTGGGCACAAATGTAGTCTGTCACCACTTCCCAAATGGCTTTAATTATCTGTTTTTAAAAAGTCTATAATTGAAACCATTTAACTTGATGGAGCATATTATTTCTCAAAAAAAAAAGAAAGAAAGAAAGAAAAGAGAGCAAATTATGCTAATACAATTATTGTTACAATAAAAATGGTGCTAATTTGAGGCTTTTAAGGATACAAATTCACCACTCATAAACGTTATGTTCTCATTAGTCACCTGCAGAAGAACATGACACAAAGCAGGTATTTCATCTTTCTTGGAAACAGAGCAGCTCAAACAAAGGAAAGATAGCTAATCAATTCACCAACGGAGAACAATATGTCAGCTTCAGCAGACTGGGTCTTGCAGAGAACATGGAGCAGGGAGCAGAATGGGGAAAATAACATCTTTTGAAGGGGAGAGGAGATTAACACACCCACCCACCCACCCACCCACACCCCTTTCAGCTTTCAAACCTTCAATGTTTAGTAACACCTTTGCCACCTGCACTCGTGTACAAGAGATCCCCATCATTGGCAATCTGCTAAAGCAAGGCTTCAGAAGCTCCCCCCCCCAGCCTGAGGGCCACATGGGCAACCTTCTGGGGGGCCACACACCAGTGGTGGACAGAGCCAGAGCTAAAAGTGGATGGAGCAATGGATGTTTTACCTGGGTACAATGGTCTACTTTCTACATACATTCACACACCTATCCCACCACCCAAGCAAGCAAGCAAGCAAGCAAGCAAGCAAGCAAGCAAGGGGCATCATCAGAATTGAAGGTCACATCCCAGCCAGGTAAAAATGCTAAAGGAAGAGTGCAAGTGAGTGCCGCAGGAAGAATGTGGCCTGAGGAGAAGGGGTGTGGCCTGAAGAAAGTCCTGAGGATCATATAAAGAGGTTCCAAAATGGCAGAAACACTCCAGGCGGGTGTGTAGCAGCGCTGATAAGAGACGTGGCCTGGGGAGGCAGGATGTGGCTGGGGAAGAGGGGCAGCCTGAGGAAAGTCAGAAGTGCCAGTCAGAGGCCCCTCACCAGCCTCACAGGAAATATGGAAGCTGAAAGACTTTCTAACTGGACTTTCTGGCTCCCTTCTCCACATTTTCTATCCTCTCATTCCTATTCAGCGATGTATGTGTTTTCCAGATGAGTCAGTTGCTCCAGACGTATGAACTTAATCCTCTGCCTTTTTATCTGTTTGTCTTTCTTTTGCCTTATTTTGTACCAGTTTTTGTTTTTTGTATTGTACTGCAATACTGGGGGGGGGGGGGAGAGCGCAGAACTTAACTTAAATTACCACAAAAGTAATGGTTCCGTGCCCTGAAATGGCAGAGATACTAAAAAGCTTTGCTGCATTATTAAACCCGTGTTAAATGTCATTGTGGGCTTGTCCACACTTTCTAGACATGTGTCTGAGAGGTTTTTTGTTTGCCCTGACAAAACCGGTTGTTTACCGTTGAATCAGAAGACGCATCAATCTTCAGAAAACCCAAATGACGTTTGTTCCGATTCAGTGGTAAGCAGCTGGTTTCCCCAGGGGAAAGCAATGGGACAAACAGGAGTGTGGCGGAGTCCCGAAGGCGCATCTTCTGTGCATTTTATAATCCATGCTATCTCTTGCTTTATCTCTCTCTAGCCAAGATTTTAAAGCCTTTAAAAATGACTGTTTCTGTTAAGCTTGCAGCTCTGTCAAGACCAGTGAATTCATCTCCCCTTCAGGGCCTGAGGACTCTAATAACATACAAGAGGTGTAACTTAACAGAAGTGGTTCAAGACGCTGCCATCCATTTCCTCAGCTCTCCCACTTAAATATCTGCCCTGTGGGTTTTCTTTTAGGGTCTGCTTGTTTTCGTTTAGGTGTTTATACAGGTGCTAATGTGGATTTAAGCACTTTTGAGGCCAGAATGTAACTTAGAAGGCTGGCATTCTTCCCTGCCCAGACTTCCAAATGCCCTGATTTGTTTTCCCTAGCCGAGCATTATTTTTAATTTGCCTTTTATCTGCAATCATCTTCTCCATCCTATTGAGAACAGAGGTCGCCTGCTCCACTAAAGGGAAACCGGAGGAGTGAAGGGCTCCCTTTTGCTCTTCTTGTTGCTTGAATGCTCACTCAGAGAGGGAAGATGAAGAAGAGGAGGAGGAGAGTGGAGAGGTGCCAGTGACTGGCTGTGGGCTCCTTCCTGGGGTGCAGGCCTTTGCAGTGCAGAGGTTGGGTATCCATCTGCCGTGTACAATTTAGTTGAGATTCCTGCATCTCAGGGGGTTGAACTAGATGACTCTCTTCCAACTCTGCAGTTCTATGGTTCTTGACAATGGTGGCCCCCCAATGCTACCCTTTAGCGCAAGGGTGAGGAATTTCAAGCCCCAGGGTCACATGTGGCCCTCCAGCCATCTTTATTTGGCCCTTAGGACTCTGCCCTGACTACTCCCCTCACCAGCCCTGTTCCATGCACCTCCTGAATGCTGTTGCCTGGCTGGAATGTGTCCTTGAACTGTGCTCATGCCTATTGCTTCCCTGGATTGAGAATCTGCTGATATATCAGAAAGGTAAAGGTAAAGGACCTCCAGATGGTTAAGTCCAGTCAAAGGTGACTATGGGGTTGTGGCGCTCATCTCGCTTTCAGGCTGAGGGAGCTGGCCTTTGTCCACAGACAGCTTTCCGGGTCATGTGGCCAGCATGACCATACTGCTTCTGGCACAACAGAACACAGTGATGGAAACCAGAGTGCACAGAAATGCTGTTTCCCTTCCCGCTGCAGCAGTACCTGTTTATCTACTTGCATTGGTGTGCTTTCGAACTGCTAGGTTGGCAGGAGCTGGGACAGAGCAACGGGAGTTCACTCTGTCAAGGGGATTTGAACCACCAACCTTATGATCAGCAAGCACAAGAGGCTCAGTGGTTTAGACCAATGAGATGATAAAATGTATGAAACCCCGGTATATATTTTGATTTTTTGTTTTGTTCTCTTGACTGTCCACTCACACAGGGACTGGGTGAGTCTCTCTCTCACACCCACCCACCCATACCCACACGCCTCCCTCACATTTTGCTACTTTCCAAGAACTGATTTCTAAAAAGCAGCCACTGAGAGTCTTAATGGACGCCACATCTCATTTCCCCCTTTCCACTAGACATCCAAAGGCATCCAGAAATTTCAGTGAGGGGGGTAGGGGAAAATACTTCAGGAAATAGGCATCCAGAAATGATAGCAGTAATGCATTTACTCTGGGCCTTAATATTAACAGGTAAAGTATTGCAGGAGAGAATGTTGTATAATCAAATATATGCAATTTTGAAAAGCCCCAAAAGGGCTTTGCCCATAGAAACAGCAACAATGCTTTTCACAACAGTAATTTGCTTGGAAACTGTTGGAATAATTATATACAAATAGCACCAAAACCCGATAAGGCTTTAAAGAGCTTCTCTACCCCTCTGCTCCCCACCCCCCTCCTCCTTTGACAATTGTAATAAGTCATTCCTAATTAAAAAGATGATGCTTAATGGAATTGGCTGTCAATTCCAGTGGCAATCATAATTTAGAAAAACGTTGCTTTTTGATGCCTTGCTTTTTAATGCGCAATAAAAGCCCAAAGCTGCTTGTGTTCTGCTTTTGCAAGATTAGAGCATAATTTAATGGCAACAACTTGCTTACCTTATTTTTCTGTATGTACAGTGTGTTGCAGATTTTGTGTAAATACATAAAGATGTTTGTGGCTTTTCAATTTGTCTTGCAAAAATTACTAGTCCCGTTTGGAAGGTGCTTTAGATGCACTTCCTTGCAAATGATGGCAGCACAACCCAGTGGCAGTCAGTGCTGCGATTAGACAGCGATTACACCACCCCAAGTGTAGCAAAATAACAGCAGCAACCCGTCACACATGGTATGCAGTGACATGGTGCATAAGATGGTGGTGGCGGCAGCAGCAGGCAATTGTTTCTTCTCTTGCAATCCCCTCTCCCTCCTTGGCCAATACAACCACCCCACCTCAGTTTCAGTGTGGTGCTGTGGCTGTAGAGTTGGGCTAAGACCTGGGGGTTCAGGGTTCAAATCCCCCCTTGACTATGAAACTCACTGTGTGTGACCTTGGGCCAGTTGCTGCCTTTTAGGGCTGTTGTGAGGATTAAATGAGAAGGGGGAGAAGAACAATGTAGGCTACCTTCAACTTCTTGGAGAAAATGGTGATCCCACCACTATAAATGCAGTCAATCCATAAGTATGTTTGTTTGTTTGTTTGTTTGTTTGTTTGTTTGTTTAATTTGTATTCTGTCCTTCCTCCCAAACCAGCACAGGGCAGAAAACAACAGGTCATAAAACTAGATGAATTCATCTTTAAAAAGCAAATCCAATACAGATGCAGGCTGGGGAAGAGCTCAATTCCAAAGGTTTGTGGAAAGAGGTAGGTAGGTGCCCAACGCTCACCTGTTTGCTCTTCAAGGGAAGGCGCAAATCCTACATCCTGCAGAATGAACCTCCTGATAAGGTGGGATCTGCAGGAGGCCTTGCACCTGCAAAGCAAAGGGATCAATTTTGTATATAAGGGGGTGAAACAATCTTTTAGGTGTCCTGGTCCTAAGCTGTATAGGGCTTTATACACCAAAACCGCCAAGCTTAGTCCAGTAGCTAGCTGGCAGCTAATTCTTTCAACAGACGTTGGCGATCTCTTGCCCCAGGGAGCAGTTTCGCAATGGCTGCCATTTCCAGACCAGCTTGAAGGGCAGCCCCACATAGAGCACATGGCAGTAATCCAGCCTGGAGGTTACCAGTGGTCAGGCTATCCCAGTCCAGAAATGGCTGTAGCTGTCTTACCAGCCAAATACTCTATAATTTTGAGTATTCTCTAGTATCTAGTATGATTCTCTAGTATCTTTTGCTTAAGCCACCCATTCACAACCTGGTAGACAAAGCTCCAGTTGTGACCCATAGGTAAACTGCAGGAAGGCCCCTGATTATTGGGAGGTATATATTACATTACACTTGACATAATGCCCAGGTGAGTGTGGAGGTAAGGAGAGGTAAGGGACACAGGTGGCACTGTGGGTTAAACCACAGAGCCTAGGACTTGCCGATCAGAAGGTTGGCGGTTTGAATCGCCGCGACGGGGTGAGCTCCCATTGTTCGGTCCCTACTCCTGCCAACCTAGCAGTTTGAAAGCATGTCAAAGTGCAAGTAGATAAATAGGTACTGCTCTGGCGGGAAGGTAAACGGCATTTCTGTGTGCTGCTCTGGTTCACCAGCAGCAGCTTAGTCATGCTGACCACTTGACCTGGAAGCTGTACGCTGGCTCCCTTGGCCAATAAAGCGAGATGAGCGCCGCAACCCCAGAGTCAGACACGACTGGACCTAATGGTCAGGGGTCCCTTTACCTTTAAGGAGAGGTAACAGTGAAAGTCTGTATGCTGATGTGGGCAAATAATTGTGCAGTGTGCTTTTGTTTAGCTATGAGCTTCTTCTGTTACATACAAACACTTCAAAGAGTTGGGATAAATATAAAAATTATTTCCGCCAGAACCTGCCCCCCCCCCCCCGGCAAAGATGTGAAATCTTTCCTCTAACTCAAAGGCCAGTCTTGTGATTGGCGGGTATAAAGGCCTTCCTCTCTTTTGTAAGGAATGGAGAGCTTTGCTAATGAAAGCTGGCTGGATTTGACCTTCCCACAACTCTGCAGGGACCATCTCAAGCTTCTCTCATTAGTCTTGCACAAACAATTGTTCCGGCTCAGTTCAAATGCAGTGTCTATAGCAGGAGGAAAGAAGTGCAAGGGGGATATTATCTTTCAACTCTGTTGAAGAACACACACACACACACACACACACACACACACACACACACACGTATGTTCATTGCTTGGGACTTTTTATTACCTAAATTCAGTAATTGTGTTAAGGTTTCTCATTGTCAATAATGGCAACAATCTACTGTATGCTTTGGAAAGCTGTTTGTTTATCCGCTATGCATTTGGACACCTCTTAAGATATCACTAAATTTTTTTGCATGAAATCAAGGATTTCTAGAAAGCTTTGTGTGCAACCTAGGGTGGATTTAAACACAGGCGGGGGGGGGCACTATAAATAAGTCAGGCATTAGATCATTTTAACAAATGAAAAAAATCTCTATGGAAAACCGTGTTTCAAAATTTACTGCTCTCTGGTGCCATTTGGTGTTGCATGTTTACAGTGCATTCAAATTGCTGTTTCTTTACTAATGTAGCTGAGTCTCTAGATGGCTTGAGAAGAGGACTGAACAACTTCATGGAGGAGAGGGATAGCAATGACTACTAACCATGATGGCTATGTTCTGCCTCCACAGTTGGAAAACACAATCTCCACAGACTTGAATTCTTGTGCCTCCTCCAAGAGAGGTCTGGAGAGGGGCAACACGAGAGCGAGCCTTTTCTGCAGTGGCTCCCAGCTTGTAGAATGCTCTCCCCAAGGAGACTTGCCTGGCAGTTTTGTTACATATCTTTAGGCACCAGGGGAAAAAACCCACATTCCTCTATTCCCTGAGTTTGGCCTTTTAATTTGGGGGTGGGGTGTTGGTAATTGTTTTGGTTTGTTACTGTGGTATGTATTTTTCTGACTTTTTTATTGTGAACCACCCTGAGATCTTCAGACGAAGGGCAATATAGAAAATTTATAAATAAAAATAATAAAATGATGATGATAATAAAATTATTACCTGCCCTTCACCCTAAGGTCCCAGGGTGGGTTACAGCATTTAAACAGGTTACAGTGGTACTTCAGGTTACATACGCTTCAGGTTACATACGCTTCAGGTTACAGACTCCGCTAACCCAGAAATAGTGCTTCAGGTTAAGAACTTTGCTTCAGGATGAGAACAGAAATCATGCTCCAGCGGCAGCAGGAGGCCCCATTAGCTAAAGTGGTGCTTCAGGTTAAGAACAGTTTCAGGTTAAGTACGGACCTCCGGAACGAATTAAGTACTTAACCCATGGTACCACTGTACTTAAAACAGTTTGAAACAACTTATGAGTACAAAAACTAGGTAGGTCCAAAAATATACACCTGAAGTGTCAAAATTAAGGTTACAGAGGTCCATCTTCAGAATATGTGCAATGAAATTGAGAGAAGTTCCTCTCACACAGTAAGCAACAGTTTGGCTTACCATGATGTGTGAAGTGGGAACCAGGCCACAGTAAAGAAATGAGGGGATTTATTTCAGTCACACGTCTGTCGTTCTGTATACAATGGCCCTATATTGAAAAGGCTTTTCCAGCAAGAGAGAAAGAACATGACCTGCGATGGATGTTTCCAATGCTCATCATATTCCTGAAAGGGCTTTCTCAAGTGTGGAAACTGTAATAATCATAGTAAAAAAAGAGAGAGAGAGAGAAGAAGAAGAAGAAGAAGAAGAAGAAGAAAACAACTTAACCATTTGCTCCTTTTGTGTGACGAGGTACAAAAGGAACCCACTGGAAGAACGATTATAGAAATATGACAAGATTTGTAAGAAAAGAGAGCAGGTTCAATAGAATCCCAGGGCAACAAAGGAGAACTTTTTTTATTATTAAAAAAAGCTTTCTCTTCTCCACGCTTGAAAAAGAAAAAGAAAAATCAAAGCTCATCCATAAAAATAGCAACAGAAAAATAAAATAGCAGTAGTTAGTCTTACAACTCAGTCACCTTCAGGAGGAGATCTGCTTCCAAAGCAAAAAGCACTTCGTTTATAAAGGTATCCTTAAGAGTGGTGTGTCCCCCCCTCAACACCCCCCCTTCTCTGTCAAATATACTTATTGTAGAAAATTGCTTCCCCATCATTTTCCAATTTTATTCGTCTTTTGTTAGTCACCAAACCGTGCTGTACTTATTCCCTGCATGCTGTCCCTATCTTCTCGTGACTGTCAGATGCTCATTCACTTTCTTGGCATTTTTCTGAATATCTCATAGGCAGAGGAAACCTTTCCCAAGATCATGTAAGGGTTGCATACACAGCATGGATTGCAGTCAACTAAACCCTACTCAGAGTAGACCCATTGAACTAAATGCACATAGGGTACTTAATTGATCTCAATGGGTCTACTCCAAGGAAGGCTAGCATTGGCTACCGTCCCTATACATTTAAAGCCCCCCTCCAAATGATCCTGAAAACTGCAACTTCCCCCTCACAGAACTACAATTCCCAGTGCCATTAACAAAGTACAGTTCCCAAAGTTGTTGTTTTTTGCTGTGCGTGCATGTGCTTGAAATGTACAGCCAAAGCCAATCTGTGAAATGAACCCTACACCCAGCAGAGCAAGGCTGAACCAAAACATTTTGCTACCTGAGGCAAAGGATAAGATGGGATCGTGCTCCCCTAGTCCATACACAGGGCCCACTTGCACTATACAGTTAAATAGCTTTGACTTTTCCCAAAGAATCCTGGGAACGGTAGGTTGTTAAGGGTGCTGAGAGGTGTTTGGAGACTCCCATTCCCCTCACAGAGCTACAGTTCCCAGCTTGGTTTAACAGTCAGTCCCTCTTCCTAGGGAACTCTCAGAATCAAGGAATCATAAAATTGTAGCATTGTAGCTGTGGGCTAAACCACAGAGCCTAGAACTTACCAATCAGAAGGTTGGTGGTTCGAATCCCTGCAACGGGGTGAGCTCCCGCTGCTCAGTCCCTGCTCCTGCTAACCTAGCAGTTCAAAAGCACATCAAAGTGCAAGTAGATAAATAGGGACCACTCCGGCGGGAAGGTAAACGGTGTTTCCGTGTGCTGCTCTGGTTCGCCAGAAACGGCTTAGTCATGCTGGCCACATGACCTGGAAGCTGTACGCCAGCTCCCTCGGCCAATAAAGTGAGATGAGCACCGCAACCCCAGAGTCGGTCATGACTGGACCTAATGGTCAGGGGTCCCTTTACCTTTACCTTAGCATCTAGTCCAACCCCTTGCAATACAGGAATCTCAACTAAAGCATCCATGACAAATGCCCATCTAACATCTGCTTAAAAACCTCTAATATTCCTCAAAATATCCCCCCGCCCCCAATAACCTTAGTGTGATTGGGTATGCTTGACATCTCTCCGTGTTCATAAAGCTGTCAGGAACCCATTGCGAAAGCCTTTCCCCCAATGGCACATTTATCTTAATATATAAGGAGTGAGGAAGGGATGGTTTTGATCTCAGGTATGCACATCCTCTGCAACTGCAGTTCTCTCATCAATATTTCAGTCCCTCGGCGTATTACAATATCTCAGCGCTACCTCCTCTTCCGAGTGTTCCTGGGATACAGAACTGGTATGTAAATCGAGGGGAATCAATGGAAATGTTTAGAGATGTTCAGAGGTTATCTCTTTGTAGGTCTTGAGAGCAATGAGCAATCTTCAATCACACAAAAAGGTGTTAGCCCCAAACTGCTTTGTAATAAGGTTACCAGATTTTTTCAGTGAATCAGGGGACACTATAAATAAATAAATAAATAAATAAATAAACGTTTGGGACGTTGATGCTTCAGCAATGGCAGTGGCAGAGGGTGGCCACCGCCTTGACCTCAACCGCCATGTTTCCCCTACCTCCAAGGCTTCTATCTCCTTTCTCCATGGGCCTGGGCAGCCCCTGAGTTGCTGGTTCTTTCGTGGTGGGAGTGGGGAAGCGGTGCGTGGTGGGTCAGGCATGGAAGGTGGAGAAGGAGGGCCGAGAGCAGTGGCGAGGCTCGGGCAGCGCGATGCCTCCCTTCCCATTGGAGCAGCCCTAATCCCATTCCTACTTGCGTGCAAGCAGGAGGGGGCGGGGATCCCTCAGCTGGGAAGGGAGGCTTCTCATTGCCTAACTGAGAATTCGCTGCCCCCTCCTGCTTGCACGCAAGCTCTGATAGGCAACGTGAAGCCTCCCTTCACAGCTGAAAGATCCCCGCCCTGCTCCTGCTTGCACAGAAGTAGGAGTTGGGAGGCTGCTCTGATAGGAAGCATGAAGCCGCCCTTCACAGCTTAGTTGCTGGGGTCAGGGAAGGTGGTGGCACCCCAGAAGCTGCATCTTAGAGCCCTTGAACCACCATCATATGGGGACTTCTGAGCAGCTCCTGAAGCCAGCCAGAGCCAACTGCTCTGGGCTGCTGAGACTGCTGCTGCTGTGTTTCCCAGGGACATTAGATGAAATCCAGGGACATTCCAGGAATGAAATTTGTCCAGGGAATTATTCACAAATCCTGAGACTGTCCCCAGGAAACGGGGATGTCTGGTACATAGCTGTCAACTTTCAGATTTGAAAATAAGGGATCAGCAGCCTCGAAAATAAGGGATCAGCAGCCTCACCTATCCCGGGGACAGTCTACGGGATATCTAACAATGCAGGATAGCAGCAGGAAGCAATGGGAAACGGCGCTGGAATAAGGGGATTTTCTGCAAAAAAAGGGAAGGTTGACTTTATAAGCTTGAGGTACCTAAGAATTACGTATAGTGTGATTGCACGCTTGGGCGTGTCCAGTAAGAAACAGGATGCTGAGCTGGATGGATCTTGTTCAGTCATATATCTTCCTATGTACATAAAATATAAGGCTATCATCATGCTAAGGTTTGCACTGCCACCACTAGGCAACCACATGATGACAAAACAGCCGGCAGGTGAGCGAGCAAGCAGTGAGGGTGGCATACAGCCCAGGGAAGCTGTTTAATGGAAGCAGGCAGGTGCTTCAGAGAGCAGTTTGCCAAAATACTCTCTAAAGCATATCCCCCACCATTAAATGCAGCTGCAGCCAGGTAACATGAAGAGGAGGGTCTTGGGGTGAGCTGTGAGGGGATAGGAGAGGGGGTGGGTGACGTGTTGGCCAGGTATGGGGTAAAGTAGGTTGGTGAGCACAGTGGTCAGGGGTGGCAGCCCCAACGCGTGTGTGTTCAATGAGCTTCTTGCGGTTTTTAGGCTTTGTGGGCACATTTGGATTTTAGTGCCATGTGTGGCCCCTATGTGGATAATTTCTCTCATCCTCCTCCAGATCAGTGCCTCCATAAAGAAAGAGAGAAAGCATGCACAGAAATAAAGAAATGAAATGAAATAAATCTAGTAGAGTTGATCTGTGCCCTGAAAAGCACATAGAGCTGAAAGAGGAAGTGGGAAAGATGTAAATTCAGACCTCATATATATAGGTAATGTCTATATATATATATATATATATATATATATATATATATATATATACTGACATTACCTAAGAACTCAATAATTAGCTCCCTGGATCAAGGTAATGTAGCTAAGTGGCTAAGGCTGCAATGCTATCCTCTCTGATTTTGAGCCTTGGCATTTGTTAGGGCATTTGCTTGTGTTTGTATTGAGTAGGACATTTTCGAAAATGCCATAATTACAACCACTGCATATTTACCTTTCCATATACATTCATTCTTTCTTCCAGAGGCCTGAAGCCTTACCAATTAACACTTTTAAAAGATGAGATACGTATTGACTTAACCTTGCAAAACACGAAACTCCTACACATTCGCAATTGAAAGGGAAGGAGGAGAGGGAGAAGGAGGAAAACGCATCGTACAGGATGTAGTCCAAATAGCGCCAAGAAGATTAAAAACCACATTTTATCATGCCTTTTAAACACACTGTCAGGTGGGCAGAAGATCAAACATTTTTAAATATATATATAAAAGATGTATTGCTTTGAATTCAGAGCTGATAACTCAGGCCGGGGTGTCTGTGTGTTTAAAAAATCTCCAAAGTTAACCTAGTTTGCAATGTGTTTAGCCCATCTATATTAAACAAAAGAGGCTATCTTAGGCACATACATTTTTTTTTTGGAAAAGAATTCTCATTCTACTCAATTTCTTTAGAATCAGATACAACAGAACACATCTTGCTGGATCAAGAGAGCACTGTGGTTAAGGGTCCAAATTTGCACTCCCCCCTTTACTGGAGAAACAGGTGACTGATGCTCTCAGTCTTGAAAGTGCTGCTCAACGGTTGGGAGAAGTGGGTGTCTGGATTCAGTTCCCTTTCACCAAACATACATCATACTCTTTGGTGTTCCCTAAGCTACGGAATTCCCTCCTCACAGAGGGACACCAGCCAGCTGCATTGTATGGTTTTATCATGTGCAGAAGACATGGCTTTTCCCCTTAACCTGAGATAGTTGCATACCCTCCAACATTTCTCCAATGAAAATAGAGGTGTCCATCATCATCATCATCATCATTGTAGTAGTAGTAGTACAGTGGTACCTCGGGTTAAGTACTTAATTCATTCTGGAGGTCCGTACTTAACCTGAAACTGTTCTTAACCTGAAGTACCACTTTAACTAATGGGGCCTCTTGCTGCCGCTGTGCCGCCAGAGCACGATTTCTGTTCTCATCCTGAAGCAAAGTTCTTAACCTGAAGCACTATTTCTGGGTTAGCGGAGTCTGTAACCTGAAGCGTATGTAACCTGAAGTGTATGTAACCCGAGGTACCACTGTAGTAGTATCTATACGCTGCCCATCTGACTGGGTTTCCCCAGCCACTCTGAGTGGCTTCCAACACATATAAAACCATAATAAAACATTAAACATAAAAAACTTTCCTCTATTGGGCTGCCTTCAGATGTCTAGATGTCTTCTAAAAGTTGTATAGTTAAGTAACTAAGTAACTTAGTTTGGAGATCACATAACTCCTCATTCTCAAACATTTCTCATGAAAATAGGCACATCCTTAGGAAAAGCAGGACATTCCGGGATCAAATCAGAAACCGGGATGGCTTCAGTAAATTCAGGCCTTAATAGGGACACTTGGAGGGTCTGTAGCTATAGCTATAGATCAGGACCCACCCTATTCTGCTTATTGTAATTTTTTTTTTAAAAAAAATAATCATTTCAATATTGTATTTTGATATTGTTGTAACACCACCCTGGGGTCTTACGGTGGAGAGTGTGTAAAAATGCTAATTAATAATGGTGATAATTTGATTGCATACATGCCTCCTAATTTCATCTCCTGTGAATCAGACAGGAACAGGTGGGATTTTCAGTTTTGGCTTTATGCACTCTAAAAATAAACCTTTTGGGGTGCAAGACCCAAATGTGTCTGCATTTCTAACCTCAGACATTCAAGAAATGCTACCTTAGGGCCCAATTAGGAGAGGCGCCATTCATACAAGTAGAAATTCATGAGCAGCTCTTAAAAAGTAGATTTCAGGTGCATGTGTGTGTAGGAGGCTAAGCCTGATCTGGACAATGGGTGCAGAGTAGTGGAAGTTAACCCTTTGAACCCTGCTATGGCCACAGTCTGCACTGGCTATTTACACTGGGGGAGAAAACGTCCAGTTGCTCCAAAGGGAGCCATCTCACTACCCTACAATCTGCACTGGGATTGCAATGGGAGACTAAAAATTAAAGCCCCCAGGGTTCTGATCCAGATTCCCCCACACACACCCATGGCATATATACCATTTGTTTTCCAAAAACCACTGTGTCAAATCTGGCCCTCAGCAAGAAGGTGCAAATAAATGAATCATCCGCTGGAATCCTCAATGCCACAAAGGAGCCCCTGCAGATTAGGCCATTCATGGGTCTGGCCACAACTCACCACCTTTTGTGCACAGCTCCCCATTCATTTCTCAGTCCAGTTCATTGCTACTTATGGACCACAAACAGGAAAAAAAAAACAAAGCCCACACACGACAGGAGCCTGATTTGATTTTTCTGCTTAGCTGCTTCCAGGTTTTTTAATCAGCTGAGTGTAGTGTTTTATATATTCAGCAAGGATATTTTTAGGAACCTCTTGGATATGTATACAAAAGGTGCAGAGGAGAAGTGGATTTGATCCAGTGAGCTGTTACTTGTTTCTGTTGGGGCGCTAATGAAAAACGACAGCCTGGCTTTCGAATCTCAATCCCCCTGAGCCCCCCCTTTTTATACTAAAACGCTAATTTTGCTCACAGTTATACTCCTTGTTGAAGAAAGGTCAGTAGAGTGCCTTGGTCTATAGAAGAGTTAATTTTTAATAGCCAGGGAGAAAGCACAGTATTCGCTCATTCAATCTTTATTATAAAAAGCAAGCTCCGCAGAGATTTGCCTAGCCTTTTAAATAATATACAGTGGTACCTCTGGTTAAGAACTTAATTCATTCTGGAGGTCTGTTCTTAACCTGAAACTGTTCTTAACCTGAGGTACCACTTTAGCTAATGGGGCCTCCCACTGCTGTTGCGCCGCCGCTGCCCGATTTCTGTTCTCATCCTGAAGCAAAATTCTTAACCCGAGGTACTATTTCTGGGTTAGCGGAGTCTGTAACCTGAAGTGTCTGTAACCTGAAGCATCTGTAACCCGAGGTACCACTGGTATGGACATATGGGAAAATTGATTTCTTATATTTATGGGAAGAATTCTTTATGGCTACATCCGCAACCATATATTTAAAGCACTATTATAACATTTTCAACAGGTCATGGCTTCCCCCAAAGAATCATGGGGACTCTAGTTTGTTCACAGTGCTGGGGGTTGTTAGGAGGTCCCTGTTTCCCCTCCCAATTTATGGAGTGGTTTAGCAATCAATCTCTCCTCCCAGGGAACTCTGCATGAGGGATACAAGGGTCTCCTAAAAACTCTCAGCACCTTTAACAGCCTGCAGTTGCCAAGATCCTTCAGGGGAAGCCATGACTGTTTAAAGTGGTGTGATATCGCTTTAAATGTGTGGTGTCAATGTGCTCACATATATCTGCTATTGCATCATGAAGTTTAGGGTGAAAAGATGCAAAACAGGTGAGGGCTCGAGCACCTTTAATAGCTCCACTGCATGCCATGCCTGCTGAAATTGTCTCTTCTACATAACTATTTAAGGTGCATGGGCCCCATCCTCTTTTGCGTCTGACCACCTTCAGGAATTCCTCTCCTCCTGTGAGCTGTTAGTTGCTAAGCAGATGCATTTGTGTGTAAGTGTAGCTATCAATCAACCCTTAGCAGACAGAAGTGTTTGGGTTTTTCTGTTGCCTCTCTTTGTGGGCCGATGGGGGTTAGGAATCCTCCAAATCCAAAGAACCAATTTTCATTACCGTGGATAGAAATAGCAAGATACATTTGCCCATACACTCTGGTCAGCCAATCTCACAATTCGTCCATTACTCCGTTCATTACCTAATTGCTTCCTTTGGGGCCTAATGGTCATCTATAACCAATATTAGTGCATCACTCGACGAATGTAGGAGCTGCCTTATACGGAGTCAGACGTGTGCTTGAAAAGAAGATTGGACAAATTCCTGGATGAGATGGCTGCTAACCATGGTGGCTACGCTTTGCCTCCAGAGTTGGAGGCAGCAATGCTTCTGAATACCATTTGATGGGAACCACAGGAGGGGAAAGTGCTCTTGTGCTTGGGTCCTGCTTGCACTCAGGTCTGGCTGACCACTGTGAGAACAGGATGCTGCACTAGATAAGCCATTGGCCTCATCTAGACGTTAGTGGCCTCCCATTTGCCCCAGCCAGCCTGCCTAGTAGTCAGAGATAATGGGGTAGCTCCTGACCTCACATTCTCTCAGTCATACTGGTTTCTCAGGGATCAGGAGTTCATTTATATGGACAAGCATTCAGATACCTGTCATCCCCTTCTCTCTGGAGCAAATGGTGCAGGCCAAAGAGGGCTGTACCGCTCTGCATCTCTCAACGTGCAATTCAGCGCTAACTGAAATTTTATTTTCTTCTTCTTAGCCTTTGCTCTCCTCCTCTGCTGCCTTACTGCCCTGCTTTTTTGGCAGCTTAAAATTCACATTACTCCTGACTGTCAGCCCATCTGTCACTCAGGCAAAGGTTCCGCTCTTCCAGAAGCGAAACCTACAGGCAGCTCATGGTTTCTATTCTCTGGCTAGAGGGAAGGCTGGTTTCAGAATTATAGCGGAGACAGCAGGACTACCGTCAGTCCACTGCTGAAACATGCCCGTTGAAAGGAAGAAAAGTACTTTATTAATTAGAAAAGAGTATTTGCATGCTGTGCGCAAATGGCATCAGGGAGAAGGGGGGGTTGGAGGCTGACTTGGAAGAAGGAATCAGTGATCTAGGGGAGCCAGGACAGCCACACTCAGCCAGTTATATCATTGTAACTCCATTGCGTGGCGATTCCTGCCCCATCCCCAAGATGAAGTAAATAAAGACACCGGACACCAAATTTAGGTTAATGGGCGAAAATGGCCACAACTTTATTGATTACAGGAAAGAGGGGTATTGGCTTTAGGCATTGGCCCTACCAGACTATCCGGTCTAACCGGGAAGGGTTAAGCACCAACCGGGGAGCCCCTGAGATGCACATCCCTGGGCGCTCCCCAGGGGGTTACCGCTCGGGGGCGCGCTTTAGGCCCTAGCCTCCATAGGTTTCGGACGAGGCGACGCCCCCCGGAGTCCTTTAACGAACTACCCTTCAAGCTTTGGGGGAGGTGATGGCGTTCCTCCCCCCGACCTCATTTTCCTAACAATACCCCTGCCAATGCCTAACCGCCAAAACCAGGAGTTGTGACGTTTTGCTACGAGGTAGGCGAAAAAACCAAGTGGCTAACAAGTACAGCCAATTGAGCCAAATGGAAAAACTCCCACCCGGTCCCGTGCGGCGACCAGCCGAAGCCCATAGCAAAGTCCAAATGCAAGCCTAGAGGGCGGGTGGGTGGGAAACCGCTACTGCTGAGGGAACGAAAAGGGGCGAGCCAGGGCTGCCCTGACCTTAAGTGATCCCGGGAGGCCCGCCCTGTGCGGCAGCCGATTGGCTGCCACTGTGGGCGGTGAATATTAATGAGCTGGGGGGGAATCCCTGCTTCTCGCAGGGCTGACGCCAGCCCCGCGAGATTGTTGATGGGAGCGTGAGCCCGCAATCCCACCCCCTCTTTAGGTCGGGAGTGGCTTTGTAAAGATGCAACCTCAGATGGCACTGTAGAACAAAAAACTTTGCCTATGAGATTTTACATAGGGTTCCCCCCTTTTGTTATAATGATCTGATTAATGACTTATTTATAGCATTTCCCCCCCTGTGCATAGATCCAGCGTCAGAGGCAGGAGAAGCTTCAGGATTGGAGAGTGAAGAACTTGTGCAGGAGGTAGAGATAGGTCAGGCTGGTGTAGAGTCAAGGTTTTCACACCTTCTCCTGCTGCTCCCACTTCTCCTGCTCCCCTGTCTCCCTGGACCCAGAAGAGGATTGAAGCAGGAGGAGGAGGAGGTTACATGCAGCTGGAGTCTTCACCTGCTTGTGCGCAGCTCAGGTGGGGAAGGCAATCATTTGAGCTCAGTGGTGGGGCCTTTCTGTTGCACCAATAACCCCATTGGGTGCAAATCTAGAAATACCGTCCCTGTACTAGGAGTGATGGAGATCCCTTTTCCTAATTTGTATGTGTACTTTTGACATTAAAGAGTTAATTCCTCACTATGGACAACTGTCCTAACCTGACAGCTCCGGGGCACAGCATGCCCCTGAATGCCACTTGTTGGGAATCACTGTAACAAGAATATTGCTGGCACCTGCCTGTCTCAAGAGAAATGGAGCGTGTCTCTAGGGGTGAAGTCAAATGGCTGGAGAATCACAGTGCCTGCTATGGTTGCAGAGACTGGTAACTGCTGGATCCCATGTTGGCTTTGCTGCATTAGCAACACCAAAGTGACCTCTCTGGGGCGCAAGCCTGGGCAATGTGTATGGAGGCCATGGGCTGACCAGAAACCTCCACTCGACCTCATTGGTGTGCTCCAAATGAAAGCAGAGCAATACATCTGGTACCAGCTTGGCTGGAGGAGTTGCTGGAAATAGGTGTAAATTACACCATCCAAGTAAGTGTTGGAGGTGTAATCATGAAAATGGAAACCTTTTCCACATGTGGTGGACGTGTCCCAAAATTAAATTATTGTGGGACACGATGTATGAAGAACTGAAGAAAATGTTAAAATACACATTTCCTAAAAAACGAGAATTATTTCTATTAGGTATTTTTACAACAAACATCCCAAATGTGAATAAGAATCTTTCTATATGCAATTACAGCCGCCAGGATTCTGATAGCAAAGTACTGGAAAAGTAATGTGATACCGACAAAAGAAGAATGGTACCTAAAGCTATGTGAGTATCTTGAATTGGCGAAATTAACAGAATCAAGAAGAAATAATTCAAGAGATAAGATCAAAAAATAATGGGATGTTTTTAAAAACTATATGATGAAATATGGTTCCAATGGTTATACTTGGTTGAGCATAGACTAAACTCCACAGAGATCATAGAAAGGTTCTCCGACAAGTGAAAATGGAAGCAGAAATTTTAAGATACCAGAAATTAGCAACTGCATAGAGGCAGAAGGAAGTCATCAAATAAATCATGGGAATAAAACCAGAGACTAGGTATAGATAAGAAAGTGAGAGTCGCGAGGAGAAAAAGATAAGGTGAAAAGAAAAGAAATTCTTACTGGAAACATATGTTCATAATAATGTCGTTGATGGTTTGTATTTCTCAAATTACTGTATGTTTTTGACAAGATATGTTGTTTAACATTCTTTCTATTCTTTCTTTTCTTTTCTTTTCTTTTCTCTTTTTTCTCTATAACAGAATATTGTGTCTTATTATGTGTAATTTTTAATGTGCAAATAAAAATTAATTTTAAAAAATTACACCATCAAACCTCCTTAGGGACTCTGCTCTGGATATATGTACGGTTTACTCCTTAGCCTTTTCTTGTCCTGAAGATGTTTTGCAAGGCAGTAGGTACGGATTCTTCCTCAGCATTTACTCCCAAAGCATTTCCCACAAATGAGTGTAACCACAAGGCAGCAGATGTTTAGGATCAGAGATTTCCTTCTCCAGGATGGACTACTTTCTTAGGCTGACAAGCCCCAACTCCCCCTCATTTTTCTCTACAGTATGTGCAGTAACTGCCTTCTTGACTGTTGGACCCACCATTGGTCTCATCCACTCAGTCCGCTAGAACTTGTCTTCACATGCAGGGAAAGTCCCTAACGCACTGAGGGTTTGAAATCCATTGGCTACCCTCACCTGTGGTGGATCTAAACATGGCGGGGAGGGGCGCTATAAATAAGCCAGAAATTAGATCGCTGTAACAAAAGAAAAAAAATCTCTATGGGAAATCGTGTTTTATAATTTCTTGCTCTCTAGCGCCATGTGCTGTTGCATGTTTATAGTGCATTGAAATCAGTGTTTCTTTACTAATGTAGCTGAGTCCCTCGTTTAGCCAGCCAGTCAAAGCTGTTCCCTGGGGTGTTGCTGCTGTTGCATGCTGGCAGCTTCCAGGAGCAACAGGTGAGAGCTGAGTTCAGAGTGGGGACCAAAGGTGGGGACCAAAGGTGGACAAAAGTAGTACCAGTGGTTCTACCCTTCCATTAGCACCCCAACAAGAATACAGTGGTACCTCAGGTTACATACGCTTCAGGTTACAGACTCCGCTATCCCAGAAATATTACCTCGGGTTAAGAACTTTGCTTCAGGATGAGAACAGAAATCGTGCTCCGGCGGTGTGGCAGCAGCAGGAGGCCCCACTAGCTAAAGTGGTGCTTCAGGTTAAGAACAGTTTGAGGTTAAGTATGGACCTGCGGAACGAATTAAGTACTTAACCTGAGGTACCATTGTACAGTTTCAGGTTAAGAACAGACCTCCAGAACGAATTAAGTAATTAACCCAAGGTACCACAGGTACTATGGGACGCAGGTGGCGCTGTGGGTTAAAGCCTCAGCGCCTAGGACTTGCCGATCGAAAGGTTGGCGGTTCGAATCCCTGCGGCGGGGTGCGCTCCCACTGCTCGATCCCAGCGCCTGCCAACCTAGCAGTTCGAAAGCACCTCCGGGTGCAAGTAGATAAATAGGGACCGCTTACCAGCGGGAAGGTAAACGGCGTTTCCGTGTGCGGCTCTGGCTCGCCAGAGCAGCGATGTCACGCTGGCCACGTGACCCGGAAGTGTCTCCGGACAGCGCTGGCCCCTGGCCTCTTAAGTGAGATGGGCGCACAACCCCAGAGTCTGTCAAGACTGGCCCGTACGGGCAGGGGTACCTTTACCTTTACTTTACCACTGTATAGCGAGACAAATACTGCAATAAAGTGCAGATAATGCAGAGGGCATCTGATGATGATCCCAATGCATAGGCAGGCTGATGTGGAGGTGGGTTCACAATAATGACCTACATATGCAGAGATGCTTTAAGGATAGCAGAGATAAGATTCATGGAGAACTTAGGGGAAGAGCTATAAGACTGCTAATATTAAGCCATGACACTAGGAAAGGGCCCTGAAACAGGAAAGGACTGGTAGAGCATTTGCCTTGCATGAAGAAGATCCCCATCAGCATCTCCAGGCACGACTGGGAGAGAGCCCTGCCTGAACCCTGGAGAGCTGCTGCCAGTCAGTGTAGACAGTACTGGGCTAGATGGACCAATGGTCTGACACAGTATAATGCAGCTTCCTGTGTATGGCTGCTCCTTTCAGAAGTCAAATTAAGAAAATGTGAATAAAAATAAAGTGGAGACCCTGTGGTTTTCCTACCCCACCCATGGTTTCGTGCTATTAAGAGCTCCAGTAAGATAGATATCTATTATAGGCGGTGGACATATATTTTTCCAGCGTTCTCCAGATTGAGCTGAACTGACAGGCATGTTTTGTAGTTTCAAATGTTAATGAGGTTCGGCTTAACTTTACTCGACTCTATTATCTCTACATTTATAATCCATAAAGCGCAAGAGTTTACATCCGCTACAGATTTACTGGGTAAACTGTCGTCATGAGCAATATCTTAATCCTATTAATTGCCATTTCCATGGATAAAAGTGCCATTTGCGTATCATATTTTTATTGGGAGCCTCATCAGTATTGTATGAGTAGCCATCAAAGAGCAGGAACTGTGCCAATAAAAAAGCGTTTATTGCCGGCGCCAAAGTGTTGTTAAAACCAAAATTCAGCGCAGGTTATTCTCCGTTTTATGACTGTCACAAATGTAATTAGATTAGACGCAAGCTAGGATGCAGTTTATGTCATCTCCAGTGTCTGGGAGTTTTTTGATCCACTTCCTAGCTGAATCTGCATTTATTCCCCATGAAGACACTTCAGTTGGTCCAAAATGTTGTAGAGCATTTTGATAGGATCCCTAACTTGTCCACAAGGGTGGGGGAGTGAGAGAGCACGAGAGAACCCAGCAAAGTGGACAAACTGCACCCTGTATTGAGTCAATACAGTACATAGCATTTTACATTGAAATATGGCACGATCCCTTATTACCCCATTTTTCGCTCTATAGGACGCACTTTTTCCCCTCCAAAAATTAAGGGGAAATGTGTGTGCATCCTATGGAGTGAATGCAGGCTCCTTGGCTTCAGCGATAGCACCATGAAGCCTCCGAAGTGCTGAGGGAGTGCTCCTTCCATGCTCCGGAGGCTTCGCATTGCTTTCGCTGAAGCCTGGAGAGTGAGAGGGGTTGGTGTGCACCGATCCCTCTCGCTCTCCAGGCTTCAGGGATAGCCACCTGAAGCCTGCAGAGCGCAGTGCGAGTTCCCGCTGTGCTTCGCAGGCTTCAGGTTCCTTTCGCTGAAGCTAGGAGAGCAAGACTCTCCTGGCTTCAGCAGAGAGGGAGAGCTGCACAGCGCCCCTTCAGCCAAGCGGGAGGAGAAATGGAAGGGGCTCTGTTTCTCCTGCCGCTTCGCTGAAGGGGCACTGAGCAGAGAGGGGGAGAATTTTTTTTCTTGTTCTCCCCCTCTAAAACAAGGTGCGTCCTATAGAGCAAAAAATACGGTATATGGGGTGGGTGGCCCAATTCCCTACAAACCATCTTGGAGAATAGGCGGAGGAGGCCATCTTTGTTGTTCTACCACCCTCAGAAGCTAGGAAGATAGAGACATCCCAGGAGAGGGCCTTCTCTGTGGCAGCCCCTAAGTTTTGGAACTCTGCCCTCACAGAGGTCCATCTGGCACCTTCATTATACATTATGAATGCTGAAGACACCATGGCCTTTGACACCTGAGATGTATATTTTTAGGATCCACCTTACTCATATCTTACCCTCCAACATCTCTCCAATAAAAATAGGGACGTCCCATTCCATAAATGATAATTTTACTATTTATACCCCACACAGCTTCCTGGGTTGCCCCTATACATGGATTGCCTTCAGACAGCTTGGGAGTCGAATAACGCCATATCTCCAATGAAAATAGAGATGTCCTAAGGAAAAGCGGGACATGCCGGGATCAAATCAGAAACCAGGACGATTTCTCTAAATCAAGGACGTCCCTTGAAAATAGGGACCCTTGGAGGGTCTGTTATATGATTGCATAGTGTTTTGTCCTGTTTTTAATATTGTGTTTTAATTGTTGCAACCTGACCCTGGGACCTTGGGGTAAAGTGTGGGTAAATAATAGCCACATTAATAATGATATTATTAGTAATAAAATGTTAATAATAACATACCCATGCTGCCCTCATGGCACACCAGGATTTTGTATGACGTGGATGAATTACAAATGTCTGCTCCATGCAGAGTCCACTATGCTTGTTTGTATGAAGGGGCCTTCATAACACATCCTTTGCATGCAGAAGGTTTCAGGTCCAGTCTCAAGCATAGGCAGGGAAGGAATCTGGTCTGAAGCCCTGGAACGCTTCTGCTAGATAACGTTGCTGGATGGACCAATGATATGACTCAGAATAATACAGCTGAGCATGACTGCCTTGCCTACATGCATGCACACACATCGTTTTATTTCTATGTTGCCTTCCCATAATTCAAACCATGCTCAAGGTGGCTTACAACACACACAAAAAGACAATTATAAATATAACAAAAGTATATCTAGAGAAAATGGGTAAAACAAACATCATTAGGTGTGTTGCTGGATAAGTGTTTAATGGTTATTGCGTCTGTTTAAAAAACAATGAAAAATTGTGTATGTGTATATATATTTCTTTGACGGAAACTTCCTTTCTACCCAGTTTTGGAGCTGGGAAAGAATGTCCATAGTGCAATACTGTTGTTGAATGCAAGAATTCCACTGACCCCTCTCTTTGACTATCACAATAAAATAACTACAAGCCAGCTCTTCAGCTGGGGTTAAATGCCACATGCTATTATGCACATTGACATCTGCACACCACCCAACAACATGCTTTAAAAACAGGGAAGGAGATGATTTGATGTGTTGACAATTTTGCTGTTAGCCCCTAATAGCAAATCATATTTTTAAAATTTGCTTTTATTGCTTCCCATGTCACAAAAAGAAAAAAAAGAATAGAAGGCAGTGTTTTTAATACAATCTGCATAGAATGAATTCTGTCATGCATGAAATATTTCTCATTTATGAAGATTCATAAGAAGGGTCCCCCCCCTCCCCTTCTTGTCGGAAATAGGAGTGTGTTCATTGCAATACACATTACTGTCAGAAATTACGATTCTCTTCACTGAGTGCTTGCTTTTCTTATCATATTTCCTTGCAAATGGCCTACCTAGTTTATTATTTCCATGAAATATTCAAGCTTGCCAAAGCATGAAAGGAAATGTCAGTTTGGTTGCTAATGTTGTCAGATCCCAGAGACATGGAGGAGGCAAGTTTGGGCAAACCACGGGGCCAACTCTCCTTCTCCCTTGGTAAGCAAAATACCAGATTTGGACTGCAGCAGCTAGGATTGGCAGATGACATGTCATTGAATTATGATTCTAATTAGCAAATTGATAATTAGGAGCAGAGGGCTTAGAGTCTTAGGGGAGTCACCTCTTTAGTGTTGCAAAGGACAGACAAAATCCACAAAGCATTTGGGTTGCATTCTGTTATTATGAGTTTATGTTTAGGAAGTTTGTCCTTAGCATGTCCCAGTAGTTGGGAAGGAAGGGGGTGAGGAAAGAGGCAGAAAATATATATATGCTGGGAATATGATTGGATGTTGTGAATAAAGATCTCAAGCATTATATTTGAATCTATTCCTCATAAGCAAAACAGGAAAAATAAAAACTGAGAAGGGATAAATTTTTATAATAATAAATTTTTATTTATATCCCACCCTCCCTGGCCAAAGCTGGGCTCAGAGCGGCTAAGAACAAGTAAAAATAGCGCAGTGTACATAAAATCACACAGTCAGTTAATTAAAATACATTCTAAAATCAATTCAGAATCAAATTAATGGCAACCATTGGGCTAGAGTTCTATGAGGATTACCGAAGGAGGGGGCCAGACTGTGCCTTGACCAAAGGCCTGGTGGAACAGCTCTGTCTTGCAGGCCCTGCGGAAAGATGTCAAATCCCGCAGGGCCCTAGTCTCTTGTGGCAGAGCATTCCACCAGATCGGAGCCACAGCTGGAAAAGTCCTGGCTCTGGTTGAGGCCAGCCTAACCTCCCTGTGTCCGGGATCTCCAAAATGTTTTTATTTGAAGACTGTAAGGTCTTTTGTGGGACATACAAGGAGAGGTGGCCCCATAGGTACGAGGATCCTAGGTGTATGGGGCTTTAAAGGTTAAAACCAGCACCTTAAACCTGACCCTGTACTCCACCGGGAGCCAGTGCAGCTGAAGTGTGGAAGGTCATCCTGACAACACCCATATCTACACTCACAAGGAGCATCCAAAAATAGGGACGTGTGTGAGAGAGTATGTGTACACACACAATTTTGCCCAAGTAAATAGCAACCAGGACTATCTGTGTTTACTAGGCATGACGGCTATGCTTTACTTCCACAGCTGGAGGAAATAACTCTTCTGCTTACCAGCTTCTGGGAAACACAGGAGGGGAGAGTGTTCTTGTGCTTGGGTCCTGATTGCTGGTTTCCCACATGAATCTGGTTGGCCGCTGTGAGAACAAGATGCTAGACTACATGGGTTATTGGCCTGATCCAGCAGGCTCTTCTTATGTTCTAATGTTCAAAGGGAACATCCAGTGGAGCTGATTAGCAGGAGATGCAGGGCAGATCAGAGAAAGTACTTCTTCATATAGTGCAGGAATGGGAAATCTTTGGTCCTCCACATGTTGCTGAACCACAGCTATAAGCATGGCCAATGGCTGGGGATGATGGGAGTTGTACAGCAACAACTGGAGGGACAAAAGTTCCCTGCATCTGACATAGTGCATTATGAACTTCTGGAATAGGTTTCCAGAATCACGACATCACAAGGTGTTGTGATTTCCCACCAGCTTAGTTGGTATATCAAATGGAATTTTCCAAATGTATGAAGGACAAAGCTATCAGTGGCTACTAGTCCTGTTGATTCTATGCAATTATTAGTAGGCAGGGTGCCTCTGAATACTGGGAAAGAGAAGGATATAGTTATTTTGTGTCATGACTCACCTGGGCAAGTCCTCGTTGTTGTAATATGCAATTACTGACTCACCCTTGCATGCATGAAAGGGTTAACTTGAGCCCTGAGCTCAAGTTACCGGAGTGGGTGTGGCTTGGCAGGCTTGCAGTAGTCTCTGTTCCCCCAATCCATTCCCCCACTTCTTTTACTCTTTGCACTTCCTGGAACAAGCCCTGAAAGTGAACTGAATCTTTCTAAAATGAGATTTTAAAGCCTGCATCTTTGCTAAACCAAAGGTTGCATGATCCTTTTGCAAGGAAACCAAGCACTTTTCTTTTTAAATCATTTGGAACCTTTTTCATCTTTGTTTTACTGCCAGCTGATGAAGAATTGTTTGTTGTAATGTCTAGAAACTCTGTGAGTAAAGCAGTTGCTTATTTGCAAAGCTAAATGTCTGTGATTTATTCTAGTCTAAGTATTTTATGTGGGGAATGTTTGTTTCAAGGTGGATGAGGGCAGATACAAATCTAACCAAGTCTAAATGTGTTTGGTAGCAATCACCGTTGTGCTTAGCTGTGCTATGAAAGTGTAAGAATCTCTCTTCCAAACCTCTCTTTCCAATCACTTGTCAGAGGAAGCTCTGGCCTTACAGCAAGATCCATCTGGGGGCAAAGAGCCAGGATCCTGCAAATTGACTGAGGAGTCAGTGTCTATACCCAGGGTCAGTTCAGCCTTTGACACAGAGGCCAAATGTTTCCCAAGTCTGAGGGAAAGGCAGTGCTTTAAAAATCAGGTGAAAAATCTTGGCGTTGTCACACTATCCTGGCTTCTCACCCCCAGATGGAGCTTGTTCCAGGACTTGGTGAAAGGCTGGGTCCTCTGCTGAGGACTCTTCTAGCAGAGACATGACACAAGGACTCCAGAAGCAGCCCAAGGGTGTGAGGTGCTCAGACAAGCCCTGACTGTGTGCCAGGGATTGCAAACAGAAGGGGAAGAGCAATTACCTTGATGCTTTATTGTTAGATCACCCGCCCTCCTCAGTTTACCCCAGGATTATCCTTGTGTTCCTGCAGCTGATTGTCAACCAGTCAGTTCCTGCTTCTGTAAGAGATTTGCAAGTAGGCCCCTTGACAACACAACTCCTTATCTTGGTACAGGACATGCATGTGTTTCTGGGTCAGGAAGATAAAACATTTTTATCAAAACAGCATTCATTTAAGGATGCAATGTGGGCATCTGCTCCCAGCCTCCTCTAAACCAATTTGGTATTTTGTTGAAAAACTGTCATGAAGATCCAAAAAATGTGATTATGTATATCTTGGCAGGAAGGAGACCCACATATCTTTAGGAACTGCTACACTTGCTGGGGCTGGATAAGGCATCTGCTTCCAACAGCTTAATTTTTTTTAATCAATAATGTATGCAAAAAAAAGACATACCTAATTAACATCTCCAGTTAGCAACACAGCAAGAGTGTTGGTCCGTGTGCAATAACGTCCTTATAGTTTTTCCCAAGTGCAGGGACAAGAGTCTTGCATATTTCAGGGGGAACCAGGACTCATTTTTAAACTTTGGGAGCGGGCTTTAATGGAAAGAAATATGTGCTAATTAGAGCATAGCTGCCTGGCTCATTGGGCAGATGGTTTCAAAGCATCCAGTCCCTGTAGTAGTCAGATAACGACTACTTCAGCCTGGGTTTGTCTCCCACCAGGTTTGATGGTTGATCAGGCAGATGGCAGGATCAGTGCTCCTTCGTCTCACAGCAGATCATCTTTTTTGTTCCCATGCATATTGTGGTATCTTGAAGTGGTGTGCTCTCCTCAACTGGAGGTATTTGAGCAAAGGCTTAATGGCCACCTGCAAAAATTATTAAGAACCTAATATAAGAAGAACGGGATGAGTCAGTGGCCCATCTGGTCCAACATCCTGTTCTCACAGTGGCCAACCAGATGCCTGTGAGAAACATTCAAACAGGTCCTGAGTTCAACAGCACTCTCCCCACTTCTAATTCCCAGAAACTGTGGGAATTCAGAAGTATTAATGCCTCCAACTGTGGAGGCGGAGCATAGCCATCATGGCTCGTAACCATCAATAGTCTTTCCCTCCATGAACTTGTCTAACCCTCTTTTAAAACCATCCATATTAGGGGCTATCCTGCTTCCTGGAGGGATGAGTTCCGTAGCTGAACTATGTGCTGGGGGATGAAGTACCTCCTTTTCTTTGCCCAGAATCTTCCAACATTCAGTTTCATTGGCTGTCCATGAGTTCCAGTGTTGGGGGAGGGACTTTCCACTTTCTCCATACCATACATAATTGTACACACTTTGAACATGTCATCTCTTACTCAGGTTTTCTTTAAACTAACAAAGTTGTGACCTTTTCTCAAAGTGAAGATACTCCCTCTCCTGGATCATTTTGGTTTCCCTTTTCTGAACCTTCTTCCACCTCCACAATATCCTTTCTAAAGTGAGGCAGTACTTTGTGGTTTGCAAGATTCCTGCACTGAGTAGGAGACTAGATTAAATGTCCTCCCTGGGCACTTCCAACTCTAAAATTCTGGGATGGTGCTGGTACCCACATCCCTTTCTGCTCCCTTTCACTCTCCAGATCTCTTGGTCATTGCAAAGAATGCATGACAAATAGATCTGTTTGCCAAGTTATCATCACCCCATACCCCAAATTCATGCACCCATAAACATTTTTCTTCCTTATAGCACTTGCAGTAAGTTCCTTTCTGATTTCCAGTTTGTGGACTAAAGAGTGAATTTAAGATTCAATTTCTATTACTTCTTTTGGAAGTTCTACTTGTTTTTAAAATAAAAACACCCCTATTACACAGATGTCAGTTCCTGTGATTTTGTACTAGAATCTGGAACATTGCATTTTCTCTCCGTCGGTCTCCATAACACACTTCCAGTGACAAAATGGTCTTGTCACTGATTGGATTTACCCAAGGAGAAGATCGTTCCACAAGATAATACCTTCCATAACCTGATGGGCTGCTCATTAGGGATTCCCATCACGTTAGCAGGCACTGCCACCTTTGGATCAGAAATGAAATTTGATTCTAGCTTCAGATAATTACTTCTACCCTTGCCAGAAATTCATAGATCAAAGATCAGCAGCCAGACCATAGCAGAACCCCACCCCACCCTCATTCTTTAATTCTCCTTTGCATTTCATGCTTCCTGGCTGGCTCACGACTTTTGGAGTGCATGATTTATCTTATGCCTCATTCAGTTTTTGTTCTGTTTATTTGCATATCCTACCTGTACTAACCTGCTTGACTAAATCTATGAATCGTTGTCATTGCTTTATTTTTGGGATTCCTGTGAAAGCTTCCCTGCCATCCCCGAAATGAATGGAGCATTGATGCTCAATGGTGGGCATCCTTTCTACAAATTATTATTATTATTATTATTATTATTATTATTATTATTATTATTATTTTCTTGATCTAGTGTTTCACCATTCTTCCAAGCTTCGGTTTATGCTCACAACAGCCCTGACAAGTAGGCTAGTCTAAGGTAAGGCTATGTTGAGCTAACAGCGACTGGCCCAAAGCCAACCACTGAAATTCAGAGCTGAGCAGAAACCTGAACCTGGAATTGTAGGACATATCCTGGTATCAATGTCAAGTGCACAGTAGTTACCTGGGTCTTCTTTTCCCTTCTTTTTGAAGATGGGGACAACAGTTGCCTGCCTCCAGTCTGCTGGGACCTGATCTGTTCTCCAAGAATTCTCAAAGATCACAGACAAAGGCTCTGAGATTACATCCGCAAGCTCCTTTAGTGCCCTTGGATGCAGCTCATCAGGACCTGGAGATCTGAATTCATTTAAAGTAGCTAGGTGTTCCCTTACTACCTCTTTTCCTAACTTGGGCTGCAGCTCCCTTCTTACACCATTTATTCCAATATCACCAGGTTGGACATTCCTTTCCTGTTTAGTGAAGACGGAGACAAAGTCGGGGTTGAGTAGTTCCACCTTCTCTCTGTCATCCAATAGCATTTCTCCATCTTCTCCACACAAGGGACCTAGTACTTGCTTGCTCTCCAGCTTGCTTCGAACATAGCTGAAGAAACCTTTTAATATTATTTTTTATCTCTTTTGCAAGCCTGCGTTCATTCTGAGCTTAGGCCCACCTGACATTTTTTCTTCAACTGTTGACCACTGATATATACCCTTCCTTTGTAATTTCTCCTTTCTTCCATGTCTTATACATGACTTCATCAAGCCACAGAGCCCCTCCAGAAGGACTTTTGAATAGCAGGAGGCCTGGACTCCTTGGGTTGGAATTTAATAAAAGAAATAAAGAAGAACCAATCAGTCTCAAATGTGTCTTTGCTAGTTTCACCAATCTAGATTTTTTGCTTAAGCTTTTCAGCCAATGCCAGGATCCACACTCTGTCGTACCATTTACACATTACGTCCCTCTGCAGCCTTCCAGTCAAGTGCTATTCCCATGCTTGTGACAGTCAGAAGGTGTCAGACAAGAGTCTTGCATGGGAGATCTTTATTTCGCCCTTTGGAATTGGAAAGGAAGGTAAGCCCAGCCTCCACCCTGGTGCAAAAATCTTGGATATAATTGAAAACACAGTGAGTCAAACCCCCTGAACTTTGGGGCATTCCTACCAAAGATGTATCAGGGTCCAGATAGTCAATTCTGAGCAATGCACCACCTTCTGAAAGTGGAGACCCAGCAAAGAGGAAATTCTAGATGATTATCACCTGCCATGATGAACCATCAGCTTCTCCCCATGTCTTCCGGTTGCTATAGAAACATGACTCATGCTTGTTTGTGTTTCTCCGGTAATGATCCCCTACATTCTGGCTGTGCTCACACATTCGTTACCTGTGTTAATAATCCCTGTTGTGGTTTATGTAGTAGCAGGAGGGTTGGGAACTGCTCCCCCTCTCCCACATCTCTAATAGGGTCTAGCTTAGAGCTTCTGCCAAGCATCCGAGGGCTTGCTGTTTGACATTACTTTAGAAAATGCCGAGACAAGAATGGGGAAACCCAACGCAGTGTTGATTAAACACATGCCAGTGGAAGCAATGTTCAAGTAGTACCTGAAATGCCTGGTTGCTAGCGGAGTGGCTTGAGTTCTGGCTTCCTGCTGTTTCCAAGTGAAGGCTGCAGGTCTTAGGATTTTTGGAGAGTGCTACCACATGGGACGCAGGTGGCGCTGTGGTCTAAACCACAGAGCCTAGGGCTTGCCGATCGTACTGGCCACATGACCCAGAAGCTGTACACCGGCTCCCTCGGCCAGTAAAGTGAGATGAGCGCTGCAACCCCAGAATTACCCGTGACTGGAGCTAATGGTCAGGGGTCCCTTTACCTTTTACCACATAATACCTGTTCTGCATTTGTAAGAACTTAAGTCTTCTAGTGTGGCAGCATCTATACTTCAGAACTCCCTGCCTGTTAATGTCATGCAGACCCTTTCATTGTATTGCAAGTTTTAATCTGTTTTTAGTTTATTGTTATTTTAACTTTCTGGAAGTCTTAAATTATTGTTATGAATTCTTCTTGGTAATTTTATTGTTTATTGCATCATCTTTATTGTAAATTGCTGTGAGGCTTTTTTTTACAATCAAGCAGTATATAAATTTTGTGAAATAAACAAATAAGTCTGAATTTGAGGCAGGGAACCTGTTTGCATCCCTGGGCCAGATCCTTACCAGGACTGGTCTTGTGGGCCATATCTGACAGGTAGGCAGAGCCATCAACTCACTTGATATCACAGGGAGGTCAGGTGTAAGGTACTCCTAAAACTAATGTTTTCCCCCTTCATTGAAGGTCCTGCAAAGTCCTACTAAAATGTAGGTGAGGAGCATTTGTTTAGCTGGTGTTTTCATGGAATACTGCCAGACTGATTTAACCCCCGCTTACAAGCTGATCAGTAGGGTTAAATTCTGCTGCTTTGGCTGTGCACCCCGTTCCCTACTGAAAACAGGCACACACAGCCAAGGTAGGATTTAACCCTGCCCTTCTAAAGAAAGGAACTAGACAGAATGGTCTGTCTTAAGAATTAAACATAAGAACATAATGAGATGAGGCAGCCCAAACTCCAAATATTCTAGTGTTTCACAGTTATACCACAGAGTTGTATAACTGCATTGTGATATCAATAGCTTTATTTTCAATTCCGTTCCTAATGATCCCTAGCATGGAAGGGAATTTGCCTTTTTTTCACAGCTGCCACACACTGGGTCAACATCTTCATCAAGCTGTCTGCTACAACCCCAAATAGTTCTTTGAGAGTCACTTGCACTCTCAGGATCTGATGGGGTGCATGCTTGTTAGGAAAGTGGAAAAATAAAATCCATATGGGGGTGGCTCTCCCCATCACGTCCGATGACTAATCCATGTACCCTCCCGTTTCCCAGTGTGATGCAGCCTGCTTATTACAGCCGAACAGCAATCTTACTGATTGCCAGGTTGTTCCAGAGGTGGTGGCCCATCTTGCATTTACAGACTATCTTCTGGCAAAGGGCAATAATTTGGGGTTGAGCCTAAGCTGTAAGTTATAATTTGTTTCAAAGGAAGCTTTTCATCTAATAACCTCCATGCTTATACTCCAGCCCTTTCTCTCTCTTTTTATTACCCTCCTTGCTGTCTGGTGTTCTAAATTCAAACTGAAAGGATGTAGCATCTACCTATTATATTATTAGCATCAACAACAATAACTATAATGATACTTGAGAGACTGCCTTGTACACTCAGAAGATCGCTGCAGTGTGTGAAAGAGCTTCTTCTGCACATTCCACACATTTCAGAAGCCCACTTAATAACTTGAAGCAGGACTTTTAGTGTGGCTGGCCTGTTCTGTGGAATAGCATCCCTGTCAAGAAATGACAGACACCCACTAGCTGCATTTTCCAGAAATATTTGGAGGACGTTTTTCTTCTGACAGGCTTTCTCAGACCCTCCAAGTTTCCCTATTTTCCAGGGAAGACCCTGATTTAGAGAAGCCATCCTGGTTTCTGATTTGATCCCAGAATGTCCTGCTTTTCCTTAGGATGTTCCTATTTTCATCAGAGAAATGTTGGAGGGTATGGAGTTATCCGACCCCCGAGCTATCTGAAGGCAATTCTGTATAGGGAAGTTTATTTTGAATGTTTTATTATGTTTTTATATATGTTGGAAGCTGCCCAGAGTGGCTGGGGCAACCCAGTAAGATGTGTGGAGCATAAATAGTAAGATTATCATTATGGAATCGGATGTCCCTGTTTTCATCAGAGAAATGTTGGAGGGTATGCTTTCCCATGTGTCCAATCATTTGATATCACCCAGTTGCAAATGTTTTCTAAGCAGTTTACAAGTAAAATAAAAATAAAAATCAAACCATAGAAAATAAAAATAAAATCTAAAATCAGCAACAGGGTGAAAGCAGAATAAATCCATAGCATCATTACAACAGGTCTAGCAAGTACTAAAATATTTATGAATGGAAAAGCCAGGTGATCTTCTCTGGGGAGAGTGTTCCATTACTGCAGGGCCAACACTAAAAAGGCCTTCTCTGTTCTAGCCACATAGTGGATTTCATTTTGACAGAGGTAACTAAATAAGGGCCTCAGAAGACAATATTAGGGTCTGGGTAAGTATATGTAGAATTACAGAACCTACAAATGGGAATGACAACAGCAAACAGTGAGGTGGAATATGAAAGCTCTTTGCTTGCCATTGTTGGACCATGTTCCAGATAAGCATTTGGGCCAATGACTTTAGAAAGAGATGGCCTTTTGACCTGAGTCTAGCTTGGGTTAATGACTTGCATACAAAATGACCCTTACCATCACCGATATCATTCCCCTGACTTTTGAGGTAATGAATACATTAATGATTTAGTGTTATGACTAATTAACTGCTTTAGTGACTTGGGAGAAATATGCCTGCATAGTTGCTGCCTTTGGGTAGTAGACATATTTCTCTCCATACACACCTCCGTAGGTATACTGTTTCTGTGAAGAATCTAGATTTAGAGGCATGAACATAGTCGATGTTGAGGGTAACGATTTACATGCAATGTCTAAAGCAGGCATCCCCAAACTTGGCCCTGCAGCTGTTTTGGGACTACAACTCCCATCATCCCTAGCTAACAGGACCAGTGGACAGGGATGATGGGAATTGTAGTCCCAAAACAGCTGGAGGGCTGAGTTTGGGGATGCCTGGTCTTTAGAGTACCTGACAGGTGGCCATCCAACCACTGCTTGAAAACCTCCAAGGAAGAAGAGTTCACCTTCTGAGGGAGTCCGTTCCACCGTCAAACAGTTCTTACCACCAGAAAGTTCTTATTAGGTTTTTTTTTGTCGGAATCTCCTTTTTTTGCAATTAGAATTCATTGGTTTGGGTCCTTGCCTCCGGAGCAGCAGAAGCTGCTTGCTGCACCTTCCATGTGACGGCCCTTCAGATATTTGATATGGTAGTCATCACCTCTCAGTCTGCTCTTCTCAAGGCTGAATATACCCAACTCCCTCAACTTTCCCTCATAAGGCTTGATTTCCGGACCCTTTATCTTCTTGGTCACCCTCCTCTGCACATATCAATACCCTTATTAAACTCTGGTGCCCAGAACTGGATGCAATACTCCAGGACCAAATTAATTCTAGTCTGTACTCCCTTCCAGAAGGTTTTGACAACTGGGTACCTCCATAGTAGGTGGGTTATGTTTGCTTGTGGCTCTTTACAACTCCAGCAGTCATATGGGGATGTGACGCTCATGACAGTGCGCAGTAGGCCCAGAGGAGTATTTTCTGTTAGATGAACCTCAGTCTACTGTCAAATGCCTCTCTGACTTCCTGGCTACAAGTGCTTCCTTTTTGCTCTGGCTGCTGTTACTGATACCTACTCCTTTATTTTTTTTAATGTTTCCTTTCTTTTTTAAAAAGTGGAGATGTAGAGGATTTGATTTGGTGCATTCTGCAAGCAAAACATGAGCTCTAGGACTGAACTATGGCTGTTCCCTAACTGGACAGTCTCCCTAAGGAAGCTTCGTGCTATCCTCTGGGACAAATAACCTGCTGTTGATAATTTCTAGTCAATAACTGGATTTATGGTTTGAGAGATACACACACCGTATTTATTTGCCTCCCTGATGAAAAAGGGTTATCATTTCATGTGTTTATCTGAGCAGAGAGCAATATGCTTTCCCCGATATCGTATCAGGTTTGCAATTTGCTATATATAATGCACGCGCAACAACTGTGTTAAAACAAATTCTGATGATTTTGCAAAATTGATGGTTTCCATTGAGTTTAAGGATCTGCTTTATCTCCCTTACTATCAGAGCTGTCTGTGCTTTATTTTCTTCTATGCTGCTTTCTGGAAGTTGAATGATGGTTTTAAGGGGTGGGGGGGGGAAAGGACTGTGTTCGCAATTCTTCCCGAGGATGCTCGAAGGTGCAGCAGAGATCAGGGTTTTGTTCTGTGCAAACTCTAAATTAATTAGCTAAATACAAACTACCATCCAGAGAAGATTTGGAAATGGCAGACATTTGAGAAGCAATTGCTCCCCTGAGAATCCCAGCCTCTTGTTACTGTGAAGTCAAAGGAAGGTCTGCAGAAATGAAAACAGTGCCAGACTCTCTAGAGATATGACTGTAGAGATATTTAAAATTTGATGGTATTCTTCAGTCCCATGACACGTGGCCTGCTGTTAGCATGCCACAGCAATAACTGCCAGGATAGGCTCACTATTCTCTAGCGGCCTTGTAAGCATTTGGAAATGCAGAGTAGTTTTGCTTCTCTTAATCCACTGCAGCTTCTGGGCGCAACCATAACGGCCTATTTACAATGCTCAGGGTGAGTGTCATTGCTTAAGCAGCCAAAACAGTGCCTTCCATGCACAAGAGGGTGGTATTGTGAGGCATGGCAAAACACCAAAGTTTGCAGGAGTACCAAAAAGAATCTTGAGAACCACTAGGCACCTTACATTTATTTTGTATTTTGCCTCCTTCTCTGATTTGCAATAGAGGTGGATATACACACACACATCCATGCAAAACTCTTGCAGAAGGAATGGCTGAGTGGCAATAAAAGAGATCTGTAGGCTCAGCTTGCAAAGTTCAAAATGAACATTCACAGCGTTGCGATTGCTCTGGGTATAAAAATTTGTCCCTGACCCCATGCGGAGTTCTTCTGAGTCCCTCTGGCAGGAATTTATATTAATCATCATGATGGCTCCCTTTCCCTGTGTTTCAATTATAAGAGGGTGGTCTGTAAAGTCCTCGGCTGTCTAAAGTTACACTTCCCAGTTGATAGAGAATAATTACTTTTTATCGTTGGAAATGTTTCAGCTGATTGCAGCAGTCAATGTTCTTTTTCTTTGCCGGTGGGTTTTTAAGCCAAAGGGGGCACAGGAGGTCTCCTGCTGAAATACAGCTTCACATGCCAGTTTATTTTCAGCCTCCCAGTGGGTAGCAAAGGAGGCAAAGAAGCCATTCAAATGTTGCTTTTGGGGCCGCCATTTACGGTGATCACTTGGGATGCCGGTGAATACTGACGGAAATGGAAGCAGAAATTGCCGATATGCACTTATTTATCCCATGTCCAGAATGGAAATTAGCCTAGTGAATACAAACAATGTGTAATTGACAACATACCCCCTCTCCACATTTGCATTGTGCTTTCATTGAATTGAAATGAATGGGATGGTAAAACATATTGACAATGACAAGGTAACTTACATAGTTAATTACGTAAGTTATGCAGTTTAGTCACAGAGGAATAATGTAGGTTTTGATGGAAGACAAACTGCAGCAGAATGGAAACAGCGCTGCATACAATGAATGCCTTATGAAATTGCATCCCTAGTGATCCCACAGTATATTCAGTGTCTGCCTTAGTTAGGGGGTCTGATGGGTGGGGTAACAGTAGCAATTTCCCCAGTGGTTCCCCCGAGCTTCCACACCTGCCATTCCTAATCGCCTGAACCAGCACCCAAGTGTTGGTGATGCTTATTTGTTGTTGGTCTAGGTTGTCTAGCTTACTCACCTAATTGCCTTCCCTTAACATGTCAAAGACATTAGGAAAAAAGACAGAGAGACAGCCAGTCCAGGCTACAAACACCATCAGGCATCCTGTGTGCCTATGCATTCTTGTGATTCATGCCAGTGCTACTTCAGCCACCAGGCGGAGTGGTGAGCAAGGACTGAGCTGTATTTGCCATGCGCTCTTCCCTGCACCCCTAAGTTAGCCTGGTGCAATGGAGGACACTGCCCCATCACCAATGTTAACTAGTAACCCAATTGGCTTCTGTATATCAAATGGAGACCACCACCTTTTCCTTCATCACAGGTATTCCATCCCCACTGTCTGTTTGCTTGATCCTGTGGTGCAGGTAGGTCATTTTAGACTCTGGACTTTATGGCTTAACCAAAGAGGGGAAGAGGTTCTCTGGATGGTAATGTGTATTACTTGCCTTACTTTAAAATGTGGTAAGCACTGTTTCATTTGGGGACCTTCCTGCTCATACCACTGAGTTGGGCCCTGGGCTTCTGTCCTAAAGACCTGTCCTGGTGGCATTATTGGCAAGGCCATGGGTTCAAGGTAGCAGTTCAGTATACAGCAGCATTTACTGTGATTTTACAACCTCCCATTTTAAACTGCGCCCAGTTACAGGCACCACATATTAAGAAGGCTGTTGATAAACTGGAGTCTGTCCAGGGGAGGGTGGGATGGACCCATTCAAGTTCAGTATGCCCCAGATTTCAGAGGGGACATAAATAAGTCTATCCAATTTCCAGGTGGGTATTTAATGGAAAACCTATGAAAATCCACCTGGAAACACACATTTAAAAGACAATTGAAAATGCTTACATTATCTCTGTTCCCCTTCCAGTCAGCCATAGTGGCGAGCATATGGGGCTTCTTGCCATCACATGGAACAAGTTTCCTTGGAGCAAGGAGACCTGATGGCATTCCATTGCTCCTGGGGGAATTGAACATAATAAAACCATGGCTGCCCCCATGTAAACAGCAGTGATCTATATGTATCAATTGTTGTTGTGTTTAGTTGTTTAGTCATGTCTGACTCTTCGTGACCCCATGGACCAGAGCACGCCAGGCACTCCTGTCTTCCACTGCCTCCCGCAGTTTGGTCAAACTCATTCCAGTAGCTTCGAGAACACTATCCAACCATCTCGTCCTCTGTCGTCCCCTTCTCCCTGTGCCCTCAATCTTTCCCAACATCAGGGTCTTTTCCAGGGAGTCTTCTCTTCTCATGAGGTGGCCAAAGTATTGGAGTCTCAGCTTCAGGATCTGTCCTTCCAGTGAGCACTCAGGGCTGATTTCCTTCAGAATGGATACGTTTGATCTTCTTGCAGTCCATGGGACTCTCAAGAGTCTCCTCCAGCCCCATAATTCAAAAGCATCAATTCTTTGGCAATCCGCCTTCTTTATGGTCCAGCTCTCACTTCCATATGTATCAATAGGTGCAGTGAAAAGAAGCCCTGCACACTAGCTGCTCAGGCTGTGAGTAGCTGGATACACTCTTCCTGAAGTTCTGAAGGGAATTTTTGAAGAAGGGAAATAAAGGCAGCATGCAACCCTCAATCCCTCTCATAATGGAATTTGTAAGGTTGCAAATTCTGGAGTGGGGGAAGTTAGAATCCAGCTGCCAGTAAGATTTAATTTCCTGCTCCTGCCAGACTGCAAAGAACACTCGTCTGTGTTTGGATGGTGTCTCATTTTAGGGTGGAAAAGAGGTGCATCTCCCAGACAGATTGCATCCAGATGCCAGACCCTCTTTGCCAGAACTAGCACACTTTGCAGATCAGTGTCCTCCTCCTCCTCCTGCTGCATTTTGCATTATTTTGTCTACAGCTGCCCCTCTGTTGTCCTTCGATCAAATTTTGCCACCTGCTGCTACTAACAACTGGATTTGCATGACACAAAGGCCGGGTCCCCAGCTGAGTGGCATTTGTTAACAAGGGATATTTAACCGAACTCCTTTGATAATAGACTCCACCTCCCTTTAAAAGATTATTGTAGTAATCTACTTTTCTCTCTTAGCTGATAAACTTTTATTATAAGCAGTGTTCGACAAAACTTGAAGGCAGTCTCTGGTGACTCACTCTAACAGCAGCCATATGGAAGTATAATTTCAAAGTCCCACAGAACTCATTTAGTTTTATGCTGTGTTGGATTACATGTCAAAGTCATTGCTGTGCCATCTGCAAGATTTCTTACACTCTGAGTGGCTTTTCCTCTGGCTCCTACTATCAAGAGATGCATTCTTTACGTCGGGTTACCAAAATTAGAGTTCTTGTGGAAAAAATGTTCTACAACTTAATTTATGTCCTTGCCTTCAGTTCTGCAGACCGGATGATAATTTTTACCTTAACAAATGGCAGAAGAGAAGCCTTCCCCAACCTAGTGCCCTCCAGATGTTTTGGTCCCCACTTCTCATCATACATTAAGTGATGTGAGAACCAGCTCTGATATTTATGGTATACTGAAACCAGATGGAGGAGCCAACTTGGATTGCTATCAATGGCTACCAGGCTCCTTTGCTATGTTCTATTTCCAATATCAGAGGCATCACACCTGTTGCTGGGAATCACAGGTGAGTCAAATGCTCTTGTGCTCAGGTCCTGTTTGTGGGTTTCCCATATAGATATCTGGTTGACCACGGTGAGAACAGGATGCTGGACTAGATGGACCATTAGCCTGACCCAAAAGGCTCTTCTTATGTTCTTATGGTGGTTATCCTGAGTATTTGGAAGGTACTTTCCAGCCTAGGGGCCACATTCCCACCTGGGAAATCTGGGGGCCACATGCAAGTGGTTGGTGTGGCCAGGGGCAAAAGTAGGCAGCACAATTAATATAAAATTTACCTTTGTACAGTAGGCTAGTTTTAACACATTCACACACCCTTCTGTGTCCTCCAAGCAAGGAAGATGCATGATCAGAGTTCAAGGAGACATTCCAGCCAGGAAGAAGCCCTCATGAAAGGTGCAAAGTGGAGCCAGTGATGGGTGTGGCCTGAATGAGTGGAGTGGCCTGTTGAGAGTCCCATTGGCCAGTTAGAGAGGCTTAGCGGGCTGCAGGTGGCCTTGAGGTCCCCCACGCAGCCTTATAGCCTTTCCCATGCCAATATGAAAAGCAGCTACAGTGCTGGTGGGAGCAGCAGCTGAAAGGGAAGCCTGTGGAAGATGTCTGGTGTGAATGGTGGTTGTGTAAATAGATTGGCACCTCTGAATTGCAGCTTAAACCTGGTTGCTTTATGATATGAAGGACTGTAGGAGACAACTTACATCACACTTGTATTTGTAGGATGGGGAAGGCCTGGGTAAGTGTCCATAGAGGCATTCAGCTGCCCACTGTTGGAAGCAACATGCTAGACCAGATGGCTCTAGGTTAACCCAGACAGTCAGTTCTTATTGTCTCCTTCCCCTGTAGCAGGTCACCTTACAGCTTAGGTAGTCTTCTTCCATCAGAAGAGCAGAACTTTCTCCTTCTCCTTTATCAACTGGATAGAACTAAAAATGACCAAGTGGAAAGAATATTGTTGTGGTAGGGGAAAGATGCTGAATCAACAAGGGAAACAGACCATGGGGCTGTCTTGCATTTTAGGACTTTCATGTTGGTACTGTTTTATGCTAGATTTTTGAGATTTGTATTGTTTTATTATTTATTTGTATTTATGTTAGGGTTGTCATACATCCCCAAAAAAGCTCAATAACAAGTTTCCCAAAGAAAGCACAACAACTTTTTCTGTCCAGATTTTTATTTCTTGAACTATGGCAACCCTATTTTATGTATAAGCCTCTTGGAGGTTTACAAGAAATGTTAAAATGGTCAAGAAACAAAGTCTAAAACAATCCAAAACATTTAAAAATGGTTAAAAAATTTTTAAAAAACATGTCAGCATCTCTGTCTGGATAAAACAATTTTTTGTTGTTGTTGTTTTTGCTGAAACAAAAATGTTTTAAGCAGGAGCCAGAAAACCAGGCCCGTGCCTGGTGTCAATTGCCAGGGAGTTCCAAAGTGTATTACATTTGTATTTGTATTGTTTTAATTTTCTAAGGTACTGAGCATTGAATAAATTCAAATCAATGGGATGAACAACATAAATAAAAACAAGGACTCCTTTTTCTCATTCCAACTAAACATGCACATGCCGCAAGTGGGATACAGAGAAGGACAATGGAACTGGAGGGAAGGAAACCAGTCAGACAAAGCATCACTATATTGAACTGCAGTAGGTAGACATCTATTCAGTCGTGACAGGGAATCTGCAAATTCGGCAAAGCTTGAGTCAAATGTGGGCTAAACAAGTGAGTTTCTAACTTGATTTTGACAGAGCTATAAATCAGTCTTACTGTAGTCTTTCTCTTGATTCTGCTTACCAAGCTTTTCATTTCATGGCCCTCATGTATCCTGCACAATTGTCTCTTTCAGCAGTAACAAGGTCACAGACAGAGGTGGCCATTTCTTCTAATCATTGGTATTGTCGTCTTTCTGAGGTTTTCCAAAGACCAAATGTTCATGGAGGTACATGATGCAGTCCTGTCATGGTGACTGGAGGGAGAACCCAAAAAAGTGGGAGATGAGTTCAGCTTAGGTCCATGAACAGTTCCAAGTGGAGATAGGAAAAGTTCAGGCTGGATAGAGACACTCAAGACCAGGCGTACAGGGTGTTGCTCCGGCAAAGTTCTGAATCCTATGTTGAGTTTAAATAGGCCATGGTTCTCCTCCTTCTGGGGAAGCTCTTGGTGTCTCAAGGGCCCTACTCAAATCTTTAGGTGTGGGCTCCAGTGATGAGGCTTCTAACAACATAAGAAGAGCCTGTTGGATCAGGTCAGTTGCCCATCTAGTACAGCATCCTGTTCTCACAGTGGCCAACCAGAAGCCTGTGGGAAGCCTGCAAGTTGGACCTGAGCACACTAGCGCTCTCTGCTCCTGTGGCTTCCACTAACTGGCTTCCCTTTTAAAGCCATCCACGTTGCTGGCCATCACTGCTTCCTGTGGGAGCAAGTTCCATAATTTTCCTATATGCTATGCAAGTAAGTACTTTTTGTTATCTGTCCATGAGTCCTTGTGTCAAGAGAGAGGGAGAAAAACTTTTCTCTATCTACTTTCTTCATGCATAATTTTATAAACTTGTCTCTTACTTGCCTTTTCTCTAAACTAAAAAGCTGCAACTAAAAAGCTGCAACCTTTCCTCTCAATCATTTTGGTTGCTTTTTCCTGAACCTTTCCCAACTCTACAATGTCTTTTTTGAGATGAGGTGACCAGAACTGTACACATTCTTTAAGGCCAAGAGTTCAGAGATGGAGTCTTCAGGAGGCGAGGGCAGAATGACCTCTCCAGACTGCAAAGGTAGCATCTGAGGCTTCTCTCTCATTGAGGCTCTTGGCTAAGCAACATCTCCTGGGGTGATTTCAGTACCCAGACCTCTCCCTCACAGGTATAATCAGGGGGCCACCTTCAATAAGGCCTTGCATAAGGTCATCACCCCTATGGCTTCTAAACATGTTGGAAGCCAGGAATGGTCCTCCATCGCAGATCTTTTAAAGAGGGCAGATTAATATGGGAGCAGTGGTCCTTCCAACCCAATCCTTTAAAGAATTAGCTGAGAAGGCATCAAAGCTGACAGCCTGTGCACATCAGAGGTAGCAGAGGATGCCTTTCAGCACTGGCAAAGAACATTTCCAACTCACTCACACATATTCTGAGATGAGGAAGAAGGGCTTCAGGGTCAGAGGATCTTTTTTCTTTTCTTGCTGGCAGACCAAAGTCCTTCTCCCCACCACCACCTCTTCCCCCCATCTCTTACTTCTGAGAACGAATCACTGAGCAATATGGAGGTGAATATTTTTCAGCTGCATCACAGGAATAGGAACCATCCTTTGCGCTGCCATCCAAATTCACAGAGACCTAAGAGACTTTCTCTAAAGGAAGAAATAAAACAGCCTTCCAATCCCCCCGCTGACAAATGCATGTGCTTCCCTTGTATGTATTCCTCACCAATCTCCCTACAAAGCTCATTCATGCCTTTATCTTCTCCAGATTAGATAACCGCAAGGCCTGCTCACTGTTCTATCAAGCAGCTTGATTATTAAGGATTCTGCTTGTGCAAAATTTCTCCTGCTGCCAGCGCCGTATTTCATGCAAGAAAGCACATATTCTCTCTCTCTCTCTTTCTCCTTCCAATCTCTGCACAGGCTACCTATGAAATAACAGATTGATTTTTAAAAATCTTCTTATTAACCTCAAAGTCTCCCCACAGCCTGGGCACCAGCTCTCAGAACAGTGTGGATTTAATTATAAGACAGGCCTATCCAGAGTCTCGGTGGCCCGCAAATTCCCAATTATTTCGTTGTCAAAGTCGTTGTAATGTGAACAGTGGATGACAGGGTGTTCTGGCTTCTGCCCCCTCACCGCGCCTCAAGGCGTACACTTCTGTCTGAGGGCTTGATAGCTCTGTGTGCCTACTCATGAATATAATTTTGAAGCTGTTTCTCACAACAGCATCGCCGGGCTGGCCTCATTCAGCTGTCTTTACAGCCATCAGGCTGCCTGGTGTAGTGATATTAACTTAGGAGGGAGATTGCAGCCTCAACAATTATCTAAAGGCAGGGTGTCCCTGTGCAAATTTGGGAGCTAATGTCGTTTAAGAGGTTCCAGCGACCCTGCAAGACCAGGGTTCATGTCCCCACTCAGCCATGACACTCACAGGGTAACTTTGGACCAGCCACGCTCTGGCCACCTCCACACCGTTCACTTAAAGGGCTTTTATGACGCTATTTAAACAGATGTGGATTCCTTTAAAGGATTCTGGGAGCTGTAGTTTGTTAAAACATGCTGGGAACTGTAGCTCGGTGAGGGGAAATAGGGATTTCCTAACAACTCTCAGCACCCTTAACAAACCACAGCTCCCAGGATTCTTGGGGGGGAATGACTGCTTAAAGTGACATTATAGTGCTTTAAATGTGTGGTGTGAACGAGGCCCCTCCCAGTCTAACCTGCCTCATAGGGAATTTGCATTATGCATTTAAAGTGGTATCATGCTGCTCTAAATATGGCTTCCCTCAAAGAATACTGGGAACTGTAGTTTGTTAAGGGTTCTGGGAGTTGTTAGGAGACCTCCGTTTCCCTCACAGAGCTTTTCCTGTCTCAGCCCCCCCCCCGGCCATCCTCCTCCTGCCCCACTCCAAACTATTTCAGCCTGCCACTCCACACCTGAGTCCAGTGACACCTCAGGACTCAAGGCAAAGGTAGTAATCATTAAGTTTTAAATTTAAAACTTTGAAAACCAAGCAGAGTATTGTCTTTCTGTCAGTGGGGGGAGGGGAGTGAAGGGATGAACACTGAAATGAATGGAATGGATAATGTGAGTCTACTCTGAGTCTGCACTATACACATAAAGGAGTACCATACCACTTAAAAGCAGTCATAGCTTCCACCAAAGAATCCCAGGAACTGTAGTCTGTTAAGGGGGTTGAGAGTTCTTACGAGATCTCTATTCCCCCTCACAGAGCTACAATTTCCAGAGTTGCACCACCCTGGGAATTGTGGTTCTGTGAGGGCAATGGGCTCTATTAATTTCTAGCTGCATTCCTTGGGGGAAGGGTGGCCCTGCAGATAATATTTTCCGCATCCTGGATAGATTTGGCCCATTAGCTTCTGACTTCCATTAAATCAAGACTTCCCACTTCCACATAACTTTGTGCCTTCGGAAGTTCTGAGCAAATTTAATGTCTCTGCTCAAAATACCTGGATAGGAAAGAATGGATTTTCTACTTCTTGAATCCTCTGTTGTAACTACAGCCTTAAAGTAACCTTACTTTTCATTTCCTTTCAGAGAAAGTCATGCCTATACTTTTGCTTGTGTCGAAACATTTGCCCGCAGCTGACGTACAGCAGCTGAGAAAACCGGGGCTTCGCTTCCTCCGTCCTCCTACAAGAAATGACTGTCTTATTTTGCAGAGTGAAAGCCCCACTCAGCATAGTGATCAATATTTTTTAAAAAAACCAACCCAAAATACCCAGCAAATCCCAGGGGGCTTTGTAGAGAATACATTTTGAGAAGCTAAGAGTATGTTTTACTCACTTTCATGCTGCTGCCCACTGCATAATAATAGTCCTGTCTCTGCACCATGACCAAGAGGAAAATGCATTAGGGATATTGGGCACAGAAGGTCTCTCTCTCTCTCTCTCTCTCTCTCTCTCTCTCTCTCTCTCTCTCTCGTGCATCTGCATTGGAGTTTGGACTGGAATATGAAATATGAAAGCTTACCCGCCCCTGTCTGTCAGTTTAGATCAGCAGTTAAATGCTCAGTGTCTTCAAGCATTGGCTATGGAAAGGAGCTGTGACTGCACTGAAACTGAATCTGCATTGAGGTACCTGCTGTCGGCATTTGACATACAGCCAGCCCTGCAAAATTATGTATTGAAAATTGCCACGCTGCTGCCGTGGTGGGGAAGTCTATGACCCTCGCTCTTGTGCCATGGCATGAAGAAAGTGGGTACAGAAAAGTATCTCTCCCTCTCTTCTAACACTAGAACTTGTGGGCATCCGATGAAACTGAATGTTGGAAGATCCAGGACAGACAGAAAGAAGTGCATAGTTAAACTGTGAAACTCGCTCCCACGGGAGGCACTGATGGTCACTAATCTAGATGGTTTTAGAAGAGGACAAATTCATGGAGGAGAAAGCTATTGATGGCTACCAGTTATCGTGGCTATGTTCTGTTTGCACAACTGGAGGCAGTGATGCTTCTGAATGCCAGTTTCTGGAGCCCACAGGAGCAGAGAGTGCTCTTGCACAAGGGTTCTGCTTGGGGGTTTCCCCATGGTCATTTGATTGGCCACTGTGGGAACAGGATGCTGGACTAAACTGGCCATCCAGCAAGCTCTTCCCATGTTCTTGCACCTCCTGTCATTGTTGTTCATTGGCCATAGTGGCTGAGGCTAATGGGAGTCCAATGGCATCTGGTTCACTATCCCTATAGCAAACTGTGAGCTTTCTGGGGAACTGTCCAGTGCTGATCCCTGATTTTCACTCCCCAACAGCTGTGGCGCTGTGACATTCTGATAAGATCTCTTGTTCTTGTTCGTTGCCTCTCTGTGGTTCCCTATCTCTTGCAGCAGGAGGACTAGCTTGATATTTTTTTAAAATAATAATAATATATTATCACTATTCATTAGAGTTTATATCTTGGCTTTCTGTTTCAGCGCTCAAAGCAGCTAACATAAAATACATATCAACTCTACATAACATGGGAAAATCAATATAAATGTCTAACCTTTTATCCTCGTGCCACATCCTCACTTTAGAATGCCTGGGGTTAATAACAAGGGAAGGCGAAGACGAAATGGGGAAAACTTAACTGCCTCCCTTTCACTGGCTAATTTAGAAGGAGGGAAGGAGGCAGGAGCTCCTAGTACGTTTCTGAGCACAATTCAAAGTGTTGGTGCTGGCCTTTAAATCTCTAAACAGCCTTGGTCCAGTATACCTGAAGAAGCATCTCCATCCCCACGATTCAACCCAGACACTGAAGTCCAACGCTGAGGGCCTTCTGGCGGTTCCCTCACTGTGAGAAGCCAAGTTACAGGGAACCAGGCAGAGGGCCTTCTCGGTAGTGGCACCCACCCTGTGGAATACCCTCCCAGCAGATGTCAAAGAGAAAAAAAACTTCCAGACTTTTAGAAGACATCTGAAGGCAGCCCTGTTTAGGGGAGCTTTTAATGTTTAATAGACTGTTGTATTTTAATATTCTGTTGAAAGCTGCCCAGAGTGGCTGGGGAAACCCAACCAGATGGGTGGGGTATAAATAAATTATTATCATTATTATTACAAATCTCCTATGTCATTTTTTTGTCTTTTGTTTTCTTATTGACCTATGCCCTGCAGCTTCACCTTAGTGAGTTAAGCATGCATGAAATGTCTGCAAAAGTTGGTAGAATTGGTCGAGTTGTGATCTCAGCTGACATGCAATGAAGCTGAATGTTGGAAGACTCAGGGCAGGTAAAAAAAAGTACTTCTTCATGCAGTTCACAGTTAAGCTGTGGAACTCATTCCCACAGGAGGCAGTGAAAGCCACCAACCTAGATGGCTTTAAAAGAGGACTGGAAAATATGCATGATGGCTATGCTCTGCCTCTATGGTCCAAGACAGTAGCATTTTCATAGTCCACGTTCTAGAAACCACAGGAGGCGAGAGTGCTTTTGTGCTCAGATTCTGCTTTCAGGTTTTCCCCTGGGACACCTGTGTGGCCACTGTCTGTTGGAGGAATATCAGGGAAGAGGACCGTATTGCCTCGTGGTGGGAAGGAAGATTCCACCAGAACAAACAGGGAAGCAACATATCGGAAGCGGTGACCCCAGCAGTCCTCTCTCAGGTGCCATTACGCAGTAATCATTGGCATATTATGGACGTCGGCTGTATCAATTACCAAGCTAAGATAGCGCTTCATCCCTGCTAATGAGGCACCAAGCCTCCATCATATTCTGAAGTCATGCAGAAAAATGAGCTAAGTGATACGCCAAGGCAGACTATCAAGAGACTTCCAGATAGAGTAGAAAGATTAATGTGAAATGCAAAGCTGGAACGAGCACTTGCCAAACACATGTAAAGGAACAAGGATTTATCTAAGCAAGTCAAAAACAAGATCCTGCTTCAGATGATAATTCAGATATATGAAGAGACATGGGACCACTAGGAAGTATTGGGAATGCTGCAGTGAGCTGGTTCAAGTTACTATATTTGCTGGCCTAGTCATGGAAATAAACTGCTCATGCAAGAGGCGCATCCAATAGAGAAGTGTCCTGGTGGAATCACACCCTCATGGAAGAAGTAACAGCAGTTTCCTTCAGCAGGCCATGCTGTGGATGATGTATTTACGTAGTTCAATGATTTATGTATTGTTTAACACCATACTTTCCAAGCAGTGTACAATAAGGACATAAGAAAAGCCTGCCAGTGGCCCATCTAGTCTGGGATCCTGTTCTCACAGTGGCCAACCAGATGCCTGAATTTTTCATGAGGTTCCTTAAGCTATGTTGCATTACCCACATTTCTAAAAGGGCTGTTGCTCAGAGTTAGGGCATACCAGTTGCATGCAGTTAAATCCAGAGCAGTTCCAGAGATGAAAGGATCTTTTTTTTACTTATAGGTGAGCGTAATGCTATGAATATGACCTTGCACTTGAGTTGGCACAGACCACATCATGACATAGTTAAACTATGGAATTTGCTCCCACAGAAGCCAGTTATGGTCACCAACTTGGATAGCTTTAAAAGAGGATCAGGCAAATTCTTGGAGGACAGGACAATCCATGACTACTAGGTAAAGGTAAAGGTACCCCTGCCCGTACGGGCCAGTCTTGACAGACTCTGGGGTTGTGCGCCCATCTCACTTAAGAGGCCAGGGGCCAGCGCTGTCCGGAGACACTTCCGGGTCACGTGGCCAGCGTGACATCGCTGCTCTGGTGAGCCAGAGCCGCACACGGAAACGCCGTTTACCTTCCCGCTGGTAAGCGGTCCCTATTTATCTACTTGCACCCGGAGGTGCTTTCGAACTGCTAGGTTGGCAGGCGCTGGGAGACCGAGCAGCGGGAGCGCACCCCGCCGCAGGGATTCGAACCGCCGACCTTTCGATCGGCAAGTCCTAGGCGCTGAGGCTTTAACCCACAGCGCCACCTGCGTCCATGATGGCTATGTTCTTCCCTGGTGTAGGAGGTAGCAATGCTTCTGAATACCAGTTGCTAGGGACTGGAGGGGAGAGTGCCGTTGCACCCAGGTCCTGTTTGTGGATTTCCCACAGGCATCCCACAGTTGGCCACTGTGAGAACAGGGTGTTGGACTAGATGGGCCACTGGCCTGATTCATCAGGCTCTTCCTATGTTCTTATGACTCAGAGAAGTAATATGATGTAGGGGCTGTATGAGTGCAGCAGCAACTCTTTGTAATTCTACCAAGCTCAAGCTTCAGCAGCTGAATGTGAAAGCATCCCAGGTCCATCTAATGCCCTGTGCTAATTATCTGAACATTATCCTGCCATTGCAACAGTGATCATGCCACTAGATGCTAGAATCCCCCACAGCTGGGCATGCCTTAGCATACAATTAAGGGAGCGTCGCTTGGATTGTTTAAAAATAGGCATGCCATGTCACTACTCATTTGTGCCAGTGCATTTCTGAAGAGGTTGTTACCAGCTGGATGCTCAGCAAAACCTGGTGATGTTGCACATATTGTGTAGGAGAAACAGAATAAGTACAATTAGCAGACAAGCCACGCAGTAATGGCCAGAACAACTTAATTTCAAACTAGACTCGCAGCCACAGTCCTCAGCACACAGTTACAGGCTGCTGGGTGAACTTTCCTTTGTTGGGGAGATTGCTTTCTAATTGCTCGGAATGGTCAGTTGATGCTGCCTCAATGGTAGATCATTGTGAGATGCTTGGAGGATAGTTGGCATGCAATGAATCTGAATGTTTTGAATAGGAAAGTCGCCAGAAATTGGAGAAGGTGCCGTTCCCACTCGCTCCAAGGCAAGACGCCAGACCATCTTCCTTTGACAGCCAAATATCACTCCATGTAGATCCAATCCAGTCTGATCCAGCCAAATCCCCAAACTGGCCCCCAATCAGCCCTATTCGGCTTGGGATCCAGCCAGATGCAGTGCACAGCCTTCAGCCTAGCTTTAGAAAATAGCAAATGAAGTGAAAATGAGAAGGAGGAGAGGAGAGGAAGAAGTGGGGGAGAGAAGCCTCGATGCCTGCCTTTGGCAGCAAGGAAGGTTTCCATTTCTCCCATTAATCATGCAATACCAGACTCTTCTCTCCCACAAGATAGTAATTTGCAAGTTTCTGGAACCTTTAGACCAAGGCAAACCCTCACTTGAAATCTGGGCCCTCTCTGCTACAAAGGTTCCCCAGTTTGGCTGAATCATGACTCGCATCATTGGTAATAGATGTGAATAGATGATTTAGTGTCCTGAAGGACTGCACAGAGGCTCTGACTGCTTTGGCTCTTTTCTTCTCTTTTCTTTTCTTTAAAACCCCCCACTAATTTCTGCAGTGGAAAAGACAGCAGCTATCCCAAACCAGAAAGGTGTGTGTGTGTGTGCCCACCCAGTGCTGCTGTTGTTTTTAGACTTATAAGTCAATGGCTACATGAAAGGCTCCAAGACACTTATTCCACATTTAAAAGCATAAATACAAATACATTATACCATAAAAATGAAACAACCCCCATAACAGCCATAGAAAGCTCTGGGAATGCACTAGTAACAAAACAGCATCATCTGAGTGCATCAAAAGGCGCCTTTACTTGGTGCCAAAAAGAGGAGAGTGTCTTACAGATGCGGGGCCACAACTAAAAAGGCCCACCCTCTGAGCCTTCCTCAGAGGCAGGACCTGGAGGCAAGTCTCAGAAACTAGCATTTCCTTATCTCTCTAAGTGTGTATGGCAATGTTCTTCAGCCTTGGGTCCTCATATCTTGCTGGCCCCATCATCTCCAGCTGGCATAGTCAATGGGCAGAGATGATGAGGGTTGTAGAAGCCACAGGAGATATGAGTGCTCTTGTGCTCCAGTCCCACTTGAGGGTTTCCCAGAGGCATCTGCTTGGCTACTGTGAGAAGGGGATGCTGGACTTGATGGACCATTGCCCTGATCCAGCAGACTCTTCTTATGGTCTGAGTGGCTTATATCCTTGTGAGGCAGGGGGGAACACTCTCATCTATGAACACATGAGACATGGCCTGCAGGTATGTAAGAGGACAGCAACTCATTCCATAAACCCCCTCACAACTTGCCAAGTTGAGCCAAGTCCACAACAGGGGAGTGTACATCAAAAGTCAACCTGGGGGGAAGTCCCCACTTTCTTAATTGTTATCTGACTATTGCAAAAATGTGCTCATGCGGCTTGATTTTAGCCATTTATTTCCAATCAGGTAAAAGTTTCTCTTGATGGGCTTCTTTCAGAACCTAATGAATGAACTGCTTAAGGAGTTCTCTTCAAAGGGATGGGAGTCTTCCTTTGCAAAGGCAAACCCCAGGGGTCTTTTTTTAGTTCTGTTCATCGTTTGAAGAGGAAAAGAGATCCTGAGAACTATCACTATGTCTTTACCGCTGCAGTGTGACGTGCCTGTAGAAAACTCTGCATCGAGATGAATTTAAAGCCAAAAGAAGCTGCTTTGGGAAATGGGGATGGGGGAAAAACTGGAGCCATTTCTTCACTGATAATTATATTAGAGCAATTCTCCACTGATCGTTGAACATGTCCCCTTTACCATGCAGGAAAGGATTTTGAGGCAACTGGACATACAGTTACATCATCCTTGATTCACTTCGCATTTAAAGCCACCATGATAAGCAAATCAAAACACAGCCATGCATTGACATTCATGTTGTTGTTGTTTAGTCGTTTAGTCGCGTCTGACACTTCGTGACCCCATGGACCAGAGCACGCCAGGCACTTCTGTCTTCCACTGCCTCCCGCAGTTTGGTCAGACTCATGTTTGTAGCTTTGAGAACACTGTCCAACCATCTCGTCCTCTGTCGCCCCCTTCTTCTTGTGCCCTCAATCTTTCCCAACATCAGGGTCTTTTCCAGGGAGTCTTCTCTTCTCATGAGGTGGCCAAAGTATTGGAGTCTCAACTTCATGATCTGTCCTTCCAGTGAGCACTCAGGGCTGATTTCCTTCAGAATGGATACGTTTGATCTTCTTGCAGTCCATGGGACTCTCAAGAGTCTCCTCCAGCACCATAATTCAAAAGCATCAATTCTTCGGCGATCAGCCTTCTTTATGGTCCAGCTCTCACTTCCATACATCACTACTGGGCAAACCATAGCTTTAACTATACGGACCTTTGTTGGCAAGGTGATGTCTCTGCTTTTTAAGACGCTGTCTAGGTTTGTCATTGCTTTTCTCCCAAGAAGCAGGCGTCTTTTAATTTTGTGGCTGCTGTCACCATCTGCAGTGATCATGGAGCCCAATAAAGTAAAATCTCTCACGGCCTCCATTTCTTCCCTTTCTATTTGCCAGGAGGTGATGGGACCAGTGGCCATGATCTTCGTTTTTTTGATGTTGAGCTTTAGACCATATTTTGCGCTCTCCTCTTTCACCCCCATTAAAAGGTTCTTTAATTCCTCCTCACTTTCTGCCATCAGTGTTGTGTCATCTGCATATCTGAGGTTGTTGATATTTCTTCTGGCTAGTAGCCTTGAATTTGTCCAGTCTTCTTTTAATGCTGACTTAGTTGGCAGCCATCACTGCTCCCTGTGGGAGAGAGTTCCATAGTCTGTGCATTGCATGAGGAAGCACTTTTTAGAATGGCTAGAAGTCAGAGATGATGAAAGTTGTCCATCTTGAAGGTACCAGTGAAGGTTTCCTTTCTTGGAAGATTTCCTTGGACCTTGAACTGCAGGGCCCACTTTCGCCTTTGGTTTACAACAGTGGTAGGGAACCTGTGGCCCTCAAGATGTTGCTGGACTACAACTCCCATCAGCCCCAGCCAATATGGCCAACAGCTGAGGGTGATGGGAGTCAGAGCTCAACAGAATCTGGAGGGCCACAGATGCACCATCCCTGCTTTAGAATTATTTCTTCTTCTTGATGTTGCCCTTGACATTTTTATTGCCGGCCACTCAACTTTTTAGAAATGAATATCGTTTATAATATTTCAATATTTATGAAAGCTAGTTCTGAAGGCCTCTTTAGTTTTTCAAAAAGCAGCCTAGAAATATGAAAAAGAGGAAATAATCATGCATGCTGAGTATTCGACAACACCATCTTAGTGCTGTATAAGGACGGCATAGGTGAGCTTATGTAGATTTGTAGCAGGAAAAGTAAAAAATGACAGTCCTACAACTCGAGTCTTAGATGCTAATCACACTTATGACTTCATTCAGTACCTTTCATTCCCAGGGTCTCAAGGAACGTTGCCAGCATTAATTAATTCTCTCAACATCCTCAAGCTAGTAGGAACATACAGTATTATCTGCATTTTACAGGAGGCAAAAGAGGGCAACCGGGTCACTTAGGAAATCTGGAATAAAAGCCAAATCAATGGCAGACTCTCATAGCTTTGCGAATTCGCTGAAACCTCCTTCAGAGAGATGTCAGCGGAGGCTGTGTTGGCACCTTCTAGTCACCTCTCCATATTAACAAACAAGCAAAGCTGGGAAGAAAAACCTGGCTCCCCGAACCTAATCAAAAGAATTGTTCACACTCCAGTATAGGCTGCAGATGAAAGAAATGTTTAAAAATACTCATAGAGCTGAAATACTGTAGCCCAGATTCTTTTTCACCCTTGTAGATACTTTCTTTAAAAAAATGTGTTTATGTAGTTATGTTATTGGACAGAGTTGTAATGCGAATAGCGCAGAACGTGCCCTCATTCTTGCTTTGCATACAGAAGGTGCCAGGTTTCGCCCTTGTAGAATTCAGCAGAACTTGGATGGGGACAGAACAAGAATTGGTTGGCTCCACCAATCATTGCTCTGTTTCTGCCTGTCATTGGCTCTCTGGCTCCACCTAGTGTTAGCCTCCCTGTCTTTGGACCTTCCAGTCTCAATGGGTGCCAGCCAGAGCTGCTCTGGAATCAGAAATCTCTCTTTCTACCCTCCTGAACAGCAAGGACTTCACCAGCTAACTCCAACTGAAGACCCTGAGTGCAAGTGGCGACCATTTTGCATGTGTCCAATTGGTGCACGGCTACCAATGCGTGTGCAGCTTTTGGCCCTGAAACATTATGGGCATTTTCTATCAATTAAACTTCCCATCTTTCTGTGACAGCTTCATATCCTCCTTTGGGGCTTCTCAGAAACATCTGGTTGACCACTGTGAGAGATAGGATGCTGGAATTAGGAGTGGGATAGAAATCTGCCAAATTAACTGTTTCTGAAATAACACATAAACCTAAATTCATCCACCCTTTGGAATCTGCATTTATCTGGATTTTGTAATGCTGTTCCCCAGCCAAATATTGTGTACAGAAATGCATATACTATGGTAAAGTTTGTGTCTAAATGCATATATTGGTGAAAATAACATAATGCCTTATATTGGGCAAAATTGCCTTGCAAATAATATGTGCATTGGGGAAACTTGCATACAAAAATGTCTATTATTGGGAGAGATTCACATTTAAATGCTGAAGAATTTTCATGAGGGCTTTTTTTTTTAATGCAAACTGATGTGGAACGCGAAGAACTGAATTTAAGATTGGAAAAATGCAAAAGTGAAAGAAATTGAAATTGACACACCTACTCATCCCTAACAGAAATATATAGGCAAGTGCTTTGATTCAGCAGAGTAACTCTGATATTCTTTATGAACAATTTGCCAGGGGTTTGTTTGGGGGGATTTTTAAAGAAGAAATGTAGGAGGAAAAGAATTAGCAAGCAATATTTTGCAAGAGATGCTTCTGGCACCCCCTTAATTTTTATGCAGAGGAGAAAGCAGTCAGTGCCTCCGCGGACGCTCTCCTACAGAAATGACATTAAATCAATAGGCAAGCCCATTATGAGTCATTTGCTTTAATGACTTGAAATATGACAAAATGCTGACCCATATCAAAGCAAATCACAACAAATGCCAGGACCAAACGCTGCAGGAGTTACATGGCCTGAAAGAGATTGAGTGTCCTCACTTAACCATCAGAGGGACACCCAAAGCTGTATCATTTCCTTTCAAATCAAGACGTCGAGCTGCAGAGATGTATCATTTCAGCACAATTGTCAGAGTGAAGAAAGGAAGGTATGTGATGAAGCAAAGGCAGGCTTGAAGAAGACATAGATGCAATGCGGAAAACTGCTAGCTAAATATTACCATTTGCCTAAGGGTTGTGAGTAAGACATCAGTAGCACATATAACGAAAACAGAAAAAGTCAGTGTGAGTGAAGAAAAACAAGAATAATGAAAAAAGTAATCAAAGTATACACCAATGGAGACAGACTTTAGTTACACTAGGTTGTATTCAACTAAGTCCTACTCAAAGTAAACCCATTGAAAGTAATGAACCTACACTATTCATATCCATGAATTTCAATGGATGTAGAATGTCACCCAAAATATCCAGGCTCAGAAAATATGGAAATCAGGGGTGTGTGTATATGTGTGTGTGTGTGTGTAGCTAACAAGCATATGCAATGTGCTAAGTGCATTTAAAATAGATAATGAAATGAAGATTGCATAGAATAATAATAATATGAGCAAGATTATTAAGAAGGAAAGATTAGGGGGATTAAAGGATACGTGCCAACTTTCCAAAAGTTTGTGGTTCCCCCCTCCCGAAAGGGATAATTTGGTTGCTGGCTTGGCCAGGGAGCAAATAGAAGATAATTTGTTAATTCTAAGAAATTGAAAGAGCTCAGTTCAGGAGCTAGATGGAAATCTCTACCAAGCAGCAAACAGCTGCACTTTCTCATGCAGAAAAAGAAAAAATGAAAGCAGCAGAAGCTTAGTTAACTTAGGTCAAACTGCATTCCTTCCAGAAAAAGCCAATGAGAAGGCTCTTGCTGCCCTTCTGAATTCCTGATTGGTCATTGGATTCCCACAGGAATATGGTGGGGCTCTTCGAAACCTGTAACCCTGTGTAAAGGAGGCTAGAAACTATAAGAGAAAGCTTGCTGAACCGGTCAGGCCAGTTCCTTTGCCAAGGCAATGAGCTTAGTGGCTCATCTAAGTGCCTTTCATTCACATCTCAAAAGAGCAAGCCCCGTTGCCATAGAGACAAAAGGGTAGGCTTTTCCCCACCTCACCTGGCTCGATGCCATGTCATCCTAGGATGGAGAACAATAGTCTGGTGTAGAAGAGAGTTGTGAGTGAGTGAGTGAGTGAGTGAGTGAGTAGGGCTGATACTGGAATCTGGAGAAACAGAAGAATGCCCAGCTCTGTGCAGGAACTGGGAATCCCATGGAAACCTAATGGGGAACCAAGATCTGTTGGAGTGCTAATACTGTGAGCTCCTCCAGCCAATGCTCAGGTTGTATATATGTGTAAATAAAGCCATATATTGTAATGACACCAGAGACTCTGCTAACCTTCATTCCAAGGAAACTGAACCATGAGCAAGTGCAGGCACCCCTGGAGTCTCCCGCCACTGGGAGATTGGGGTGATATATAACAATATTTAACAATTAAAAAAATGTTCTATAAATGTCTGAATTTGGTGGTGGTGTTGAGATATTAAACCTTCAGAAGAAATTCTCTGTGTGAAGGGAAATATTAAAGAACAGCAGTTGCCCAAAGTGTTATCCATTGCAGGAATAAGAAAGATCCGAGAGGAAAGTGGTCAATAGTTCTGCATTCAGGGAGGACCTGCATTTATATATGTTATTTAAAAAAAACTCTTCTCACTCATCAGTAGGAGAAAGTTCTGGGGGAAGTGCAAGAAGGAGCAAGGTAGCCAAGCTGTTGATTCATCACAGCATCCAGTCCCTAATCTGTTACACTTGATATCATTCCCTACATTCACGTTGTTTTTCATGGTCCTAGGAAATAACATTGGCCTCACCTGCCAGCTCTCTGACCCTGGGAATATTTGCTCCTTCGACTCTTTTAAGTTTCTTAAAACGAATCTTCAGCTCACATGGCGACGGCAAATAGAGTCTGTTCCAAGTTGGGGATTTTTAATGCAAAGGCAGCACTTTCTCTGTCCCTCTCTCTCTCTTGTTCCCCCTTAGCCTATTTGAAAGGTAACTGGAGGTGAAGGTATTTCATCTAAGGGACATGAAGGTCTCTGTTAAGACAGCAGGAGGGAGGAAAATTCCACACAGTGCTTTGTGCATGCCTTTGGAGCTTACCTACTTATTGAACTGTGGTGGAAAGTTTTTCTGTCCACTCCTGCAACTTTTAACAGCTCACTTCTTCTCCAATGCAGAAATAGTGTGATTGTATATAAATGATGATGGCATATATCCCATATATGGAGCTGCCCTTGAAGATGACTCAGAAACTTTAATGGGTCCAAAAGGCAGTGGGCAAGTTACTGGCTGGTGTTGCCCTTTGAACTCATATAAGTCATTTTCTACAGTAGCTGCCCTGGCTGCCAGCTAATTTCTGGGTCCAATCTAAGGTGCTGATGTTAGTGTTTAAAGCCTTAAATTGCTTAGGCCTCAAATATCTTAAAAGTCCATCTCCACCCCAGTGCTATTTTCTGGGGGTACTCATGAGTATGCAGTGCCTGAACCTTTCCCCCCAAAATGTTAAAAGTGTGGTACTTACTGTAACAACTTCATGGTGAGTATGGCACCTTTTTCTATTTAAAAAAGCACTTTTCATCCCTACAGACCCTCCCAGGTGTTAAGATCAGCAGTAGTAGCTCCATCTCTCATAGAAGGTTGGAGTGGCATTAGCCCTGAAGAAGGGCCTTCTCTGTGGCAGCCCCAAACTTGTAGAGGTACATCTGGTGCCTTCATTATACAGCTTCTGGGAAATGCTGAAGACACACCTCTTTACCCCAGTTTTTGACATATGAGATTTGTGTTTTCAGGACCCACCCTGTTAATGTGAATATAATATGCTTGAATTGTTTTTAATTCTGAATTGTAAATTGTTGTAACCTGCCCCGAGATGGCTGGTGAAGGGTGGTTAATTAAATAGTAGTAGTAGTGATGATGATGATGATGATATATTGGTAGTTGGGGGAGCTGCATGGTATTGATGTTTCACTTAGGGTTTCTTGAAATATAACAGTGATATTCAATGATAGTGCTACTCAGAGTAGATAGACCCAATGAAGTTGATAGACACAGCAGGTTCATAAATTTCATTGGGTCCACACACACCACCTGACATAGGACACCTGCCATGCACCAGGTCATCCTATTTGGTCATCTAATGCAAGGCTAACCAAAATGGTACCCTCTGGATGCTGTTGGACTCATCCTCCCATCAGCCCCAACCAGCATGGCCAATGGTCAGGGATAGTGGGAGTTTTAGTCCAGCAACATTTGGAGAGCACCACATTGACAGTCACTGATCTGGCTCAGTATTGCCCAATGTTGCCAGCATCTCTACATAGTCTGCCTAGAGGTGCATCCAATCATTTGATGACTTACTGCTTTATGGGCAAATGCTGGAGACTGAACCTTCTCACATGCCATGCATGTGCTCCACCACTGAGCTAAGTTCTCTCTGAACAATCATGTCATCATTATGTGTATTTTAGTATTTTTCACATTATCCATCTTAGCGCTGTATTCTGTATAACACTGACCACCAGCTGCTCTCCAGGATTTCTCTCCCAGCCCCTACCTGGAGAAGGCAGGAATGGAACCTGGGGCCTTCTCCCTGCAAAACACTTGCTGTGCCACAGAGCTATGGCCTTTCCCTGAAATAATTCAGAACCGATGCTAGCAATTATCTGCATTTGGGGTTGAAAGAAACATCAAGTGAAAGCTTTGATATGCCTCCAGGAATAGCACACAGAGGCAAATAGATCATTGCTGCATAGCCAATGAAGGTACGAAACTGCAAAGAATCAAAACCTTTATTTAAAAATCTCAGGCTGGCTAATATGAAATAAGAGCCAGTGAAACTTACATGATTCCCTTGACTTCAAGCCTTGTAGTGTTCGAAGCACAATGTCAAAAGCCCTAAAAAACGGTACGTGCGACAGACTCCTTCCCCCACCCCCCAAAAAGATGGAAAACCCCTGGGGAGCACTTTATCACCCCCAATCAAATCCAGAATGAGGCAAAGAGAATGAATGGGAAAGCTGAAAACATCTTCATTTTATCTTATTCACCTGAGAAAAGTTCCCCAGAGAGTGGGTTACAGGTAGATTTCCACAGTGACGTTTATACAATACGAAACAGAAAACACCCCCAGAGGTCATAAAGGTCACAATTCAATATTGAGTTTAGTTTGCCATTTCAATTTGCATGGACTCATTTATATGCATAGAGACCCTATCTATGCTATACATTTAAAGCAGCCTCAAGTCACTAGGGATGCAGGTGGTGCTGTGGGTTAAGCCACAGAGCCTAGGACTTGCCGATCTGAAGGTCAGTGGTTCGAATCCCCGTGACAGGGTGAGCTCCTGTTGCTCAGTCCCAGCTCCTGCCAACCCAGCAGTTCGAAAGCACATCAAAGTGCTAGTAGATAAATAGGTACCGCTCCGGCGGGAAGGTAAACGGCGTTTCTGTGCGCTGCTCTGGTTCACCAGAAGCAGCTTAGTCATGCTGGCCACATGACCCGGAAGCTGTACTCTGGCTCCCTTGGCCAGTAAAGCAAGATGAGCACCGCAACCCCAGAGTCGGTCATGACTGGACCTAATGGTCAGGGGTCCCTTTACCTTTACCTTTACAAGTCACTTTAAACAGTTGTGGCTCCTACCCCTCCCAAAGAATCCTGGGAAATGTAGTCCGTGAAGGGTGCGGAAAGTTGGCAGAGCTATAATTTGCAGAGTAGTTTAACAATCCTAGGCAACTCTGGAAGTGACAGCTCTTTGAAGGAAACAGGGACCCCCTGACAACTCTCAGCATACAGTGGTACCTTGAGTTAAGAACTTAATTCATTCTGGAGGTCCGTTCTTAACCTGAAACTGATCTTAACCTGAGGTACGAATTTAGCTAATGAGGCCTCCCACGGCTGCCGCCGTGCAATTTCTGTTCTCATCCTGAAACAAAGTTCTTAACCTGAGGTACTATTTCTGGGTTAGTGGAATCTGTAACCTGAAGCGTTTGTAACCTGAAGCGTCTGTAATCTGAGGTACCACTGTACTTAACTAACTACAACTCCCAGAATTGTTTGGGGAGAAGCCATGCCTGCTTAAAGCAATATAATACTGCCTTAAATGTGTGGTGCAGATAGGGTCTTAGTGAACATCTAAGTGCTGGTAGAAGAGAGAAGAGTTTGGACTTGATATCCCGCCTTTCACTCCCCTTAAGGAGTCTCAAAGCGGCTCCTTTCCCTTCCTCCCCCACAACACACACTCTGTGAGGTGAGTGAGGCTGAGAAACTTCAGAGAAGTGTGACTAGCCCAAGGTCACCCAGCAGCTGCATGTGGAGGAGCGGGGACGCGAACCTAGTTCACCAGATTACGAGTCCACCGCTCTTATCCACTATACCACGCTGGCTCCCACGCTGGTAAACAAACTAAGAAGATTTTGTAAGCCTAAAGTCAATGTTTGAGTGTATACTGTGATGGTATCAGCGGCTCTTTTAATTAGGATTCTGTTGATCATCTTGTATTGGGGGAGAGGCAGCACATTCGTTATTTATTAGTGAAGATTGCATTTAGTCTGCTATTATTGATTTTCATGTTATATTTGTTGAATTGTGCGATAATGATTTTTTCCGCTGTGTGTCTTGTTTCAAGGCTTTTTTTTTAAAAAAAAGCAACCAATAAATTGAATTATTCCTAATAATGGCAATCATAATGAATAAAACTTGCCCACATTTAATAATAATATAATAATAATTAATAGAATTTGCCAGCACCTGTTCTATACTACACTGACTAACTTATCCACCAGCATGCTTTTAATATTCAGAAAGCATTTCGGTATAAGTAGCATTAAAGTTAACTAAAGAGGTTAAGCCTAGATGTAACAGGAAATCAGTACAGATAAAAAGATGCATGTTCTGACATTGCAAGTTTAGCATCTAATTATGCCAAGGGAAGGAGATTCTGAATGCAAAGCAACTCTGCAGTTTGAGAAAACTGATTATTTTATGAGTTAATGAATCATCATCATCTGGCCAAACTGAGGTGTAAAGGAGTAACATTAAGGTAAAGGTAAAGGGACCCCTGACCATTAGGTCCAGTCATGACTGACTCTGGGGTTGCGGTGCTCATCTCGCTTTATTGGCCAAGGAAGCCAGTGTACAGCTTCCGGGTCATGTGGCCAGCATGACTAAGCCACTTCTGGCAAACCAGAGCAGCGCATGGAAACGCTGTTTACCTTCCCGCTGGAGCAGTACCTATTTATCTACTTGCACTTCGTGCTTTCGAACTGCTAGGTTGGCAGTATTTGTGTGGACATTTGACACACAAATAAAATATAAATATAAAAGCAGTTTTATATGCTTTTCAATGCAGCTCCACTAAAAAAATCAATTTTGTTGCACACACTTTCCAGTAACATGCAGTTTGTATATATCTGAACAAAAAGTGCATCACAGAATTCAGAGGAGTTAATCTGATAGGGCATTGCTTTATCTAATCTCTCTCTCTCTCATCTAATCTACATGTACAGTATAATCCAAGAATGACAGGTTTGGTAGGCTTGCTTTAAAATGCAGACAGAACAAGATTCTCATCCATCTGTATGTTTGATGTAATGAGCAGAAGCTTTGAAAGTTTGGGGGGTAGGGAAAATGAGGAGGCTGCAACTGGCATGCCATTTACGTCAGAGTAACTCCATTTTCTAGAATAAAAATTGTTTTTAAAATCCATGATCTGATTAGTAATTCTCTAGTTTTCTTCAGCCAGAATCGAATAAACATCTTTAGATCAGGACAAATTCTGAGCCCTCCCAACGTTCACTTCACAACACAAATTTCCCCAGTAATCCTTATTGTACTCCACAACCAGGTATTCTCCTATTATGCCACAGATGCTCTTTGCGTTATGATTTTCACACTTGCCTCAAAATTCTAGCACTGTCAAAATCACTGCTGCCACTTCATGTTTTGTTGAGGCCATTGGACAAAAAGGGAAGAAAGAAAGAAAGCATGATAGATAAAGGGACATTTATTATTGATTTTCACATGCCACTGTCAGGAAAATCCATTTCATTTCCCCCAAAAGATGAATTCATTTGGTGCAGAAGTTCACTCAGCATAGCCCTATTGCCTTATAGTGATGGAATTCTATTAAACAGGCAGAGGTTAGGAAATAGCTGCTGGATACTGTTAATACTGGCAAAGCTCTTCAAAACATCCTATGGGAGTTAGAGCTTCTTACTTATATAGACTTACAATGAATGGGCCTTTGTTCCAGAGGCTGGGCATGTATTTGAGTTCTCAGGATGGAGGCCAGGCAGTATATCTCTCTTGCCCCATTCTGTGAACCCAAATTTAGACAAAACTAACCAAAGGAACGTATTTTGTCTCTGAGTCTCTCGGAGCAAGCTGGAGTGATGGAAACAATACTAACCCACTTCTCCCCTTTTTGCAATTAAATTGTTGGGAATGGTGCCACACAGTGTGAGAGGAAGGGAACAGAATAGATCTGGAAGTTTTTAATAGCATTTCAGCATGAGAGGTGAAGGTCTGGGTCAAAGCGAATCTCAGACATGTGAAAGCACAAATGCATCGTGGGGGTGGGATTAGGCTACCAATTTTTGTTGTTGTGCACAATATTTGATTCCTCCTCTGTTTTTCCCACCTTCGGGAAGGGTAGAGAGGAAAACACTGCTTTCTAATCTGTTTCGGCTGTGGTTTTCTCTTTCCCCCTTCTTTTCCATCTAATGAAGCTGAGTGAAAATGAATAATGTGGATAGGGGTTAGGACCTGGGGGCTAAATGCAGCCCATGTGTCCTCTCTGTATGGCCCCGGGGATATTCCTCAGGTGTCGAGCCTAATGAGCACAGCAACTCATCGCTGGCAGGTCTTGCCCCCATGAAGCAGTTGCCTGGACGGAAGATCCCTCACCTACTACAGCTGCCTAAGTCTCCTCTCCATTGTTTTCCTCAAGCAATCTGAAACAGTGCCTGCATGAAGCTAACTTCTCCTCTGCCCTCTTCATGCTGCCCCTGGTTGTGGGAGATCAAGGGAAGAGCAGTTTGCCACAGCAGGAGGAACACTGATGCCTCTTCACAAGCTGGAATCATCTCTGCTTCTGGGCCTCCCTCCTCTCCTACTTCAGCTTCTATCTCTGATGCTGCACTGCTCTCTGTCACAGACTCCCCCCGCTCACTAAGCCCTGTTACCTCTTCAGCTTCTGACACCTCCTCTCAGTCTGCTCCCTCTTCACCCTCCAACCACTCATCGTTGGCCCACCACCAGTCTCCAGGCCCTGAGCCTTCTTCCCTTGAAGGTTGCCCAGCTGGTTCCTCCTACCGCTCCTTTGCATCCAGACAACCCATGACATCAGGTCATGCTTCTGCCCCAAGCAGACCCTTCACTGGTTCTACATACCCTTGAGGGTTTTTGCCTGGCTGGAATGTGCTCTTAAACACATGCCTCTTGCTGGCCTGGATGAAGGATGGAAAGATGGGGAGGTGGAGAAACCTCTGGTGTTTGCATGGCTGGAATGTAGCCTACCACCGGGGGCTGGTCCATGAGGGCCAACGGGGCACTGCCCCTACCAACTCCACACAGTCCTCAGCCAGCCCCCACCTGCTTGCCTTCTTGCCTTTTAACCAGTCCAGAGGGTGGCCAGGACTGTCAGCTTTCCCCTGCAGTCTCAGGTTTGTTCCTTGTAAAAATCAGCAGGAAGGAAGATGGAGACAAAATTAGAATTCCCATTGGCTTTAGCTGTTCTAGCACAGCTCATCCTATGTTTGTAAGTTCTCCCATTCTTGAGTCCCCTTATTCTTTCTGTTGTTCTTCCCACCACTGCCCACAGTCCTGAGATGAAGTCAGGAGTGTTTGGTTTTCTCTTTGCCCCCTACCCACTTCCTGAAGCCTTTGATGCTCTCTTCCAGGCCAGGATGACACACCCCCCTTCAAGAGCTATATAGCACACCCCTTTGAAACTTGGGAGTCCATACCAATTCAACTGAGACAGTTGACTTGTAAGCATTTATAAATCCAGCCTGTTACGAACTGGCTGGGCATTTGTGCAGTAAGTTAACATGTGTTTCCAAATTCTAAGCTCGCTCAGCTCCTAAGAAGGAAATTGGAAATGTCACTTTGGCGGAATGACTGCTCTTATAGCTGGGCTCGGTGAGGCTCTTTGTTATAACCTCTTTGCTGTTCCATCTCCTGATGGAAGGCATTTTTTTCCTTAATCTAAGAAGGGTAGCTAATTTAATTTAATGGAATAAAAGGCATATTTATACAGCCTGAGCTTTTCTCTCAGAGCTTATGAAGAAGAAAGCCACATTTATATTTATTTGCAATGAATATCTGAGTGAAGAATCCTGCATCGTCCAGCAGCACTGCACAAGCAAGATCTCAATTAAATTAATACATGAGTTAAGACTGTAATTTAGCTACAAATTTGACAATAATGCCATAATGCTGTACATCGCTCAGACATATCTAATTTACAATTGTAGTGATAAATCAATAGTAAGGGCAGCCTGCTGTCTTCTGCAGAGTTCCCCACCACCCTCTACATTTAGTTATTTTCTTTTTTTTTTTACTCTGCCAGCCAACTGTTGAAGCAGAAATAGTATCATTCTGTGAGAAAATGAACGGTGCCCCTATCCTATGCAATAAGCCACCCCTGAACAAATGCTGTAAGGATTCAGAGCTCCATTGGGTATTTTATCAGGGGGGACAAAACAGATTTGGGGGAGTTCAGGACTACTTTATCTCAGCGATCAAAGATGAGCCCATTGCTACCTTCACCAGAGTTCCCCAAGCATGGAGAAGTTTCAGGGTTCCAGTGCTTGACTGGGTTTGGCTCCCTTTGGGAGGAAGTAGCTGGAGACTTTTACCGGTGTTTTGTAATATTTGGTGCATTTTCAAATAGACAGGTTGAGCATAGATGGAGGACCCACAGTTTAAACCTTAAGGCACACAAAAGCCACTGAGTGCCCACCGGCTTCATGTGTCCCTCCTAGGCAAACAGTGTCCCCTGCACCTGATTTTCCAATGCCTAATTTTGTGGCTTTGTAGCTCATCCCTTTAGCATCCCTAATAGCTGCTGAACTTGTCGTGGTAGAACTTCCTTTTCTCCCAACTCTGAATCCACACAGAAGATGACTTCTTCAGTATGGTCTGCAAGAATGTACACACTGCGGTGCCCTTCGCTTGACAGGGGAAGGGTTGTGGCTCAGTTGCAGAGCACCAGCTTTGCATGCAAAAGGTCCCAGGTTGAATCCCTGGCATAGTCAGATAAATATGAGAAAGACCCCAGACCCTGCAGAGCTGCTGCAAGTCAGTGTGGACAGTACTGAACTAGATGGAGTGTCTGTCTGCCTTGGAATAAGGCAGTTCCCTTTGTTCGGTGTTCTTGCGACTGTCTCAGTGTGGTGTAGTGGTTAAGAGCGGTAGTCTCGTAATCTGGGGAACCGGGTTCGCGTCTCCACTCCTCCACATGCAGCTGCTGGGTGACCTTGGGCCTGTCACACTTCTTTGAAGTCTCTCAGCCCCACTCACCTCACAGAGTGTTTGTTGTGAGGGAGGAAGGGAAAGGAGAATGTTAGCCGCTTTGAGACTCCTTAAAGTGAGTGAAAGGTGGGATATCAAATCCAAACTCTTCTTCTTCTCTTCTTCTTCTCCTTCAATATCCAAGAGTTTGGGGAGGCCCCTCCTGCTGCATCATGGGGATCTGCTTCCGTAGGCGTTTCTCTTGATCCCTGCAGTTCTGCCAGAGACTCCAATGTTCTAGCTGATCCGTATTGGCCACCCACGACGTAGTCAGCACTTTGCAGCTTTTGATCAATTGTCTCCTTAAAGCCCCGTCGTGTCTCATGGACGCTAAATTTATCAGAATTAGTGTGGGCTCTGAAAGGACGTGTTTGTTGCTCTCTGAGTTGTATGGATTGGGAACGGGAAGGAAAGCCAAGCTAACAATAGCTTGCTGCCATACAGGGTTGTTCCTCAGTTTCATAAGGCCAATTCATTCCGGTTGGCTTTCAACACAGAAGGCAGACCCTTATGCTGAAGGGTGGATAATAAGCAAAGCAAAGCAAATAATAAATAATATGGTTGATGGGACTTTTGGGAGGATGGTGCCCTTTCATAGAAACCTGGAGTTGGAAGGGTCCACTAGAATCATCTAGACCAATCCCTTGCAGTTCAAGAATCTTTTGCCCATCATGGGGCTGGAACCCACAACCCTGAGATAAAGAGTCTCAATGTCTACCCCTCTGGCCCTTTACACCCGATGTGCCTATTTTGGGTGAATGCTGGACAGCAGGGCCTGGACACATGTGCTGGGTTCATATTCAAGGAGGGAGTCATCCCCACTCCCCCATCCTTTGCTATGGAACCATAATCTGTGGTTGTTATCACAAGCCCTGGGGTCTGGAGGGATGCTTCCCTACCTGAGTTAGCAAAAGTCCCCACCTGCTCATACTTTCTGGATTGGCATCTTTTGACTCATTTGGTTTGCAGTTCCTCCAAGTAATATAAAACTGTTTCCCCAGTACTTTGGTCTCATAGGTGGGTGGGGGTAGGGGGCAAAGTGTGCATATAAAATAGAGTGTATATACTGTTAGAATTCCTGCTCCATGATTGCAGTCATGGGACTGTTGTCTTTCACATGACATGGTATGTTTTGACTCCACAGAGTGGGAAGTGACGGAGACAGGATGTTTTTGTTACTGTGTTCCGTGAAGTGGGACTATTGTCCTTTGTTCATTTTTTTTTATTTATTTATTTGCTGTCTGATGCTAGAGAGAGAGAGAACCATGTTGCAGTGCTCTGTGTGTGTTTATATGTAAATAAAAGTAGATTAGCCAAAATGCTGAGTTGCTGAGGTCTGTCACGCAAGCTGCGAAGACTCTGCGGATCCCTAAGTGTGCCGGTGTTGGTTGGCATCGGTCGCTGTGATGTTCGGGCTGAAGAAAGCTTTTGAATCTCCCAAATGATCAACCAGGAGGGAGAGAACATGCCAGTTGGGCATGTGTCTCTGCCAGTGTCCTACTCGAGTGTAGGCTGAGCTCCTGGCATATACAGGGTTCCACGGGGCCTCTTTTAAAGGACTCACTCTGTATAAGAGGCGATTACATATAGAAAGGTGTGTTATTTGTGCTAAAATGCTGGTTTTCACATCAGTCCCTATAACAGCAAACACGGGCGGTTCAGTGCTGACAACTTTGGCACAATATTGGCGCACGTTGTCCTTTCATTTTGTGAGATGCTGCTGCTAATGGGACTTGAAGGGAAAAGGAAAGAAATGGGTGAGGAGGAGGAGAATATGGGTGCATTTTGGGAAGGGGTGCCATTAAGAGGCTCCCCCCCCCAAGAGCTTCTCTCCCCAGCTCCCATCCCAAAAACAACAACAAATGGAACTGGCCTCACCAGAGAGTCCTTGTTCCACACAAGTAGCAATCCTTTGGCACCTACAAGCAGTAGTCCGCAAGCAGGAGTCTCCCACAGCATCATTCTGTATACTCTGCGCCTAATCTTGGCTGAGGAACTCTGAGCAATGGGGAAAGCAGGATGTAACTGCAGGGGAATTGTTCTCTCTGAGGCTTTGAAAACAAGATTTGTCCCAAAATGGTTTCCCAATGAGAATATATGAGTAATTGTCTACCGTCAGCTATAACAAAGGGAAAACTTATTTGTGTCTTGGGGGTGGGGGTGGGCAGCTCCTCTAAAAAAAGAAAAGGGGGGAAAAGGCCTCCCAGTGTGTGAGTGAATCTGTTGGTCAAAAGGCTAATGTGTTTGAAGCAAATAAAATAATAATCAGTGCAGTAGATTTGGTTGCTGAGGGGGAAAAAGCCATGCGTTTTCAGAGTCGAGAAGCTTTAGGGTTCGTGACAGGATTTTGCCGAGTGGAAAAGCAAGTTTGACAGTACGGGCTGTAGCTGGAGAAGCTTAGTGTGTTTCAAAAGTCAATCATTTCCAGCTTTAAACTAGAAAGAAGACAAGAAAGAAGGCTATTTCTTTATTCTTTCAAAAACTCTTTTCTTTCTTTTTCCACATCTTAAAATACACACACCCAATATTTTCTCTACTATATTTCTATAGCAAATGTGTATGAGGATGTCAGTATCTGAAAGACCCCCTGGTGGTTTCAGTAAGATTCCAGCAGGCTGCAGAGCTTGCATGATGCTAGTTTAATGGCCACCCAAACAGGACTTGCTAGGAAATGTCATTTCAACATGATGCCATAAGAATTCCTGTGGATATCAAAGCTGTCAAAGGGAGGAAATATACAAGGTCACTTATCAATCATAAGAAACTTTGGAGAATCCATTATTTAAGCTGCACATAATAATAATTGGTCCCATTGCTGTTAACACACTGAATCGATACATCGGAATCCTGCCTGTTGACCTGACCTGCCAAATATTGATTACTTAGCAAGGCATACACAAATGACAATATTTTCCAAACCGACTCAGCCATGCAATCTTTGAGAACAGTAGTCTAGTCTTGTTACAAATGTGGAGCAATTGGGAAATATTACTGAGACAGAGAAGTTACTGGTATACAGTATTCATAGAGTCATAGAACTTCAGAGCTGGAAGGGAATTTGGTCTCCAGTCAATGCAGGATCTAAAATGTCAGGGGTAGTCACTGTGGTACCCTCCAGACAGTATTGGACTACAATACCCACAATCCCTGACCTTTGGCCATGTTGGCTGAGGCTGATGGGAATTGGAGTCCAACAACATCTGGACAGCATCACGTTGGCCACCCCAGAACTACAGCATCCCAGTAGGAGATGCTGAGTTAAGTAACAGAGTGGTGGAAGTATGGAAGTATGAAAATTGTCTTGAGTGCATTGACAGGTAGTAAAAATATACAGTGGTACCTTGGGTTAGGAACTTAATTCGTTCTGGAGGTCTGTTCTTAACCTGAAACTGTTCTTAACCTGAGGTAGCACTTTAGCTCATGGGTCTCCCACTGCCAATTTCTGTTCTCATCATGAAACAAAGTTCTTAACCCAAGGTACTATTTCTGGGTTAGTGAAGTCTGTAATCTGAAGCATCTGTAACCAGAAGCGTCTGTAACCCAAGGTACCACTGTACATTGTAATTATTGGGTACCAAATGCACATTATGTGTGTTGCCGGTAAAGCAAACAATGGGGAGAGTAAGTGCATGTCTATTACACACATGCTATTCACAGGCTGTGCCTGAAATGTAAACACAAATGCATGTCCTTAAAAAGAATAATCTGTGGGCTAGGTGAACAAATAATTGGAATTGGTATAATGTAGTTCCTATATTTCATCAAGTGCCAGATGGTGGAGCAGTATGAAAACAAAGTGTCTGAGGTGGGATTTATAGCATGTATATGCATTTGATTACTGTATGTATCTTTAGAGATTCATTGACTGGAAGGGCCCGTTAGGAACTGTACTTTATGGTGCTTCCTGCTGTCACTCTTTCCTCTTGACACAGGACCAAAGAGCTGTTCATGTTCAGCTCCCTCCAGAGCATTAATGGAACAACATTAAGTCCAGCGACTGTTCACTTGGATCCATTTCAAGATGTCAGGACTGCGGTGCTCTCTCACTGATCAAGCCTGCAGAGGCTGATTATGAAAGCAAACTTGGACTGAGTGGTGTGATGGGGAACTAGGAAGGCAGAAACACGTAGGGATGCTTCCAAAAGCCTCTTTAAAAAAATCCTTCCTGGGTTCTGGAATTTTGAATTAGCCAGACTTGTTCCTCAAGTGGAGTCATGTGCTAGTTCCCCATGTTTCCCATGTTTTGCTTTCAGAATTTTCCAGTGCTTTTTTTTCTGGGGGTACGCAGGGGTATGCATACCCCTAAACATTTTGTGAATGTACTTTTGTCCATTTACTGTATTTATTTTCCCCCATTTGAACTATAAAATGGTGATTTTCTTGAGTCAAAATGAGAGTACCCCTAAACATTTTTTAAAGAAAGAAAGCACTGGAATTTTCTACCGAGAGCTGTCAGATAGCTTCATTGTTAAGTCCCGAGGATCCTTAGTCCCAGAGACTGCCTGGTGGGAAACTTAATGTAAGAGCTTGGAAATGCCTTTTTCACCACAGGACACCTTTTTCTATCTTTATTTCCAAGGTGCAAGACTTTCTTATCTATACTTGTGTCTAATTTTCTATAGCATAGCCATTCCTTTACCTGCCCATGCTATTCTGCAATGTTCCCTTATCAGCTTACTACCACTTTGCCTTTTACTCGTCTTTTGCTTTGGCTTTTTCGGGCTTGTTGCTCTTTTATTCTCTCTTCTTATTCTAAGTGGGTGTGGTGTGGCGTGCCATTTGGTTGTTTCCTCCGGTGGCTGGTGTATTGTCCTTAGGGACTGTCTTCCCTGGTCATCAGTGTTTAGCCAATGTTTTACCCCACTCTTTTTGCAGCCTGCCAGTTTATTTATTTATTTGCTTCTTTTTCGGTGTTGTTGTGGATTTTCCTGATCTTTCTCTCATGGGCCATTTGGTTTCTACAAAAAAACTTAAAAGTAAAAAAAGAAAAAACCACTGGTGTGTTTTCCATTGCTCTCCTTGAACAGTTGTGCTGCTTCTTGGAGAAAGGGACGCTTTCAGCGGCTGAGTGGCTCTGCCCCCACAGGATCTGTTGCGAACAGATGACCCACTTCAGGGCCCGCTAGCAGTGAAGGCAGGACAGCAAACGCCTTGGGAAGGAAGCAGAGCTCCCAGAATATCTCAGTCTATGGACTCACCAAGCAGAAAGCAAGCAGTAAAGCTAAAATGGTTATTTAGCAAGGACAGTAACAAGAAACAAACACCTTTCTGCTCTGGCTCGAATTGCTGCCTTTCCAGGTTCCCTCTTACTTTCCCTCTTTTGTCCTTTCCTCCTTCTTCCATCCTCTGTTCCCTTCTGCTCATAAATCTCCTGGGCCTTCTCTCCCAACACTCCTCCATCTTGCCTTTTATACAGCCACTTTTCATTTGAGTGAGCTGGGAGAGGAACGTCACAGAAGGCAGACCAGGCCGGAGAGCCTTTTAGTCCTACCCTTTGCAGCAGCTTCTGTTTCTCAGAGAAGGAGGAGAATTGTGATGCAATGACATCAAGATTATTCGAGGAGAGGTGCTGTTTTATCAGTGCTTAGGAGTGCATGTTAAAACAGCACACCCAACAAATGTATTTTATTTACTTTATTTAGAAAGGTGCATATACCACTTAATTTTTAATAAAAAATATCAGCAGTTGACATAAAATTATATAAAATGCCCATTGAAGTCCCAGAACTGAATTGGGCCAGTTTGAAGGGGCATTGCTTGAACCAGGTTGAGATAGCCCCAGATTGTCGCAGGTTGAGTGTCCCAGAGAGATCTGGGGCTGCCAGGGGGTATCAGAGATGAAAGAGAGGCAGGCATCTGGTGGAGAGAACAAGAAACCACACAAACACACACACACACACACACACACACACACACAGAGAGAGAGAGAGAGAGAGAGAGAGAGAGAGAGAGAGAGAGAGAGAGTAGAGCGACATACCTCAACAGCTGCATCTTCCAGAAAGAAGGGGAAATGGATGCTTTTGGATGCAGGGTGCCAACTTTCCCACTGAATCTCTCCTTCCCACTTGGCCTCTCCTTCTTCCTGCCTGATGCCGCACCCCCTGAAGCAGCCCTGCATATGGGGCAAGCAGGGGATTCCAACCTGTGGGGTACAGGTTGTTGCTCCTTCACGGGGAGCTTCCCTGCAGGGAAGTTAGAACACCCAATGGTCAGGAATGGTGGGAGTTGTGGACCACAACTTCTGGAAGGCTTGATGTGGGTTATACTTTGCTTTGCAATCTGTAATGTCTTGATCATCTTCAGGGGCAGACGCTTGTGGAAGATGTAGAGCAGCTTTTGCTCACGCTACCATTGTTAGGAACCGCTACCTTCAGTTCCATAGCCTCACATTCTCCTCCTTTCATGTTTATGTTGCTGGACAGGAGACTTGGCAGCTATCGTTCGCAGTGCAGCCCCTGCATCCATCTTTCAGGCACTTCCTTTGCTTCGGTTATTTAAACCGAGATGCGTGCCCTGTGACAGGCGCTGTAATTCTTGCTGTGCTTCCTCTTTTCAGCTGTGGGGGAACTGGGCAGGCTGCTCATTTATTTTCAGAGAACCCAATGGACTTGGCAGCTGGAGACGTTACAGTGGTGTTGAGCAGTCAAGCAGCAGGTGGAAAGTGGCAGCTCCAACTGGTGTCTGGAATGAAGGCAGTACAATAGCTCAGTGGGGTCGTAACTCCCTTGCATGCCGAAGGTCCAAGGTTCAATCCCTGGCATCACCAGTTAGTAGGAATGCAGGAAACTGCCTGATACCATGTCTGACTATTAGTCCATCTAGCTTGGTGCACGGAATGGCAGCAGTTCTCCCGGGTCTCAGAGAGGGGACATTCCCAACGCTACTTGGTGTTGAAACCTGGGGCCATCTGCACCTACAGCAGATACTCTGCCCTTTCCCAATGAGGAGGTGGCAGATGATGTCAAAGACCCCTGCCTGAAACCCCAGAGAACTCTTGCCAGTCAGAGGAGACACTACTGGGAGCCAGTGTAGTGTAGTGGTTAAGAGCGGTAGTCTTGTAATCTGGTGAACCGGGTTCGTGACTCCGCTCCTCCACATGCAGCTGCTGGGTGACTTTGGGCTAGTCACACTTCTTGAAGTCTCTCAGCCTCGCTCATCTCACAGAGTGTTTGTTGTGGGGGAGGAAGGGAAAGGAAAATGTTAGCCACTTTGAGACTCCTTCGGGTAGTGATAAAGCGGGATATCAAATCCAAATTCTTCTTCTTCTTCTTCTTCAGTATGACCTGGCATCAAATAGCTCCCATTGTTCCTTTGTGAGAACAGTATTCATTCATTTCAGATCTCAGTTAGAACAGAAGGTCTTGGAGATTTTATGAATACAATTATGGAGAAGCTTAAATGATAAATACACTATAACACACTTGGTCTACTGTAGGGATACCCAGTGTGGTGCCCTACAGATATTGTTTCACTGTAGCATCCATCTTCTCTGACCATTGGCCTTGCTGACTGGGGCTGATGGGAAATGGAGCTCAACAAGATCTGGAGAGCCACTGGTTCCCCCTCGCTGCCATTGAGAGAATGTTTCAGTGGAGTCCACAATTTACATGCTCGGCTATTGGATAATTAAGCAATAATCAAGCAATTAAAGTACATGCCTGTGTGAACCAGCCTAGCTTAGGACTTTGGGAACCAAGTACCTTGAAACTGAGCAGCTACTCCCATCAAAAAGTAAGCATTTGGGTTTCCCCCTTTTCTACTTAACATTTCTGGGTGTTCTTCTGGCGCTCTAACTAGAGCAGCACACATTGCAGATGAAAAAGAACCCCAAGGCTGAAATGGGCCATTGATCTGCATCCTTGTGTGACGGCTTCTGATCATGCATGGAATCATTCCGTAGTGTTTACAGACAGATCAGCATGGATGAGCAAAGAGCTGCCATCATTTGCATACATATATTCTCCTGAAGCACCTTAATTGCAAACGTTTTGATCAGACATTTATAGCCCTTGACTCTTTTTTTTATTTATTTAAAGTATCTCTGTAAGTTTCAGGAGAAATGCTAACTGGAGTTTCTCTTAAGCACTTGAAATTCCTCTTAGCCACTATAGAAACTGATAGCTCAGTTGGTTAGAGTGTGATGCTTATAGCACCAAGGTTGCAGGTTCGATCCCTGTATGCTCCAGCTGCATAAGGAAGTTGGACTAGATGATTCTCAGGATCTCTTCCAACTCTACAATTCTATGAAACAAAACAACTGTACTGAATTCCCCTCTTCCCCCATAGAACAGGGGTGGGGGAGCTTTTTTCCAGCCCAGAGGACATTTTCCCTCATGGAGAACTTTCCAGCAGCCACATGCCAGCAGTGGGCAGGGTCAAGAGCAAAAAAAAGTGACCAGTACCAGTGAGTATCATACAAAAAGCACAGGATCTTACTCTCCCTTTGTATATGCTGTAGATATGCACAAACCAGAGGTTTCCAGACACACAAACCTTTCCTCCCAGGCAAGCTAGAGGCATCCTATCACATATCTTAACAAAGGGAAAGCACATGACAGGGGCACAGAGCAGGGTCAGTGAGAGGCGTGGCCTGGGGAGAGATCCAAGGGCCAGATGAAGAGGACTGGAGGGCCATATTCATCCTTGCTGTGGAATATAAAAATATTAGACCCCTAAAACCCCTTGTGGCAGGGGTGGGAAAATGTCCAAACACATCTGCAAGCGATCAGTTCAAACCTGTGTCTCTGGAACCTTTTGGGCAGAGGGGTACAGTAAGAGAAGGAGATGGCTGTTGATGGCTAATAGTCATCAAGGCTATGCTCTTCCTCCAAAGTTTGTAAGCAGAAATGCTTCTAGATACCAGTCACTGGAAACCACAGGTGGGAAGAGGGCTCTTGTGCTTGGGTCTTGCTTGCTAGTTTCCCATCATAGGCATCTGGTTGACCACTGTGAAAACAGGATGCTAGACTAGATGGACCCAATTCATCAGGCTCTTCTCATCTTCTTATGTTCTTAAGAAGCAAGTCCATTACATTCATGTAATGAGTCCTTTCTTGAGACTAGAGAATGGTGGTGGACAGGAAAGTGATGGACCCACCCTCCCATCCTTTCTTTATATAACTGGCTAACTTAATCCAGAGGAAATTCATTTGCATACCATGCTCATGTCTTCTTTCAGGCATTTCAGTTGATTTCCACCGCCTAAGCGACTTGCATCCCTGGCCCTTTGATTCTACTGGATTTCTATATTATCTTTCTGTTCCGTGCAAAGGGGTAACCTCTTATTTAGCATTCCATTTGATGGGAAATTTACATTTTGAGTAGCGGAACTGTAACTCTTGATCTGCACTTAATTGACATGGAGAAACGTTCCCGTTTATTCAAGGCAAGCTAAAGACTGAGATGTATAATTTTGATGGCAATTAGTCTTCTCAAGTGAGGTTAGCTAATGAAAGGCGGTGTTTAACCGTTGAGACAATTTGGTCAAGGAGATCTTGGTGGGGAGCGGGGGAGAGGAAGAGGGTTGTATGTGGCAACCTGCAGAGCTGAAACTCTTAGATCAGCATTAGTGGGGAAAGCAAGAAAATAAAAAAAGAGCAGTTGCTGTAAGAATTTAGGGGCAAATAAAAACTCTGCAAATCTTGTGTTAATGGCATTGCTCTATAATGTCAAAAGTTACACTCAGGAATGAAAATACCTCTTCTGTACAGAGGATTATAGTTGTAGGAATGAACGTGAGTCAAGGTTATGTCAAACACAAAAAAGAAGGCTGAAATCTAAAATTATTATAATTATTTTATTTTAGAGATTTACACAAACCATATCGACATAAATAAACATCTTTCATGCCTAATATTTCTCAGATTCGTCTCACAATAATTTGCAAAGTATGACCACCTGTCAAACATTTTTTTATTTTATTTTAGGAACTGTCATTTCTCTTATGGAACAAATCTGTCAACTTGTCTGTTTCTGCTAATTAAAAGGCCCTTCAAAAGCCATTTCCCCAAAGACGGACATGAGAGTATTTTCATTTTCTCACCCATACAGCTCTAGCTGTGATTAACAAGATTTTTTTTTTTTTTTTGCAAAAGACATCTGTTTATTATTATTATTTGCAAACATTTTTATAACCATTTCACGGTCTCCCAAGCACAGGGACAGTGGTGGCAAAAATCCCAAATGGCATTGTGATAAAACATAGAGAAAGGAACAAAAAGCCTGAGCTTTGTCTTCTCCAGGCTAAATATACCCAGCTCCCTCACCCATTCCTCATAAGGCTTGGTTTCCAGACCCTTTAAAATCTTTGTTATCCACCTCCAGCTTCTCAACATCCTTCCGAAACTGCTGTGTCCAGAATTAGACACAGGACTCCAGGTGGGGTCTAGCCAGGGCAGAATTGTTATTGTTGTTTAGTCATTTAGTCATGTCCGACTCTGTGTGACCCCATGGACCAGAGCACGCCAGGCACTCCTCTCTTCCACTGCCTCCCGCAGTTTGTTCAAACACATGTTGGTAGCTTCAAGAACACTGTCCAACCATCTCGTCCTCTGTCATCCCCTTCTTCTTGTGCCCTCAATCTTTCCCAACATCAGGGTCTTTTCCAGGGAGTCTTCTCTTCTCATGAGGTGACCAGAGTATTGGAGCCTCAGCTTCATGATCTGTCTTTCCAGTGAGCACTCAGGGCTGGTTTCCTTAAGAATGGATAGGTTTGGTCTTCTTGCAGTCCATGGGACTCTCAAGAGTCTTCTCCAGCACCATAATTCAAAAGCATCAATTCTTCGGCTATCAGCCTTCTTTATGGTCCAGCTCTCACTTCCATACATCACTACTGGGAAACCCATAGGTTTAACAATACGGACCTGTGTCAACAAGGTGATGTCTCTGCTTTTTAAGATGCTGTCTAGGTTTTTCATTGCTTTTCTCCCCAGAAGCAGGCGTCTTTTAATTTTGTGACTTCTATTGATGCAGCCTAGGATTGCATGAGTTGTTGTTTTTGGCTGCTGCATCACACTGTTGACTCACATCAATCTTGTTACTTTTCACATGTTTTGCTGCCAAGCCAGGTACCTCTCTCCCCTCTTATTTCCTGTATCTTATTTCCAGCTGATGAAGACTATCACGAAACAGTAGTATCATTCCGGAGACACTGTCCTTTTGAGGCTTTTGAGATGTCTTCCATTGAAACTTTTGAAAGACTATTGTGAGACTGTCCTTAGATGTCTGTTTTGAACACACGGCTTGACGGTACTCACCACCACTCTGTTATATTGTACATATGAACTTTGATTGGCTTCCTCCTATAATTTGAATGATATCGGCTCTGGATCCATTCCAGTCCGGCTTCCGTGCTGGTCACGGGAGCGAGACGGCTCTGGTCGCCCTAACAGATGATCTCCGCAGGCAGCTGGATCGAGGCGGGTCGGGGCTGCTGATTCTTCTAGACCTGTCAGCAGCCTTCGACATGGTCAATCATGAACTCCTGGACCACCGCTTTGCCGACGTGGGGATCCAGGGCACAGTGGCTGCGCTCGTTTCTCTCTGGTCAGGGACAGAGGGTGGCGCTTGGGGGGGGTATTGTCATCGTGCCACTCCTTGGTGTGTGGAGTGCCTCAGGGTGCAATACTCTCCGTGATGCTTTTTAACATCTTTATGCGCCCCCTCGCCCAGCTTGTATGGAGTTTTGGGCTGGGTTGCCATCAGTATGCCGATGACACCCAACTCTATCTGTTGATGGATGGCCATCCTGACTCGGCCCCAGACACACTGACCAGATGTTTGGAAGCTGTGGCTGGATGGTTACGTGGAAGCCAGTTGAAGTTAAATCCTTCGAAGACAGAGGTCCTCTGGCTGGCACGGGACGATATGGGATTGGGGGGGCAACTACAATCTCTTGCAGGGGTGCAATTAGTGCCAGCACCGTCCGTTAAGAGTTTGGGTGTAATCTTCGATACCTCCCTCTCTATGGAGGTGCACATTACAGCTATAACAAAGGCGGCATTTTTTCATCTCCGCTAAGCTAAGCACTTGGCCCCTTATCTCTCTCGCCCTGACCTAGCCACTGTGATCCACGTGACGGTCACCTCCAGACTGGATTATTGTAACTCGCTCTACGTGGGGCTGCCCTTGAGACTGACCCAGAAACTCCAGCGGGTGCAGAATGCCGCGGCGAGACTCCTTATGGGGTCTTCGCTGCGAGATCACATTCATCCGGTACTATACCAGCTGCACTGGCTCCCGGTGGAGTACAGGATCAGGTTTAAGGTGCTGATTTTAACCTTTAAAGCCCTATACGGCCTAGGACCCTCGTACCTATGGGACCGCCTCTCCTGGTATGCCCCACAGAGGAACCTACGGTCTGCAAATAAAAACATCCTGAAGGTCCCAGGCCACAGAGAGGTTAGGGTGGCCTCAACTAGAGCCAGGGCTTTCTCAGCTGCGGCTCCAATCTGGTGGAACGCTCTGTCACAAGAGACTAGGGCCCTGCGGGACCTGACATCTTTCTACAGGGCCTGCAAGACAGAGTTGTTCCACCAGGCTTTTGGTCAGGGCGCAGCCTGACTCTCTCCTCTGGCAACCTGCACAGAATTTTGCTTAACGGTTGCCATTAATTTGATTTTAATTAATTTTTATAATGAAATGTTTTTAGAATGTTGGATTATTTGATTGTTGTTAGCCGCCCTGAGCCCGGCTTCGGCTGGGGAGGGCGGGATATAAATAAAATTTATTATTATTATCATCATCATCATCATCATCATCATCATCATCATCATTATTCTACTGTATGTTTTCTACTAACTATTTGCCTACATGTTGTGTTTGTATTGTTGTAACTGTAGACCTGACATTTGTCCCTACTGAAATTCATTCTGTTACTTTGGGTCCAGTTCTCCAACCTGTTAACAGTGGCGGACTTGGGGCTTTCAAATTTCAGTGGTACCCTGTGCAATGCTAAAATTCACACACACACACACACACACACACACACACCACACCACACACAAACACACATTTTGCGCTCTGTTCTACAGTACTGTTGTGATGCCCCCTGCAGTGTGATGCTCAGTGCAGCCACACTGGTCATACTACCTTAAAATTGCCTCTGCTGTTAAGGTCATCTTGAATCCTGATTCTATCTTCTGAGGTATTTGGAGGGGTATGTGTGTGTACCTGTTCAGAAACTATGAAAACATTGGTTTGTTTTATTTATTCCCTGTGGGATGGCAATGGTGTAACCTAGTATATCTTTGGTATCATCAATAGGTTAAAAAGGGGGCATTTTGAAAAACTGGCTACATTGGAGGAGACAGCAAAATAAAACAAAATGACTGTGAGAAAGTGCTCAGAAGGTTTGCCCAAGAAAGATGGAGTGTGCCTGACAGAGAACAAACACCAAATGCATGTAAGAATTGTGACAGTGAATTCAATTCTCTCATCCATTTCGCTGATGCCCTCCTTCAATTCATTTTCTCCCCCTTCTCACCTTTTCTATTAACATCTCCCCAACACATTTGTGAATTTAAGACCTGCCAAGTCCCCAGCTCCCCACTCCCCTATTTAACATCTCTCTTTTTATATGGCTTATCTCCAACTAAGCTGTGTTCAGAGGAGATCCATTGAAATGAATGGATGTCCGTTACTCAAGTCCATTGATCTCATTGGGTCTATTCTGAGCACGTCTTCTTTATTTACTTGTCAACATTTCTATAAAGTCCATATTGACGGGTGAGGAGAATAGCATGTTAGTGAATGGTATAAGATCAGCAATAAAACGATATTCATCAAACCACATGCAAAATGCCTTGCGAATCGGTGGCTCAGCTTAATACAGCAACATAGCTCAATCAGGCTGGGGGAAAAACAGGGTGAACAGATGAGATTTTAAACAGGTATCATCTCTTTCCTCCCTTGTTTACCTCCCCAAGGTATCATTGCCTTTTCTATCATTCCTCTTGGTAACCTTCTACTGCTGTCCATATTTTCCCTTGCAGCAGAATCCTACCTCCTTTTGGTGTGCATACCGTAAGTTAGTTAGTTGGTTGTTTGTTAAATTTCCATGTACAGCAGTGCTGGAGAATAGGCTTCCCAGGTCAGAAACACCCCAGGCTCTGAGATTTCAGACCTTAGACCTAGCGGTGGCGCCTGATGATGCCATGGGTGAGTGGGCCCCAGTGATGTCATTAAGCATGGCACATTAAGCATGAACCACGGTTGCCAAGAGCATGTTATTCAAATAAAACACACAAAATCTAACAAATGAGCAAATATGTCACTGGTTGGGCATTAGGAAAGAAACCTCAGTCAAAGAGGTTGTTTCCTGGGCAGGGAAGGTACTGTTGCCCACCTAGAGATTCAAGTCCTCCCCATGCCACCTGCAGAGAGGCAGGCAAACCTGGAGACTTCAGGTCAGCCCGGTGGGGTCTGGCAGCTCAATGGTTCACGTATGACACTCTGAGCTGACTGAACCAAGGCTGGGGAACCTGTGGAACCCAGCTGTTGACGGATTCAAACCAGAGCCGGCTCACCCATTACACAGGATGAAGCACCTGCCTCAGGATGTGGAAGTACAAGAGGCAATGCTCTGCCCAGAGCCATCTTTCCCATAGGGCTTAGTGGTGCATTGCGCCTGGGTGCCGGCCTCTCAGGGGTGCCCCAGCAAGTGGGGGAGCTGTGCGGCTTTGCCGACGGCCTCCCCTTTCCTTGCACGCCCATCAGCTGCACCGCATCAACCATATGGCTGGCGGGCATGCAGCTTCCCTCCCAAGCCTCTGTGGGAATTGCTCTTCCGCAGCGGCATGGGGGAGAGTTGCGCCCCCCCAATGGCTGGCAGTGCACAGCTCCTCCCCCCACTATCTGTGGTAATTTGGGGGCGCTGGGCAGATATTTGCACCCCAGCGCCGCATCTGCTAAAGATGGCCCTGGCTCTGTCCAGCTGCCCCACTGCTTCCACCACCAAGACGGAGGCATTCCTGCATGCGGCATTGCTGCTCGTCGAGGGTGGAGAAGCCAAGCAAGCACTTTGAGGAGCACCCTGGATCCCACCAAGTTTGGCAAGGTGTTTCTCTGCTCCATTTGCTATTCAGCTCCACCACCACCCCATGGGGAAAGCTGCTTGGCAACACTTCAAGGAGCATCCCAGCTCCTGCCGAGTTTGGCGAGAACCAGTGGCATGCGGTGCCATTTTTCGTAGAGGACGGAGGCAGCAGCTTGCGAGAGCGATGGTGGGGACGTTGCGCACATGAAGCATCACACCTCCATCCCTATGCTGGGTAGAAGCCTCCCGGGCTTTAGGAAGGAGGCGCCAGGTCTCTGATGGGATACTGGATCCCTTTTGCCTCCTTCCCAAAGCTGGGTGGGCTTGGGGAAGGTGGCAGGAGGGGGACATTTAGGGGACTAGCCTAGTTCCCCTAGTCTAGTGACTGCACGCCACTGGCTAAAGCTGGGGAGCAGAGGCACCAGAAGTGGGCTGTGGCAGGCCAGGAGGTGGCAATTCTCTTTCACCTCAGGTGGTGAAATGGGACAGGCTGCAACTGATTCCAGCTCCCATCAGCTCCAGCCAACACGGTCTGTGATCAGGGATGATGGGAGTTGTAGTTCAGCAGCATCAGGGCAGGAGGCGCAGTTCTCCTAGCCTTCATGTAGAGTGATGGTGTGGTGCTAAGATGAACTCTGCTTCCCTGTGTCAGAGCTGTCACTCTGTCTGCCAAACCAGTATGCATTTGCACCCTCACCCAGAGACGCGTCTCACCCCACCCCCATTGCAAATGTGGCACCCATCAGCTGTATGCTGGAGGGGTGGGGAAAGCAGGGATGCTGAATTCACGGCGGCTTGAAATGCCAGGCTTCTTGATGGGCCTTACGGGGAATTTGCTCTCTGCTATACTGCAATTATGGTTGCTGTCACATCAATCTGCCACCTCCCCCACCCCTCCTCCTCCTCCTCCTCCTCCTCTTTGCTGGAGCTGCTAAAACGACCCTGTTTTTCATTCTGATCAAGGACCAGAATTTCTACAGCATCAGGCATCTGCTCCAGGGAAACATCACTGCCTTGCACCCACGCAGTTTAAGAGAAAGGGAAAAAAGAGAATCAGCTGGCAATCCCTGTTTGCACTCACTTTCCTGTTTTCCTTCTCACATATTTTATTTCCTCGTCTATTATCCTTTATCTTCACTTCATATTGCCAGGACTTGGAAATCGCTGCTATACATCACTGTCATCCGATAGCACAGCTCCCCTTGTGTCAATGTCAACCAGGCATCAAGCAACTAACCTGCTGTTATGGATCCTCATTGGCTTTCCCCTTCTCACTGTTGCTTCAACGGTTCGACCCTTGCTTCCTGAGTTTGTAGCATGGGTGATTTCTGGGTTTGGCACCCATTCGCCCTCAGCTAGGGCTTCCTCTTGCCAGTGGCAGGTTGTCTCGCCTACTGATCATCTCACCTTCAAATGCTGAAACAAGGAATTAGTCTGTGGCAATACCAGAAGTCAATGCCTACCTGGAGAATATTTCATTGAAGTACCAACTGAACTGTTTACTTAGTACTGAATAAGGTTGCCAGGTCTGGAACAACTCAGATCCTGAGATTTTAGGGCTCAGACCTGAGTCCTAGGGGCAGTCCTTGGAGATGTCATGGGCAGTGGCGGAGCTTCATGCTCCAGCACTGGGGGGTGGAGAGTAGGACGGACGGGGCTGGTGCCCATTCTGGGGGCGTGGCACCCAGCGTGGGCAGGGGGGCAGCCACGATGGCACCCCCCCAGGATTGCACTGCCGGCGACGGTGCATTCCCCCTGCACTCCTCTTCCTCCAGTGGTCATGGGGATGGGTCCTGGAGAGGGAAGTTAATTGGGAAAGGGGAGCAGAGGACAGCCCACCCCCCAGGGACTATTCTATAATTTGCAGCTGTCTCCTGCCCTATTAGTGAACCTTTGTTTGCTGAGGCTGCATGCACAGCACACATTTAAAGCACATTTAAATCCATGCTGAATCCTAAGCTCTTATCATTTCAAGCCCATGTTCGAAGTCTGTCCCAGGCCCAGAGAAATGATGGCTCCGCACTGTGTATGCACCATATCTTCAAAGCGCATTTAAAGCACATGTCCCTCACCCACAAAGAATCCTGAGAATTGAAGTTTGTTAAGGGTGCTGTGAATTGCAGATCTGTAAGGGGTAAACTAGAGTTCCCAGATTTATTGATTTATTGTGATGAAGCTAAATGTTGGAAGATTCAGGACAGATGAAAGTAAAGACTTCTTCCCACAGCATGTACATAAACTATGGAACTCGCTCCCATAGGAGGTAGTGATGGCCCCCAACTTGGATGACTTTTAAAAAGGATTAGAGAAATTCATGGAGGAAACTGATATTGATGGCCATCAAGGCTGTGCTCTGCCTCCACAATCAGAGGCAGCAATGCTTCTGAATGCCAGTTGCTGGAAGCCAAAAGAGGTGAGAGGGTTCCTGTGCTTGGACCTCATTTCTTTATAGGCATCTTCATAGGCAGGTGTGTGCTGCCTCTCTCTTTGAAACTAGATTGGTCTCACTTGGATAGTAACTAGCTAAGTTTCATATTTGGCTAGAAACTGTAATTATCTGCAAGATGTAATTGCTACCATGCTTATATCTCCAGCTTTTGCAGATATGTATGTTGTGGAAAATCCACGTTGAGAGTTTTTGTTTCTTGAGGTTACAGACACAATATTTTGAGCCTCTTCTGCTCAAAATATTGGGAGCCCCAAGCAGTGCTAGAAGCTTAAAGAACAGCACATGGAGATGGCTCAAAGGTTATAGTCAACAAGAAAGATTGTGTGTATATGCAAAACATACATATATTTCCAGTAGGCAAGTTTCCACTAACTAGTGCTGACGCCAGGTTCTGGGAAGGGCAAGACACTTTCAATGCCCCCCCTTGAATAGACTCTCCTTCTCCTGGAACTGTTAGTATATGTTACTAGGACTGCATAAATTTATGAAGACATTAAAGGGCTCAGGAATATGTTGTGATCTTGGAGGTGACTGAGACGATCCCAGGCTGGCTTGATGGAGTTCATTTTGCAGCAGCGCAGATTATGTGTGTTTGTCGGGGTTTTTTGCTGGCATTTCAAGGCATGATGAGAGATTAGTCAATGTATTGACAGCCATTGTTCAAGCTGGCAGACGGTTGCCAATAAATGCATTAAGGGGAATCTCTGTTGGTATACTGCACCGAACTGCCGAACAGGAGCTGCGGCAGGAGGTATGAGCTGCATGTTGGGGATGGAAGGGAGCGGTGATTGCTTATTATTTCATCTCTGTCGCTGCCAAAGCCTGTTGCTCTGTTTCTCAGGGAAAACTTAGCTGTTAGCTATGCTAGTTAAACTATGGAACTTGCTCCCACAGGATTAGATTTTTAAAAAGCATTAGATAAATTAATGGAGGAGGGAAACCCAGCCACATACTTGTTGTTGTTTAGTCGTTTAGTCGTGTCCGACTCTTCGTGACCCCATGGACCAGAGCACGCCAGGCACTTCTGTCTTCAGCCACATTGGCAGGGTATAAATAAAATATTATTATTATTATTATTATTATTATTATTATTATTATTATTAAAACCCAGACAGATGGGTGGGGTAATAATAATAATAATAATAATAATAATAGCTACTAGCCATGATGGCTATGCTCTGTCTCCAGTCAGAAGTAGCAGTTCTTCTGAATCCCTGTTGCTAGAAACCACAGGAGGGGAGAGGGCTCTTATGCTCAGGTCCTGCTTGCTGGTTTCCCACAACATCTGGTTGGCCACTGTGAGAATATGCTGGACTAGATGGGCCACTGGCCCGATCCACCAGACTCTTCTTGTGTTCTTACATTTTTACATGTTTTCCATATTATTTAATTCCAGAAAAAATCGGTTTGAGGGAGTTAGAGAGGCAAAATTTGGGGTGGTCAATTGGCATGCAGTTCTTTCTTCAGTGGTTGGGCTCACCTCCTTTTATTCTGACTGGCTGCAATCAAGAGAAAGGGTGAGAAGACGTTTTCTCAGTAGCCAAAAAGTCTTTGATGCTGATTTGGCAGCTCTGGGACACTGGAGACAGGAGCCCTGCTGCAGAAATAGCAACAGTCCTTTGACCTCTTATGACACCCTTGCTGCTGCCGTATACTAATACCAATTTCACTCTCCAAATGTAGCCAAAACAGCACCATCCACACTCGAGGGAGGTATGAGTGGGCTTGGAGAAACCCAAGACCTTTTGCAGAAAAGGGTGGGGGGGTGGAATGGAGTATCCTGGGAAGGGAGACGTGCTTGACTGGCTGGGCACCTGGATTGGTAAACTCCACTCTGTCATGTTTCTGTTGCACATCAGAACTGTCCCCTTCAAAACACTCGGGGTATATCTCCAGCTCTCAGGAGGCCATCTCCTGCCATTTTCTCCCACTGATGGACCATCTGATGGGCTATTATCCTAACAAACAAATTGTCGGCAAGCATCCCTGGCTGCCTCCTCTGATAAAGCATCATTTTCCCTGGCTGGTGGGCTGCTCTCCTTTGGGAACTTCCATCGCTGTGGATGAGTCATGCAGCCAGTATCAATTTAGCAGAGGAGGGTTTGGTTTCCTCCCTTCAGCTCTTGATGCCGCTGAAGCTTCTGAAGGCATCCAGATGAGACTCTTGTCATTGTAGCAATTGTGCACTATCCCTTAGGCATGCAATGTAGAGCTTCAGTATCCATTAGGAGCATTTTAGATTCACACCCGGAGCTCCGCTTATGGCTGCTCGGAAACAGCTTTTGCTCTTTTTTCTGTTCTCCTTAGTGCTGGCGAGAA
>NC_138540.1:34464845-34694845 GCF_964234715.1 Podarcis melisellensis
AGGCGAACCCACATCATTTGCACTTCTAGGAACAACACACCAATCGAAACATGCCCCTTCACAATTTCTCCTAATTTTGCAGTGCAGGCAACAAATGCATCTACTGGTTACATACACATATTCATGAAAATAACAATAAAAATGTCTCATGTTAGGGAAAACGCAGTGGCGTAGCGCGGGTTGTCAGCACCCGGGGCAAGGCAAGTTATTTGCACCCCCTAACCCGTGGATTTGCGCCCCCTAACCCTAACCCCCAAATGTTGCGCCCGGTGCGGCCGGCCCCCCCTGCACCCCCCACGCTACGTCACTGGGAAAACGGCTTTGCGAAAATGTGTATATTGGTCAAAATCGCATGAAAAATATTAGGGGGGAAATTGCACTAAAATGCTGATGAATTTTCATGAGGACCTTTTTTTAAAAGAAGAAGAAGAAGAAGAAGCAAGGAACTATCTCTTTCTGCCACCTCCTAAAAATGTAATTTTACCCAGGCATTTTCTGACCCACGTTTTAGCTATGTTTAGCTAAGTTTTATCTTACGCTTTTCTTGTTGTCATATATTGCTTAGTTTTTTTAAAAAGTGGCCTAGAAATCAAATCTAATCAAATCAATAAATATTTTGGGACAAAACTGCTAAAACAGCTCAGTGAAGATTGAACATCCTTGGTGGACCACGTGGTGTTTGGTGTGTGTTTGTAGGGTATGTGTGTGTGTGTGTGTGTGTGTGTGTGAGAGAGAGAGAGAGAGAGAGAGAGAGAGAGAGAGAGAGAGAGAGAGAGACAGGCAGACATAGGAACTTGCCCTTTACAGAGTCAGCCTATTGGTCCATCTACCTCAGTATTGCCCACACTGACTGGCAGAAGCTCTCCAGGGTTCCGAACATGGAGGTCTCTACTAGCCCTGCAAAGAAATGCTAGGGATTGAACCTAGGCCTTCTGCATGCAAAACAAGAGCTTTACCACTGAGCTATGTCCCTTCCCTTGTAAAAACAGGAGTGCAGGAAACTGCCTTGTACCTGCTCAAGCCACTAGTCCATCCAGCACAGTGTTGTCTAACCTGACCAGCAATGTCTCTGCAATATTTCAGAGAGGGGTCTTCCCCAGCCCTTTGTGGAGATCTCAGACTGAACCCGGCACCTTCTGTGCAAAAAGCAAATGCTCTTCCACTCATCTATGTACCTTCTCCATTTCCCCCGGAATGGAACTTGGGGAGCCTGGAGTGAGAAATTTGTTTCTGGTTTTGTTTTATTGCATTTGTTATCCCACCTTTTCCTCCCAGGACCTCAGGGTGGCATACGCAGTTGTCCTCATTAAACCTCCACAACAAACCAGTGAGGTGGGTTCAGTTGGGAGACAATGGCTGGCTCAAGATCACCCAGGGAGCTTCATGGCTGAGTGGGGATTTGAACCCTGACCTCCCAAGTCCTAGTCCAACGCTCTAACCACTACACCACACAGGCATCCCTGAGTGCAGGAGCACTTGGTGCAGCAGGGTTTTGTTCCCGAGTCACACTTGCCGTTCCCTCTGGGAACAGACTTTGTGGTCTTGGCCACTTCAAACCACAGTTTAGGAGACCCTCTCTATGGCTTCCGTTCCTCACCTCCTTCCCAATATGTAGGCTGAATTTCAGCATGAAAGCCTTCCATCTCTTTATGTCCCTTGGCCTAGACCTGTAGCCAAGTTTAAAGACTTGGGTGGACAGTTCCAGCCTCAGGATGCAGAGTTCTCCATTTCAAGAAGCTGGAAGGAAGAAACACCCCCCCCTATGTTTTACCTAGAAGTAAAAGCCCACTCTGAGGAGCTGCGCAGCCATGGTCTACCCCAGCCTTTGCTTATGCCCCAAAGCGCCACATAGTGGCAGTGGCTGGGTAGGGAATACAGTTGTGCGACCGCTTCTCCAATACCACAAAGATAACACAACAAAGGAAGAGAAAACTCCCTGGAAAAGACCCTGATGTTGGGAAAGATTGAGGGCACAAGGAGAAGGGGATGGCAGAGGCTGAGATGGTTGGACAGTGTTCTCAAAGCTACTAACATGAGTTTGACTAAACTGCGGGAGGCAGTGGAAGACAGGAGTGCCTGGCGTGCTCTGGTCCATGGGGTCACAAAGAGTCGGACACAACTAAACAACTAAACAACAACAACATAACAAAGCCTCTTCCCCACCCCGATTCACCATAGTGAATTATGATAGCAAGTTAGCAAAAAGCCTCATCTCTGTCCTGCGAGTTTCACAGGAACCGTATCAATGGCAAGCCATATGTATTTATATATAATAGATAAAGCCAAATTGTTGCCATCCACTTCTTTGCACTTCAAGGGAAGTTTTATGTTTGCCCAGCCATCACCGGCACTTGCTGCCGTTCCAGTGCTGCATTTATATTTGATACTATTAAAAGAGGGGATGAAATAGACTTTTAGAAGTGCTAGTGAAATATTTATAGAAAAGCACAGAGAACCCGTGTCAAGGGGAAGAGAGGAGAATAAGGGGGGAAGGCTTCCATGTGTGTGAGAGAGATATAAAGAAAGAGATCACACACATGGCTATTTTAAACTAGATATAGATCTAGTTTAGATCTAGCATAGTCAGTGTGGTGTAGTGGTTAGAGCATCAGATTAGGACCTGGGAGACTTGGCCATGAAGCTCACAAGGGGGACCTTGGAGACCAGTCACTCACTCTCAGCCTAACCTACCTCACTGGGTTGTTGTGGGAATGGAGGGGAAGAACAATGTACATTACCCTGAGCTCCTTGGAGAAAAAGGTAGGCTAGAAAAGCAAGCCACTTGCCACATGAGTAGGGATGGAGAAATCTGCCAATTTTGGTTTCTCTCTGTTTCTACTTTTTCCACTCTTAAGTCCAGTTCTCTACACTTGCATATCAGTTTGCGATTTTTAAAAAGTCGTCCTGAAAATTCATCACCATTTTAGTGCAAATTTCTTCTAACGGACACATTATTTTTTGCAAAGCCGGTGGTGGTGCAGTGGTCAGAGTGTCGGTCTAGGACCCAGGAGACCAGGGTTCAAATCCTCACTTGGCCATGAAACTTGCAGGGTGACCTTGGGAGGTCAGTTGCTAACCTTCCTCACTGGGTTGTTGTGGGGATTAAATGAGGAGGGGGAACCATGTCTGCTACCTTGAGCTCCTTTGAGAAACAGGGGGAGAGAAATGCAAATATATAATAAAAATAATAAATTAATGCATTATTGTATATTGATTTTACTAATGGATGCATTTTATCCACACTTAACCCCAGCACATATGCTGTTTATACCCACTACCTAGAGAACTGGAGAACTGCTCTGCAAAATTCAGAGAAGTGTGTATTTCAAAGGAAGACTGTTTTCTGGTTCAGGAAAGCTTATTTTGTGTTCTTGGTGGTGTTGCTCACATTCCCAGTTGCTGCCAGACACGGTTCTCCACCTTCAGGCTCCAGAGTTCTGGGTTGGACCTAATTCTCAAATGACCTCAGATGTTGCATGAGGCTAGAAGCCAAAATTATACTTGTACTGTAATTAATATATCCAATATGCCTCCCTCTCCCTCGGTCCTTCTCTCTCTCTTACACACAGAGAGAATCCCATTCCAGAACTGTTCTTGGCCTTTCCAGAAACTCATTTGCCACAGTGAGCGGATGAGAAGTGGAATGACCCATTAATGAACAGTCTGGACCAAGTCAAATCTTCCAGAAATAAAACACTGAATCCTAATTTGACCTCCACTTCTTACACAGGGGGACAGTGCATCTTTGCTGGGGTGGTGTGGGGGGAGCATGCAGGGCATTGAATCTGATTATCTCAGAAGCAGAACTCATGCAGATTGGGACGTTAATCTGCCATGCACACATTCACTAGCAATCCTTGAATTTCTGAGCATCTCAGTTTACAGCTGGGCCTCCTCAACCTGTAACCTGACAAGCCTAAAGCAACACACTAGCCATGCACAGCAGCCCACCGGGGGCTCGTTAAACCTCCAGTTTTTGCCGCTTGCTCCCAGAATCGCAGAAATGTGGTTGGTAAGCACCAAGTGAGCCCCTGCGCATGACTGGTGAGCCACAGCCTCCTGCAGGCCTTGCAGAGTTTCTCCTGCAAGTTCCAAAGATCTCAGAAACCACAGTAACTCAGAACAGGGCTTTGGGTGTGGCTGACCCTGTTCTATGGAACAGCAGACCCTCCAAGTCTCCCTAATTTCCAGGGATGTCCCTGATTTAGAGAAGTTGTCCCAGTTTCTGATTTGATCCTGGAATGTCCTGCTTTTCCTGAGGATGTCCCTATTTTCACTGCAGAAATGTTGGAGGGTATGGAGTTATGCGACCCCCCCGAGCCAAGGAGATAAGTAACTATACAACCTTTAGATGACATCTGAAGGCAGCCCTGTTTAGGGAAGTTTTTTTAATGTTTAATGTTTTATTATGTTTTTATATATGTTGGAAGCCACTCAGAGTGGCTGGGGCAACCCAGTCAGATGAGCGGGGTATAAATAAAATTAATAATAAAACGATGATGATGATGATGATGATGATGATGATGATGAAGAATAGGACATCCCTATTTTTGTCGGAGGAATGTTGGAGGGTATGTGTTTTTGTTCCGACAGCTTTTCATAGCTGGATAAATGGGTTTTACCACAAGTGGCCACTTGTTATGGTTTTAGTCGGTGCTTTTTTTCTGGAGAGATGCAGGGGTATGCGTACCCCTAAACATTTTGTGAATTTAACGGGAGAAGAAACTTTTTTTTTTAAAGGTTCTTCTCTAACATGGTGAATCGTCAGTTCTGTTGCTACCCCCAATGGTGGCCTCATTTCCTGTCACGGTGTTTCCTGGGTCTCAGACGGAAGCGAGTGTTTAATGTGTGAAGCAGTGTGGAATTTGGATGTGTGGCACTTTACTGATGAAAGTTTGGCCTTGTTGAGGGGCACTATTTCAATATGAGTAATGCATGTTCTTTGTACTTTTGTCCATTTACGGTATGTATTTATTTTTCCTGATTTGAACTATAAAATGGTGATTTTCTTGATTCAAAATGAGAGTATCCCTAAACATTTTTTTAGAAGAAAAAAAAAAGCACTGGTTTTGGTGTTATTTTAAATGTGTTGGTTTGGTTTTGTGATTTTTAACTGTTTTTAATTCTCTTGTGTTTAAAACAGGAGTCCTTGCTGGGGAATAGGAAAGACTTCGTCTGTCTGTGAGCCTAGCGAGCTTCTACCAGACCAGAGAATCCTGGGCTACTTGGATAAATAGTTTGGCCTGGTGGGTTCTCTCTGCTGGAATGTGTCCTTCAACTCTGATCATGCCTCTTGCTTGTCTGGATGGAGGACAGAGAGGAACATGTATAGAAACTAGCCTATTGTACAAAAGTAACATTTGCCTTCATTGCTCCACCCACTTTATCCTCTGGCCTTGCCCACCGCTGGCATCTATTCCCCCAGCATCCCCCCCCCCGAAGTTGTTCTTCAGCTGAAAAAAGTTCTCAACCCCTAACCGCATTTAGCCTCACCATAGCATCCCACAGCTATAGATATACAGAGAAGAGCCAGAGTGGTGTAGTGGTTAGAGTATTGGACTAGGACTGGGGAGACCAGGGTTCAAATCCCTGCTCAGCCATGAAGCTCAGTGGGTTCCACTGGGCCACTCACTCACTTCCAGCCTACCTCACAGGATTGTTGAGTGGATAAAATAGGAAGAATAACTTTGTACGCCACCTTGAACAACTTGGAGGGAAGGTGGGCTGCAAATGCACTAAACAAGCAAACAAATAAAGCAACAACAGCAACCAGCAGCAGCAGCAGGGCCGTAGCTAGGGGGTGGCGAGGTGGGCCCCTGCCAGGGGTGCAGGTGAGGGGTGGGTGCAAAATCAGCTAAAATATGTCCATAAATAAAAATATTGATTATTGCCTCATAAGAAAAGGTTTTAAGTAGAGGGTGAATTGAATGAGTGGAGAAGGGGGTTGGAGGAGAGGCAGAAAGAAGAGCTCATTTGTCCATGGCTAGGGGGTGCAATCTGGACGGTTCTGCCGGGGGCGCAAGATCACCTAGCTTTGGCTCTGACCACCAGAACAATAAAGATATATAGGTATGGATTAAATCGTCCATAAGGTGCTGCAGGAAGCTCTCTGCTGGCCCAACATACCCAAATGATCTGTGTGTAGAGAAATTAACTGAGATGGGGAAGTCCAGACACCTTCTGTCTCTCTCTACTGCTGATTTTCTCATCACACATGTCGCTGGCCTAAATGCCGTTGGGACAAGCTTGAGATGGACGGGAAATCTGGAGTTTGAAAACATAAGCTCAGCTTCCTGCAGTCTAAAGAGTACAGCAAGCCTATTACATGCCCTGCCTGCAGACTCTTAGGCATGTGCATATAAATACATGCTTTTTTATGGCAGTCTTGGTACAGCTAGCTAGAGCCGGCCGGTATTAAATAAGTCACCTGCCACATCCAGCCAGCATTTGCTCCCCTGGATGATTAAAATACGAGCCTTCCTCACTGAAGGGCTTCCTTATTCGAGCAGCACCTTCACTCTCCAACTCCTTCCTGGCTTGTTTATTTTGCTTAATGGCTTACCTGAGGCCGTCTATTTGTTCTTCAATGTTTTAAACATCCACGGTGCTGGAAAGCTAAAGACAGCTTGCTCAAGCAAACGCAAAACCCGGGGCTCTGCCAGATGGCCTGTTTGTTGATCATCCATCCGGATTTGCTTGCACAAAGATCACACGGAGGTGAGACAATATATGGTCCTTCCTGAGCATTTGTCGTGATTTGTTTGCACAGAGGTCGTACGGCAATGAGCCTTTGTGCGGATGTCATTGTTTGGGTGGTGTTTCCATCTCTTCCCATTGGCTGCTAGCCATGTGGGCTGTGTTCCGCCTCCACTGTTGGAGGCAGCAGGCCTCTCAGTGACGCTAGCAGAGCATCGCAAGTGGAGAGAGTGTGCTGTTGAGCTTGGATCCTGTTTGACCACTGTATTTTAATACTTTGTTGGAAGCTGCCCAGAGTGGTTGGGGAAACCCAGCCAGATGGGCGAGGTATAAATAAAAAATTATTATTATTATTATTATTATTATTATTATTATTATTATTATTACCATCATCATCACAGGTATCTGGTCAATGGCTGTGAGAGCAGGATGCCTGCAATAGATGGGACTTTGTTCTGACCCACCAGGGCTTTTCTTATGTTCTAAAGTGAAAAGGAATTGGCCACTCATCCTATTTCATCTAAACACAAGACACAGTGCTCAGGCTAACAAGTTTTCCTATCTGTTCATGCCTTGGACATACTTGCCAGGTGCCCCTGTTTCAGTTGCAGAGGGTAAAAATGCTGGTTCAAATTGTTCGGCCATCCAATCTCAACAAAAATGGAACCAGGTGCTGAATCAGAAATCACCCCAGCAAACATAACATGTATTCTCCATTGTTGTTCCTTCCAGTCTGCAAATGATACATGCTTCATTACCACCCCACCCTGTACCATTTGTCTTGTTTTTCCTTTGTATTGAAATGAACAGGGTGGAAGAACACATAACATGACACGACCGTGCGGTGACTAACATCAGGGGAATGGGGGTGAAGGACAAACTGTAGTGGAATGGAAAGGGTGCTTTGTGTAGGACAGAAAGGAAAATAATGCCTTCTTCTAACTCTAAACCCTTCTGTGGAACCATGAGGTTGCATCCTTACACAGCCATACTTCCTCAACAGTTGGTCAGCTTCACTCTCATTGTCCCACAATTGGGGCTTTCAGGCATTTCGAGTTCTACATGGCACCTTATGCCTGCACCTTATGCCTGCAAAGCAGATGTTCTACACAGGGCCGGCCCACTCACGCAGTGAGGTGTAGTAGCCGCTTCAGGCGCTGGAAGCCCCTGAGGCACTATCATCTACACTGCCTGCATCGGTGCCAATTTCTGGTAAGATCGTATGAGATTGTACCAAAATCTCACAAGATCTCATGGAGTGCAGGAGGTCTTATGAGATCTCATTGGAATTCTGCACAAATGATGCCAACAGTGAAGGCATTGTGGCAGCAGTAGCAGCATAGGTGGGCATTGTGGCAGTGGTGGCAGTTGTGGGTGGCACAGTAGCGGTGCCAACAGCAGAGGTGTCAAGTTGGGCAGAGCAGCAGAGCAGGGCAGCACTTCTCATGTTGCCTCAAGTGTTGAAATGGGGCACAATGCCCCTGGCTTTGTTGTTGTTGTTTAGTAGTTTAGTCGTGTCCGACTCTTCGTGACCCCATGAATCAGAGCACACCAGGCACTCCTGTCTTCCACTGCCTCCCGCAGTTTGGTCAAATTCATGCTGGGAGAACTCTGTCCTACCATCTCGTCCTCTGTCGTCCCCTTCTCATTGTGCCCTCCATCTTTCCCAACATCAAAGTCTTTTCCAGGGAGTCTTCTCTTCTCATGAAGTGGCCAAAGTATTGGAGCCTCAGCTTCACGATCTGTCCTTCCAGTGAGCACTCAGGGCTGATTTCCTTAAGAATGGATCGGTTTGATCTTCTTGGAGTCCATGGGACTCTCAAGAGTCTCACTGAGCAATGACCCTCCTCTAAATTCCCAGGGTTACCTGAGAAGAGGTATCAGTTGTTAACCATTCTGAAAATTGTAGCTCTGTGAAGGGAATAGGGTTCCCCTAAGAACTCTTGGCATGCTTAACAAACTACAGTTCCCAGGATTCTTTGGGGGAAACCATGACTTTTCCAAGTGGCATGATGCTGTTTTAAATGCATAATGCAGGTGCGACCTAAGATTGGGAGAAGGGCAGTAGCAGAGCATCTGCCTTGAATGCAGAAGATCTCAAGTTCAACCTCTGGCATCTCCAGGAAGGTATGGGAGACACCCCTGCCTAAAATCCTGGTGAGCAGCTGCCACTCAGTGTAAACAATACTAAAATAGACTCAAGATAAGGCAGCTTCCTGTTTTCCTATGGTTAAGGCTCAATCCTAAACATGGAAGTAAGTATGATAGTGGGAATATTTCTCCAAGAGATTGGAACATTTTGCATCTGCACTTACTCTTTTTAAAAGAGAGAGGGAGAGAATGCGGTTTTGGAATGATGCTTTTTGTCGCTCTTCCCTTGATCTGCATTTTCAAAAAGGGTTGCAGTCAGAGCCTAAATCCTTTCAGCCATATGTTTTAAGTGGGGATGCTGAGACATAAGGGACATGATTTAGGGAGGGAAATTACTTAGAAAACCACCAAACCCTAGCTGTGAAATAGATCTGAATCACACTGACCACAAGCTATCTATTCTACATTATTCCTGCTTCAATTTTTTGTTGCTTTAAAAAGCCAAGCGGTTACTGCAATGAAATGAAACGTTACCGTGAGCAAACCATGGAACGCGTTCCAAAGGAGGGAATAGCCTAAATTGTCTGTATCCCACCCTTTCGCCCTGCACTATTAACAAATTAGAGGGTTTTCTGGTGGGCATTTTATCAGATATGAACTTCCTCTCTTCACTGCCCCCCACCCTTTTCTCTCTTTCTCACAATCTCCCACTATATAAATTTATTGAACTCCCGAAAGAACATTGCCATTCAGCCCCATGTCCTTCTCTTTCATTTATCCACTTGCACATCACCAATTTTCAAAAGAAACTTCCCAGCCAAAGGGAACAAAGTGGAAATCCTGAAAAGATTTCTGTGGATGCCCTCCTGCACAGATTTTTATTTCCCCCCCTTTTTTTTGCTCTGCCCTCTCTACCAACTGGCCATGAGACCCTGGCATCCCTACAGGAAGCCTCCTTTATGGACGACTCCTCAGGTCCTAAAAAAATTGAAACAAAAGGGGGCAAACTTTGCAAGTTTTTCAGGGGAAAGCGCAATGGCTCAGCTGCCAAATCCAACTGCAAAAGGGAAGACCAGCCTCACCTCGAAAAACCAGGTTATTTGACAAGAGAGTTTGATACAACACATTTTGAGGTTGTGCAAATGCATGCTTCTTGTGGGTGGAGGGGAAATACTACTATGTTCCCACTTTCATGAGAAACTACCTAATTTGCACTTCTCGAACCAACATACAAACTGAAAAGCAGCTATCTTTCCAAACTTACACATCTCTGAATTTTACAATCCAGTCCTACAATAAAACAAGGCGTACAAAAATACATTCCATTGGGGTGGGGTGGAAATGTGCATTAGCACACATGTATAATCACAAAAATCAAATACATAATTGCATTCTAGTAAAGAAAATTGTCTGCAAAAACATGTATATTACCCAAAACTGCATAGAAAAATGTGTTTAGGATAAAAATCACACTATGATGTTGATGGATTTTCATGAGGATTTTTTTTATTTAAAATAATAATCACAAATTGCTGTGGAATTGTGGAGTCCTGAATTTAAGACTTGGAAAAATGAGACTCTCTGAGAACCAAAATTGATGAATTCATCCATCTCCAATACATGCTAGATCTTATGTAGTCTGTGCACAAGTTCACATGGGCATCATAAAAGTAACCTTTTATATTAACAATATAAGCATGAGAAAATAGTTTCCCCATGTCCTGGAGGTGAAAGGACATGTCATACCAGTGCTTTTTTTCTGGGGGTACTCAAGTGTATGGAGTACTGACAGCTTTTTTTTTCCTAGAAGAAAAAGCATTGATCATACCCCAGGTAAAAAAGGTAAAGGGACCCCTGACCATTAGGTCCAGTCGTGACTGACTCTGGGGTTGCGGTGCTCCTCTTGCTTTACTGGCCAAGGGAGCCATCGTACAACTTCCAGGTCATGTGGCCAGCATGACTAAGCTGCTTCTGGCGAACCAGAGCAATGCATGGAAACGCCGTTTACCTTCCCGCTGGAGTGGTACCTATTTATCTACTTGCACTTTGACGTGCTTTTGAACTGCTAGGTTGGCAGGAGCAGGGACCGAGCAATGGGAGCTCACCCCATGGCGGGGATTTGAACCGCCAACCTTCTGATCGGCAAGTCCTATGCTCTGTGGTTTAACCCACAGTGCCACCAGCGTCCCATCATACCCCAGGTAGATCCACTGAAATAATTTATTTTAGTCGGTCTACTTAGTTGGATACCACGTAGTCAGATACCACCCCTAGAGATTTACTTTATGAGAAGGAAAAAGTGATATGGTGTAGCCAGTTGGATCATTGCTATGGGTGCATTTCTAAATGCTTTATGTTCAACGGTGCCAGAGTATTTTGCAGCAGCATAAGAGCACAGCACAACTTTCACTGTATGAGATGGATGGGCAATTCAAATACGCAATTCAATCTAAGGGTTTCAGGATTGGCAAGAGAATGTACTCTTCAGTTCACAGGGCAGGTGTTGGAGCGCTGTAACAAATCAGCACACTCTAACAAATGAAGACATACGCCAAGTGACATTGTGTACAATACCCAGTCGGACATATATTCTGTAAAATTAATGACGCCGTGTCAAATCTGCACAGCGCCTGAATTTAAATTAAATCATATGCAGCCCCCACCCCTCAAACAGGAGTTTTATTTTCTGAGGTTCTAATTCTATATGCCATAAAGAAAAGAGACCCATCTGAATATGGGTTTTCTGTTTGTTTTGGTGTGTTGTGGGCTGAAAACCATGTATAGAACCTTGATAAGTATGCAGCATTTTGGTACTTTGAGTAAAATATTATTTTAAATGCCATGCAGCATAAGATACTAATGTATAAAATCTCATATGTTAAGACAATTGGGAGCAATGCATCACAAAATAACATTCATTGGGGTATTGGGACATATTTATCCAACATCTGATGAATAAAAATAAGCTAAATACTAAAGTTTGCCTATTTCTTTGACAATCGATCAAAATTTGTTTTTGTTTAAATCAGTGGTTCCCAAATGTCTTGGGGCCACCACCCCCTTGGTTCCATAAACACCCCCAGTGTCCCTTGCCCTATCCTATAAGTGTCATTTTTCAGCATAGCAGTTTGCACGATCCAATAAGGAGGGACACAGGTGGCGCTGTGGGTTAAAGCCTCAGCGTCTAGGACTTGCCGATCGAAAGGTCGGCGGTTCGAATCCCTGCGGCAGAGTGCGCTCCCGCTGCTCGGTCCCAGCGCCTGCCAACCTAGCAGTTCGAAAGCACCTCCGGGTGCAAGTAGATAAATAGGGACCGCTTACCAGCGGGAAGGTAAACAGCGTTTCCGTGTGCAGCTCTGGCTCGCCAGAACAGCGATGTCACACTGGCCATGTGACCCGGAAGTGTCTCCGGACAGCGCTGGCCCCTGGCCTCTTGAGTGAGATGGGCGCACAACCCCAGAGTCTGTCAAGACTGGCCCGTACGGGCAGGGGTACCTTTACCTTTACCTTTTTAATAAGGAAAATAATAGCACAATAAAATTCAAAACAGGAGCAATTAAGAGCACAGTATTGCACAATCCCACTAAAACCTTTTAGCTGAATTAATTCAACTAAATGAATTAACTTGATCCAGTGATACCAGATTTCCAAAGTCTGATAGTCATTTACACCTCCTGCCACCCCTTTGCCTCCCTAGTGCCTCCCTAGGTAATCCCACTGCTCACTTTGGGAACCACTGGTTTAGATGGTGGGGTCAAGAGGGATGGGTATGCTTTGAGGAAGAAAGGGAGGTGTTAAGGGGCCCACTGACACCCTGTGGCCAGAAACCTGGAGCCAGCCCTGCATAGGCAACTGGTCCATCAAGCTCATCATCTATCCCAGACATTCCCAACTTGGTGACCTCCACATGTTTTGGAATATGACTCTTGTCATCCCTGACCATCAGCCATTCCGGATGAGACTGATGGGAATTGGAGTCTGAAAACATCTGGAAGGGAATCAAATTGGAGAAGGCTGGTCTGGGTGGACCAGCGGTGGTTCTGCAGGGTGTCAGAGAGGGGTCTCTCTCAGCCCCACATAGAGATGCCAGGGGTTGAGCCTGGGACCCATTGCATGCAAAGCAAGTGATCAGCCACTGAGCTGCAGCTCCTTTCCTTTTGCTGTGGAGGCTGGGTGTAAACATACCTCTCTCAAGCTTTGCAGAAATACATGGAAAGTATCCAGAGCTGGACTGCACCATCTCTTAGGGCAGGGGTGGTTAAACCGTGGTGAACATTCAGATGTTGTTATAAAGCCAATTATCCCTGACCATTGGCCATGCTGGCCAATTCCAATCTGGGGGCCCCAGCAAATGTGGCTGATTGGAGTTGTAAGCCAAAACATCTGGAGAGCCGCCCCTGCCCTAATGCTTGTGGGCAACAAGAAATTGCTAGTTTTGATCCCAAAACTTAAACTGGGCAAAAAAATGGAACAGCTGTAAAAGAAGTGGCCAATTTTTCAGTGTGTCCATTGACGTTAATTTGGAGAGGGCATGAGACACTCTTGCAAAGAATAATAGCCAGAGATCTTTTGGGGGGGGGGAACTCTGCCTTCAACGGTCAGATTTCCATAATATGAACTGCTTGACAGTCCCTTTCCCTTTAAATTATTTTTTAACCATACAGGCAGTCATAGCTGATTCGAGACCCTTTTTCTCCCTTCCTTTCCCTTTTCCTTTCAATTACTTCCGTCCTTAATACGAACAATAAGAGGACTTCATCTCATGTCCTCTGTGGGACTCCGAGAACTTAGACGGTCTATAGACAGGTGCATAGATAAGGATTCAAAGTCTTTGTTCCACTGTCCAGACAGAACATGTTTAATCTTTTCTCTCACTCCTTTTTCTATGCCATTTAAACTTTAACCTAGTAGTAACTTTTACTGGCGTGAATTCGCAATTCAAAGGTTTAAAGATGAAAAAGTCCTTGCCTTGGAACATAGCTTGAAAACTTCATTCTTAGTCTCCGCTTCTTTTGAACTTCTTCTCACAGAGCTTTCTCTCTCTCTCTCTTTGTCTTTATTTTGCTGGGGCTCCAGCGTTTCTTTATGGCACAGGACTTTCCACACCTAGCAGCAGGAGCTGTTCAAAGGGAGAGGAAGGGGGTTGGGGGGGAGAGAAACTAGAGTAAAAGTCCAAAGCGCCAACTCACCTTAATGGAAGATATTTAAATTGTTGATGGGGCGGCTGCATTCTTCTTGATTTGGAGGGTAGGAAAGAACTTTCCTTCCCTCTGTATCATTAAGCGGTTGAACTCCATCTTAAGAGACTCCAACATTTCAGACCTCAAAAGGAGGGCCCTCTCGTGTGGACATATACCCCCTCTTCTTATAGCCAAGAGTAAGAAGCTGAATTCTACCACTGTCCCATCTGCCCCATATGTTTAAAGAAATATTATGCCACTTAAATGTTGTGGCTCCCCCCAAAGAATTCTGGAAACTGTCAGCTGTTAAGGGCTCTGAGAGTCGTTAGGAGACCCCGTTCCCTTCCCAGAGCTGCAATTCCCAGATTTCCATGGGGAAAGGGATTGATTGCCAAGCCACTCTGGGAACCGTAGCTCTGTGAAGAGAAGAGAGGTGTCCTGATGAGAAGTCACCGTTTCCAGAATTCTTTGGGAGAAGCCAGGATAACACTGCTTTCAATGTATAGTGCAGACGGGGTCCAAGTCTAACTCAGTGTACCACGGGGGTGTTTTGGGTGTAAGGGGGAGTTGCACAGAAGGAGTGGGGGGCATGGGCAGGGGAGGGGAGGTGAAAATTGGTGCTACGTGGGGTTGTAGAGGAGGAAAGTGCTTTCAGAAATGGAGGCGGACGTGTGAAATGCAAGTTGCCTGGGGTAGGAAGGAGAAGCTCTAGTGGGTTGATGCAGGGTGGAGGGAGTGGTTGGCTAGTGGAAGGAGAAGGAGCACAGCCCCACAGAAGAACTTAAGGAGAGCCTGCTGGATCAGGCCAATGGCCTAACTAGTCCAGCATCCTGTTCTCAGACTGGACAACCAGGTGCCCCTGGGAAGCCTTCAAGCAGGATCTGAGCACAGCAATATTTTCTCCTCCTGCAGTTTTCCAGAAACTGGTATTCACATGCAGTGGAGGCAGAAAACAACCATCATGGCTAGAAGCCATTGGTGGCCTTATCTAACCTCCATGAATTTGCCTAAGCTTCTTTTAAAGCCAACCAAGTTGGTGGCCATCACTGTCTCCTGTGGCAGTGAGTTCCATAGCTTAACTATGCGCTGTGCATGAAGAAGTCCTCCCTTTTATTTGTCAGCTTCATTGGATGTCCCAAGAGTTCTAAGTGTTATGAGAGGGGGAGGGACTTTTCTCTATCCACTTTCTCCACAGTGTACACACTAGCAATAATAATAATTAGATGTATTCCCAGCAATGTCCCAGAAAGAAAAATGGGGGGAATGATGTATCTAGGGCAGTTCCCAGAAAATCAGGGCTCTCCATAGTAAACAGAGTCTACTGAAGCCCATGAGACAGAAACATGAAAAGAGGTGGGGGGGAGATAGCAGGTCCAGCCATAGGCAATCTACTTGCTTTATCCGTCTCACTTTGACATTATTGGCATCTGAAGCTCTGTTACACCATCATCACCTCAGCTGGGTCCAAGGATGGGCTGCTAGCTCAAATTATTGTTTAGGACATGGGGCTGGATTTTCAGGGCAGCTCAGTGGGACCCATGTGAGAACAATTATCAAAAGAGCTCAAATCCCATTTACACAGCATGCTGGGATCTTCTGAATGGGAGCTGCTGCCAGCCATCCGCTCAGTGCTTTGCAGAACCTGGTCTTTATCCAATTCACAAAGGAAGCTAGCAAAGCCGTTCAGAAGAGAGAGAGAGAAATCACCCAGATTTTGTGATTCTGGAGAGTTTGGAATTTGGACTATAGCGCAGCTAAGCAAAAGGGCAAGACCTCCATTTTGCAGAATGTGCCTAACCTGCTGGGCAGGAGCCCCCACTGCCTTCTCCTGCTCTTCTCTGTCTATCCCTCATCCCAAAAAATATTCGTGCTGGGTTTTTAGCTGCAGCTAGCTCTGAGCAAAAAGCGTCAGACGATTTCCCTGTTACCCATAGGAACATAGCTGACTTCTACCAAATCAGACCTCTACCTCTCTTTTAAATCAGAACCAGTGAAGGCGGTGAAGGTCCTGTGTGAGTGTCTGGAGGCGGTTGGAGGATGGATGGCGGCTAACAGATTGAGGTTGAATCCTGACAAGACAGAAGTACTGTTTTGGGGGGACAGAAGGCGGGCAGGTGTGGAGGATTCCCTGGTCCTGAATGGGGTAACTGTGCCCGTGAAGGACCAGGTGCGCAGCCTGGGAGTCATTTTGGACTCACAGCTGTCCATGGAGGCACAGGTCAAATCTGTGTCCAGGGCAGCTGTCTACCAACTCCACCTGGTACGCAGGCTGAGACCCTACCTGCCCACGGATTGTCTCGCCAGAGTGGTGCATGCTCTAGTTATCTCCCGCTTGGACTACTGCAATGCGCTCTACGTGGGGCTACCTTTGAAGGTGACCCGGAAACTACAACAAATCCAGAATGCGGCAGCTAGACTGGTGATTAGGAGCGGCCGCCGAGACCATATAACACCGGTCTTGAAAGACCTACATTGGCTCCCAGTACGTTTCCGAGCACAATTCAAAGTGTTGGTGCTGACCTTTAAAGCCCAAAACAGCCTCGGTCCAGTATATCTGAAGGAGCGTCTCCACCCCCATCATTCTACCCGGACACTGAGGTCCAGCTCCGAGGGCCTTCTGGCGGTTCCCTCACTGCGAGAGGCCAAGTTACAGGGAACCAGGCAGAGGGCCTTCTCGGTAGTGGCGCCCTCCCTGTGGAAAGCCCTCCCACCGGATGTCAAAGAGAACAACAACTACCAGACTTTTAGAAGACATCTGAAGGCAGCCCTGTTTAGGGAAGCTTTTAATGTTTGATGTTTTACAGTATTTTAATATTTTTTTGGAAGCCACCCAGAGTGGCTGGGGAGGCCCAGCCAGATGGGTGGGGTATAAATAATAAATTATATTATTATTATTATTATTATTATTAGTCCATCTGGTTCAGCACTGTCTACACTGACTGGCAAAGTCACTGTAGATGTTCAAACAGGGAAAGTTCCCAGTCTTACCCTTTGTAGACTTACAAAGCTGCCTTTTACTGAGCCAGGCCATTGCCCCATCTAGCTCAGTACTGCTTGCGCTGAGTGGCAGCAGCTCTCCAGGGTTTCAGCCAGGGGTCTCTCCCAGGCCTAACCTGGGGATGCTGGGGATTGAACCTAGGACCTTCTGCATATAAGGCAGGCATTCTGCCACTGAGCTACAGCCCTTGTCAGCAATAACTTGGCACTGGATATTGCAGCACTGACTAGCCAAGTGCCTGACACGGCCAGATGCTGGCATTCATTATTGTCATTGACCATTCAAGGTAATTTTTTTCCTTTCCGCCGATGTTTAAGCAATTAACACATGCAAAGATCAGGTTTTCTCAGGTGGGAAATTCAGCACATACTGAAGTTGGCAACATGGCAAACCTGTTACCTGGTTAACAATGTAGGTTGATTTTTCAGTTTGCAAAATATTTATCAACTCCATGAAAGCTGAAAAATCAAAATGGCGGCACTTTGGTCATGGAACAACATTTCTGCTTGACAGGGATTTCTAATGCTAAAAAATGGTGCCATAATGCTCCGTTAGAAAACCTGCTTTGCAGACACTTCTTAATTTCTTTTTTTCTTTTTAAACTGTATGCACAGGGCCCTCCTAGAATTGTTTTTCTCCACCTGGAGTTGCTTTTCACTCTGGAATTCAGCCATTAGGCTCTATCTAAACTGTTTCCGGTCAGGACACACTATTGCATATGTGACACTGGCCTCACTGATAATGGTTTTTTACAGAATTTCTACCTCAGAGGCACCTGGTTCTTCAGTCTCAGGGGAAGATGTCCATGAGGATCTGGGCTGTGGCCCCCTAGGCCCTGTTGATCTGGCAGATTCCTCTGGGAGCTCCTGTCCAACCGCCCCAGGTCTCCCTATCTTCTGCAGTCAGATCTGACCCATTTCACCAAACGGTGTCCTTGAAGTCTGATTCCATATCCAGTTCACCGATAGGTTATGGGGTCATGACACAAGTATACCCTACCTATTGTGACCTTTGGCTGCACCCACCCCTAGCTCCACTGCAGGCATCCCCAAGCTTGGCCCTCCAGATGTTTTGTGACTACAACTCCCATCATCCCTGACTACTGGTCCTGTTAGCTAAGGATGATGGGAGTTGTAGTCACAAAACATCTGGAGGGCCAAGTTGGGGGATGCCTGCTCCACTGGCTGTCAGCCGCCCTGCACTCTGCCCTGTCCTTTGCCGTCACCACCTATCCCTGGTTTTCAGCAGTCACGGCTGAAGTTAATAAACCTCTGATTAAGTTTCTGTGGAGTTTTTGTGACATTTACCAATTTAACTTGTTGTCTGTGTAAGAGGCGGTTTCCATATACCACTTAGAACGTAATTATAAATAATACCGACAGTGACTTTTCTGAAGATACATAATTTGCAGTTACATTCCAGGGTTAGATTTGAGTGCTTTGAGGACAGCAGTTCTTCAAAGAAGGGAAATGCAGCTCCTCAAGTCCAGGGTGCAGAATGGTTGCAGGGGAGAAGCAAACATTTGGGGTCTGGTCTAATCAGATGCACGTACCCTTCTGTCACATTTTTCAAGCTGAGGGCCGCATTGCACTCTGGGCAACCTTTGGAGGGCTGCATTCTAGTGGTGGGCAGAGCTAGAGGCAAAAGTAGACAAAGGGTAGAATTCCAAGTCCTGTGCAAATCGAGTCAGAAGTAAGCTCCACTGGGTTGATAGGACTACTCTCATTTAGTATTCAGAGGATTTTAAAATTTATTTTTCAAGTAACAAACTTTGGGTTTGTAGCACTACGTTAAAGTCACTTAACTGCATACTTGTTCCACCAGCAAACTGTTTTGCCCCAGTAGGACATTGTTGGACAATAGAATACATAAACAGGTTGCCAAAAGATTTGTCATAAATAGATGCTGCAAACCGTTGTGCCTCAAGTTTCTACTAGTGCAGTTGTGGTGAGTTTCTCTGTTGCACAAAGTTAAAATACACCCATCTGCTAGGAGCCCTTGAGCTAGCAAATGGAAAAGGTTGGATACAGACACCCAAAACTCTTCCAGAAAGCAAATGAAAGCAACTCCTTTCTGACTTTAGTGTGCTTCATATGCACTTTGCAGAAGCCTACCAGACAGCAGGAGAAAACGTTTCTTTTCCCTGGGCTATGGAAATGGCAGGGGTGGTTTTTTCCTTAAAAAATAAAACATTTCCCCTTCTAATTGTTCTGAAACTACATAGCAACAGGGAGAGAAATCCTTTTAAAAACTGGGGTGAGGGTGTGGATTCAGATGAAATAAGTAGGAAGGATGAAACTCTGATGGGATGGAAGAATGTTTATTATTAATTTAGAGAATTTGTCCCCCACACTTCAGCCAAGTGAATGGGGCTGAATGGGGCAGCTTCAGGAAGCATCAGAGGCCACCCTACCAAACACCATTTAATTCACTGAATATCTTCTCTATTTGAGCCAATGATCCTGATTATTTCGGCACATGTTTTAGGAGTTTTCTGCCCCTCTACGCGGATCTGTAACCCTCTCCCTTGTTCCCAACTAAGGGTGACAGCCAGTGCTAGTCTTACTCATAGTAGATCCACCAGGGTTTATTGCCATGGCCAATTTAATTTCAATGGGCCTACTCTGTCTGAGTAGGACTTCAGTGGCTCCAAGCTTATGTTTTAGAAGGGGCTGGCAAATGAATTCTCAAGCAGCTCTCCACCACGGCTTGCACAGGCATCATGCACCCACCAACATCATAAGACAGGAGAAATGTTGAAGAAAACCATTTGCATTCCATGAATTTTCCTAAGCCAAGCCTGGGAATGAAATTTGGGGGCTTAAAAAACAAACCAGCTCACTTCAAATGAGGGGTTAATTTTTAAAGCCCCCAAATCCTTCTCCGGTTTGGAACAAAATCTGAGTCATAGAAGAATGCCTCATTTCCCACTCCTGCCCATCTCCACCATTCTGAAAATCTTCAAAATCTGATAGGGTTGATGAATAGGGGCAGCTTCCAGAGGCATGAAGAAATGAGTTTGGGGACTGCATATGTGTCACCCAGGCTGCAGTTTACCCACTTCCACTTTGAATGCATCTTGAGCAGAGGAAAATGTACCCTGAAAAGAGCAATGGAGCAGAAAACTTTTAAGAGAGCTCACAACATAAAATAATCAGAGATGAGAGGAGGGCGAAAGAATTAATTTCTGCAAGGGAGAAAAAATTACATTGCAAAAGATTAGACAAAGATAACCAAGAAAGGGTAACAGATCAAACACCAAGACAAATTTCATGAAAAGACATTCTGGGTAAAGAAAAGAAACATTGGGATGTACAGATGAGGTTGTAAGTGCCTTTTAAAGGGCCGTGTTTCAAGTTGAAGGGGAAGATTTCCACATCTTAGGTGGCCCCTTTTATGTCCTCCCTCCATTCTTGCGTGTCATCAAGAGAAATGTCGCCAAAGGTAATTCTTCTGTTACCTGAAAAGTTAATCCTGCACAGTGCCAACCTCTCTTTCTCAACTTTATATTCCTTTCATGCAAACTTTAAAACAAAATGCAAACTCTTTTCAGAAAGGCCTGTACATCATCAGGTGGTAAGAAGGGAAAGGGGGGAGGGCATAATTAAAACCTCTGATTTCTTGTACAAAAGGAGATTGTCTGGGCACATCAATTTATGTTGTTGGGCTATATAACAAAGATCTCTACCTGCCCCTGGCATCTTTCTATGGCCCCCAGGACTCTTCCCAGGCCCCACCCCCAGACCACACATCCCACTGGCCTGCTCAAGTGATTTTCACCGAGTTGGAATGTGTCCTTGAGTTGTGATAATATCTCCTGCTTACCTAGGGATGGAAGATGGACAGTGGCATCTGTCTGTCCACACCCCATTTTTCTGCCACACCAACCATTGGCATGTGACCCCCACAAATTCGCCCACAAAGGAATGTTGCCCATGGGGTGGGGTGTTTAGTAAAAGTTGCACAAACACCAAACTATCAGACTTTGAAAATCTGCTGTCACTGGATCAGGTCTGAATAATGTTTACTGTAGGGTAGAGCAAGGGGCACTGGGGATGAGTTTCTGGAACCAAAGGGTTGGTGGTCTGCACATACATAGTACGTATGAAGGAAAGAGGTAATCTAGGATATGTGTCAAGACAAGACTCCAGCTAGAACCCAACCTATGTGCAGATACTTTTTTTGTATCAGAGGAGCACAGGAAACTGAGTCTGGCCACTGGCCCATCTAGCTCACGATTGGAGTAACTCTCCAGGGTTTCAGACTCAGGAGTTTCTCCTAGCTCTACCCAGAGATGCCAGAGTTTGAACTTGGGACATTCCATGTGGGACTCCACTGCTGAGCCGCCAACTTTCCTGGAAGTGGTACAGCCCAGACAGATGCATCACACTGAGAAGGATCTTGAAAAATAGGTGCTACATTACACAGGTCCATCCAGTATTTCTCCCCAGCCCCACAACAGTGATTGGGTGCAACAACCTTGCAACTGGCAGGAGTTCATCAGGTCTGCAGAGCCACAAAGGTCCGATTTCCAGAGAGCCAGTGTGGTGTAGTGGTTAAGAGCAGTGGACTCATAATCTGGTGAACCGGGTTCGATTCCCTGCTCCTCCACATGCAGCTGCGGGATAACATAAAGCGGGATATCAAATCCAAACTCTTCTTCTTCTACTACTTCTTCTTCCACATTTCGCGTTGTTAGGCCCTCGCTAACTGCCCTTCAAGACTATGCCACCACCACAGCCACACCCCTGTCCGCAGGCCATGCCCCTCAGCAGCCACCACTGGCATGTCACTCTCGGGGGGTTCCCCTGAATTGATTCTCAGGCAGGAAGAGATTCCTCACCTCTGCATTAAGGTTAACTATCCTTGGCAGGAAAGCAGTTTGCCAAGTACAGCTGATTATTCACTCCATGGATTCAAAACACAGGAGGAAAAGCCCAAAATAGTCTCCCAAATTAAGAACCACTGTCATATTTAGCATCGCAACAAACTGGATAGGTAGGCCATTATCATTCCCATTTTACAGACAGGAGATTGGGAAAATTTGCATAGGCAAAGATGCAATTCTGCAACCCAAATTCTTTCTCACTGACTTCATTCTTCTGCTCTTCTCCTTTGGTATATTTTAACAAGTGCTGTATTAACTTAATTTCAGTGCCCCTCCCCTTTTAAAGATCCTTGGGTGCTTCTTTTAAAATTGCCTTCTTCTTTTTTGCTGCTGCTCTGCTTCTAGATATCTTAGCACCTTCGTAGATATTTATCTTTGACAGATTTTTTTTGCTTCCGTCCGGCATACACCACATATAAATGAACCAAGAAGAAGAAGAAGAATGCGGGGGTTGGGGTGGGGAGGAGAGCCCATTTTTAAAAGGGACTTAAAACCACAAGCAGCAACAGAAAATCTGAATGTTCAAGTTTCAAAGTGTCTCGCAGCCAGGAGCAAACACCTCGCCATTGACTGAGCCAGAGAGGACACAAAAAGCTGTACTGCAGAGGGAGAGGGAGGGGGCAGCTCATAATTGGGTCCAGCTGATTCCACAAGACAGTGTATGAACGTCCAGACTTTCAGCATGATCGCCACGGGAAACGCCCGCCACAAAGCCAGATCTGTGGACTCAAGCGCCACAAAAGTCTATGGCTCTTTTCTGCTCCGTGACACACTGTGAGATTAAGATGAAGGGAGAGGGAGAGATGTTTCCTCTTAAAACAGTCCTTTAAACAAAATCCTGGATCCGGAACGATGGGCCGCCTTCTTGGGCACACATTGTCGTTTTACGCAAGATCAAGTAATAAAAAGAGAGGGCAGGAATGTTTCCTATTTCAGCCATATGCAGAATGGACAGAGAACCGTTTATAAAAACTGGAGGGTGTGTGTGAGTGTGAGTGGGGGGGGAGTTTGCCTGGTTCAGACTTTCTTTTCCACAACAATGGAATGTGTAGGTAGGTCGCTGCCAACACCCTTTGTGCATTTAGCCAAGGGTACAACCTATGCAAGCACATGACTGAACGAGCATTTGGGGACCCAACTGCCAACCCAAGATGATGATGCATCGTTACCCATAGCAAGGGGGACAGGTCAGGCAGGCTTTGAAGCAATTTTCTTCACACCGTAGTAATGAAACATCAGTCGTAAATTATGATAGAAATAAGGCATTGGTTTTCCTCTAGAGGCAGCTCAATTTCCGAGTGGTACAGGACTGGTCATCTGCAGGGCAAGGGAGAGCCGGTTGGCGCAACCTGGATATTCTTTTCATCAATTATTCAATAATTGAATTATTGGCAACAATTGTCAATAATTTCACTCATTCAGGGACAAGCATTCCCTGGAACTGAGCATTTCACTCTATTGCTTTCAGTGTTTTTTTTTTTTTTTAAAGAGCTGTTTGATTTGTTATGCTTTGTTTTATAATTCATTGGGGGTTTTTAAAAAATATAATAATAATAATAATAATAATACAGTGGTACCTTGGAAGCTGAACGGAATCTGTTCCAGAAGTCCATTCAACTTCCAAAACGTTCGGAAACCAAGGCGTGGCTTCCCACTGGCTGCAGGAAGCTCCTGCAGCCAATTGAAAGCCACGTCGGACGCTCAGGTTCCAAAAGAACGTTCGCAAACCGAAACACTCATTTCCCATCCTCCCATCCATCTGGACTAGGAAAACCCCCACTAGTGGATTTGTCTCAGTCTTATCTGGTTTGAGCTTCAGTAAACATCAATATGAATAACAGTTCCAGAAGAAAGAAAAATAATAGGATGGGATGTAACAGAAATGTATCTGTGGATTAAAAAAACAAACAAACTACAGGAAGGGTTTTTTTTATTATTATTCTATTCCTCTCTCTTTTTTGGGAGGGGACACATTTTTAAAAAAGATAACTCTTAACCTCAAACTCCAACCAGTGTACTTTTGAGGATAGAGGTCTTTTTTTTATTTAAGTCTTCAAAAAACATTTTTTAGTAAAGCTGTTGGAAATGGTTTTAAGAAAATGCCTTGACGAGATCAGTAGGGGATGCTCTATAGCTAACAAGAAAATGCTGGCAAGCTGGAGAGGTAGATCAGGTCAAAAATGCCAAATATGATGGAAAAACTGTATGATGTGACAAGAGAAGCCCTGGAGACAAGAGACAAAGGCAGCAAAGGAGAGAAAGGAGCAGCACTCAAGATACGGTGCTGGGAGAGAGAAAAAGGCAGGTTTTTTCCTAGCGGAGTGGGGTGATAAAACCTGAGGACCCAGAGTGAGCCAGCATCGAAGAACCAAAACTGTTTTGCCAATTGCACTTAATTATTCGATCACACAGAGTAACAGACCTGGAATCGGGGCAGAAAAGGGGGTGGCGGAAAGATGGGAATAGTCAAAACAGATCCGAGTGTAACTTGGATTCTTTATTTTATTTTATTTAAAAAAAGAAGAGTCATTGCAAAAGCTGTTTTTAAAGAAAGGTGATCACCATGTGCAGCTGAATTCATGTGAAGGATGAAAAGATGAGGGAAAGCAAGTCTTCTGAGCCTGCTGGTGCCAGCCAGACAATGAACCTGGGGGAAAACAGTGGCCGGGGGGGGTGGGGGGGTGGAGAGCAAGCAAGGGAGGGAGGAATACTAAACCCCAAAGAAAGGGGTAAGAGAAAAGAAAAACCCACCCAAGTATGTGCTGAATCAAAGCAGATATTCTAAAGAAAGGTCAGAAGCAGAGAAAATGTTCTTGTGTGTGTGAATAATCTGTGCAGCCGAAAAGGGGGAAAGAGGGGTGGGGAGAGAAGAGAAGTGAATAATAAACCAGCGGCTTGAAAGTTATTACACCACGCAAAAGGGAAACTGTTCTGCCCCCCCCAAAAAAAGTGCAAAGTGAAACAGATGTTCCTAACAACACTGACTGATGGTGAGGTGAGGAGTTAGCCCCAGCAGCAACTAGAACACAATCCATGAAAACATCGGGCCAAGGACTCCTGACCAAGACAATGCTAGCAGGTTGAATGGTTTGAAAAGCGAGACAGAGAATGGCCCTTGTGCGTACCAAAGTCTCATCTTCCAAACAAAACCGGGGGGGGGGGGTTAAATTGTTCACGGTTTACTCTCGGAAGTGGGAGGTAGATCCATAGCCCTACGTGGGAGTTGCAGTTTCCCATGTTGATGAGCAGGGGAGCAAGGAGCGGGGCCACACTGAGGAGTCAGCCCCACTGGCTTTGCTCGCCTCCCTCTCATAATGTCTGCATGCATAGCACCAACATCCACAGGAGGAGACGTATATTTAAGAATATAAGGAGGTCAGGGGAGCCTGAGGGATCAGGCTGGTGGCCCCTTCCAGTGGCATGGGTTGTCAGCACCCGGGGCAAGGCAAGTAATTTGCGCCCCCTAACCCGTGGATTTGCGCCCCCTAACCCCCAGATGTTGCGCCCAGTGCGGTCGGCCCTCCCTGCACCCCCCCACACTACGCCACTGGCCCCTTCCAATGCCATCTCAACTAGAAGCCACCACATCTAGTGGCAGCAAATTCCATTTTTCAAGCAGAAGAAAGAGTCGTGAAAATAACTGCGTTCTTTTGTTTCAATCTGCCTCCGCCACAGAATTAAAGGTGGAAATGCAGGGCCGTGCTGCCTATTGCAGGTCACCTGTGATTTAATTGCCCTGCTGAATCAGGCCAAGGGCCTATCTAGTCCAGCACTCTGTTGCCACAGCCCAAAGGCAGGACTGGAGAGAGCAACAGCCCTCTCCCCACCAGTGATTCTCAGACACTGGCATTCAGAGGCATATATTGCCTCCAACAGTGCAGGCGGGATATAACCATCATGGCTAATAGCTTGTGCTTGTGGTTTGCAGTGCATTGTTATTAATAATAGTAAATTAGATTTCCAGCCCACCCTTCACTGTAAGGTCCTAGGGCAGGCTGAAACGATGTAAAAATACAATATTAAAACTGGCTAAAAACAATCTACAATGAGAAGATTAGGCTGAGTACTAAAGGTATATATCACAAGAGATGCACCCAGACTTTGGAACCCACCTTCTGACCAGGGAAAGTTTCCATTGCTATCTATTTCTAACGCCTTTTGCAAAATTGCTGGTTTTTTGTTTCATTTTGTTTTTAAAGAAGGGATTTTATTCATTGTCCGAAGCTGCAATCCTATACTCACTTTACTTGGAAGCATGCATTGTTTGACTCCATGGGACATGGGTAGAAATGTGAAGGATTAGGAACAGAGGAAACTGCGTCAGACCATTAGTCCTTCTAGCTCAAAAATTCCCGGAGAATGAAACCACTCCCCCTCGCCCTAGAAATATAGAGATGGAAGGGACCTTCGATCAATGCCTTGCAATGCAGGAATATATAGCTGTTCCATAGGGATCAAACCTGCAACCAACTGAGCTGTCCAGGTGCTGTTCAATTGCACTGCTAAAGCTGTTGAAAGCTGTTTTCAGGGTGCAATTCATGGGAAGGTCATAGGATTCTGTTGTCATTTAAATATCTCCATTCAGTGCAACACCACAATGGAGATGACTGGCTACTGCTGCTTTCGTGTTTGCCATACTTGTCTAGCAGCAATGCCGGCATTATAAAATGGAGCAGGGGGCTGGCAGGTCACTCAGAGAGGCTTGGTGGGTGAGTTTTGGGTGAGCTTGCAGTTCCCACCTCTGCTGTGCATTTTCAATCTCTTTCCGAGGGTTTAAAAAGAAGTTTTGTAACAGATTTAAATTACTGCTTCATGCTAAGCACCAAATGCATCGCTACAGAATTATATCCAATTTGTTCTGCATAAAGCATGTTGAGCGCAGGATCGGGATGTTACAGAAAATTGTTGTTCTCCCTCTCCTTTTATCGATGCAGCTTCCCAACGCTGGAATCCTGGGCAGGTGTCTCAGTAACTGACTTATTCCCAGCATAGCTGTGTACTGGGCAGCAAAGAAAATTAGGAAAATACAGCTGGGCTGTGAAAGAGAAGGAACATTTAAAGTAATTGTGGTCCTCTTCAACCAAAACCATATGCTGGAGGGTAGACTGTGGGTTGAATAGGCCTAAAATCAAAAGTTATTTTCCTTTCATTGTCCTTCTGTTCCCTTCCTGCACATGAATCAAGTTTGGATTTATAGGTGAAATGGTCCACTTGTTAAGAATGCCTAAAAATTAAATAAGTGCATTAGTTATTGTTATGTACTCCCGAGCCAGTGAATGCTTGTAGGGTAATAAATACCTTGCTCCTTTTAACCTTCTGCCACACTGTATTTATAGAAGGCCAGCTTTTGGAACAAAGAAGAAGAAAACTTGAAACTCTGAGGAATGTATTTCAAAGGTTCTCCTGGGAGACAGACAGTGCAATGAAGAACGCTGCCTTATCCTGAAGCAGACCCCTAACCAAGAAAAGTCTGCTGGATCAGGCCAGTGGCCCATCTAGTCCAGCATCCCATTCCCACAGACGGGTAACCAAACGCCTGTGGGAAACCCAAGAGCAGGATCCAAGCGCAAGAGCACTCTATCCTCATGCTGTTTCCAGCAACTGGTATTCAGAAGCATTGCTACTTCCAACTGTGGAGGCAGAACGTAGCCTTCACGGCTAGCAGCCATCGAGAGCCCTCTCCTCCTGATTCTTGTTAGCTGGGAAAACAAATGATTACAGAGTCCATATTGCTAGGGTCAGCTCACCCCTATTTTTTCTAGAGGCAAATCGCATACACATACAAATTCAAATTACCATTGCGTTTTCTTAAGCCATGGACACAATACGATTCAGTCCGAAGCCCAGAGACAGCCAGCGGCTCAAGATTCATTAACAATGTTTTGTTTGGTTCGGTTTTGCTACTCTAAAGAAGTACATCAAGCTTTTTTTTTTCCTCGCCCCTCCCCCCAGCAAAATGGACATAGATTTAGTTGTGAAACTCCCATTAAAACTAATGGGAATCACGCAGCTCAGTTCATGCACATTGTACCAAAAATATGCCCCCTAATGTGTTATCGTAAAATGACCTTTGCAATGTAAAATGCCCGTTGTTTTTCCCCTCTTCTCTCCCCTCGCCCTTTTTTTAATAGGAAAAAACTAAAACAAATGTTAACTGTTTAGCTGTCCAGGCTCCAAGATCTATTTGTATCACAGGGATCAAAGATGCTGTTTGTCCTAAATTATAAATTAACACAGAAGTACGCAAGCTAAAGGAGAAAATGACATTTCCTTTTTCAAACCTTTCATGCAGTAATATTCTGATTGCGGGGAGGTATGTGGCTTCTGCGCTTCAAGAAGCAATGCTGTTGAAAGAAATCATGGGTCCAAGAGGCTATTTGACTGTGCCCATCCCAGTGGGCCAACTGTCATGGTTTCAAATGGGGTTGAGACGGAATGCCAGCATCTGTCAGAAGAGGATTCCAAGATGTGAATAGGAGGCAACCCAAGCAGTGAGGAGGACATTGCCCTGAGACTGCTGGGCGTCCCGAAATGGGAGGGGGGATGCAGCTGAGCCAGGCTCTCCTCCTGCTTCTGAGAGGAAGGTTCCCACAGTAACTGAGGAGACAGGCGGCCAGTTGGCAGAACCAGCTAGATTGAAGGTGCATGGAGTGCCAAAGGGTTGGACAGGTGACCCAGCCTCCCTTTAGAAATGGTCACTTGCAAGCACAGTCTTCAGTGGAAACGACTGGCCTCACCCTGTCCTTTCCAAGTGGAGTAGGGGGGCATGTAAGGTTTGGGGAGAACATCTTTGCTTATGACATCCAGCCCTTGTGCCCTGTATCTTGAGCAGATGCAGACATTGTGTGATGAGTGAGGATATCACTTGCCATTTGGCTAGGACCTCTGAGTCCTAACAAGAAGCAAAAGTGGGTCCTGCAGTCCTGCAATCTGCATGTATCCTGTTTGGCAAAGGTCCAGGGCTCGCATGGAACAGGGCCTCGCTGATTTCAGAAAAGGCTTATTAAACAGAGCCTTGGCAAACAAGATCCTGCCTGGCAAAGGGCAGTAGCAGGGTCTCATTTGATAGAGGCATCACAAGCAAAGACAAACCCAAGAAGGTGCTAACTGGGGAACCAAAGGCCAGAGCCAGCCCTCAATGGCTCCCTAAGAGGCCCCTGTGACTCTGCCCAGGCCACGCCTCTTACTGGCTCTGCTTTGCACCCTCCATGATGGTTTTTGCTGGCTGGGGTGTGTCATTGACCTCTGATAATGCCTCTTTCCTTGCCTGGATGGAGGAGACAGGGGCATGTGTGTGTGCGCGTAGAAACTAGCCTAACGGTACAAGTGTAAAACTTCACATTAATTGCTCCTCTGGCCCTACTGATCATTGTCATGTGGCCCCTGGAACCTTACCCAAAATGGAATGTGGCCCTTGCACTTAAAGACACACACACTGCAGGAAGGTTACAGTAAGTAGAGCCATGCCACGTAACAGTCAGGTTCAGGGAACTGTAGCATAGCACGCTCAGGTTCTGGCAAATTATATCAGTACTCCGGACAGCTCTCAGTAAACTTAGACTGCCTGGAATTTCCCCCTCGACTGGAAGTTAATAGGGGTCTGTTGTGTCAGCAAAGGCAGGCATCTATAAAGGCAGGCAAGGCTTGTTCTGCATTAGACCCCACTCGGTGCATTAGAATTTCATTCAGCAGCAGAGCGTCTGCTTTTCATGCAGAAGGTCCGAGGTTCAGTCCCCAGCATCTCCAGGTAGGACTGGGAATATCTCCTGCCAAGAACGCTGGAGAGCCGCTGCCAATCAGTGTAGACAATACAGGGGTAGATGGACCAATGGTCTGATTCGTACATCACATTAACTTTAAAAAAGGAAAAGTAGAAAAAGTAAATATGCTTTAACCTGGGTTATATGGCTTGCTATACAATATTTATTGTGATACTCCTTCTTTTATTATGTGTTGAATTTTACTGTTAGCTACCTTAGGCATTTTTTAATGGAAACGATAAGTATAACAGTATCAAATAAATAATACATGTGGAGTTCTTAATGTTACTGGAGATTTGCCCAAGCAGATGCCCCCGCAAAACCCCAAGTAACCCAGAGGAGCTAACATGTTTTAAAATAATATCAACAGTATTTTAGTCCATGCACATTTGCTGCCCCCAAATAAACCTTCCCTCTTTTCACTGTTGGTCTGTTGCAAAATCTGAGCGTGCTTCAAGGGTATGAAAAGAAAAGCTGCATTTAATGACTGAATCCTCCAACCTGCTTTGCTGTCTTTTCTGTCTTTCTGAAAAACCTGGTGGACTGAGAGCCCTTCAGAGATCCGGCATGCAGCGTATACATGCTGTCTTAATGCAGGCAAGAGTTCATCTGTGCATGTGCAGCTGGAATAATTTTTGGAAAGAATGCAAATGGAAGGAGCAGGTTGGCTCCTTTTATCTTCCAGATTCTGTGAGAACTTCAAAAATGAGCAGAACATTTAGAATCAAGACAATGGAACTCAGATATTTAACTTTTGGTTTTAATTATTCCTTTGCCTTCCCTTCCATCCTTGATGGACTTGCAGGCTTCCCTCATCTCAACCCAAAGCATTTCGAAGCACATGCAAACCCACAGGACATTTCTTTTGTCCTTTCAAGTTCAGTTGCTCTCAGGTACCCATATGTCACCGGCAATCCCATATTTTCACATCTAGACAGTTTCGGGTCACATCTCACCTACTGAAAAACGATGCCTTAAATCCCAAAGTCGAAGAAGGAAAGCCCTTCATTAAAGTCAATGCAAGATTTATGAATTCAGAAGTTTGCTTGTTTATTTAAAAGAAAAGAGTTTGAACACAGTCCAGGCAAAGTGGAGCGGTTTGAGGAAAGAGCACATTCATTTCCATGGGAGAAATTTAAACATGGGGTTTCATGAACATGACAAGATTGCATTGAGAATATTACACCTCCTGTAAAGAGCAAAAACAACAAGGGAGCCTGACAATTTCCCATTGGTTCTAGAAACCCCTCTCCTATCATGCCATCAGGTAAGTGAGCACATTGACTGTAGCCTAAGTCCTTCACTTTGGCTGAAATGTGTCCATTGTTTTAAATTGATAGGCAGTTCAGAGCAGGTAAATATTATCTCATGGGGCATGTTACTTTTAGGAGGAGACAGTGACCAATGGGTACACACATCGAAGCAAACTCTACCATTGAGCTATGGCTCTCCCCCGACAGTGCATTTAGATGCACGTGCACTAGAAAGATGCATCTACTCCCATCATTCAGAGATTAAAATATTAGAGAGTTGTCTGAGCTGGGCTACAGCTAGAAGTATAGTGGTCATGGGAGTTGAAGCCCTTTTACTATTTCCCCAGTGGGGTCTCTGTCTCCAGTGTCCTACTGCCACCCAAACCGCATGAAAGGGGAGCTTTTAGCCACTGAGAATAAATCTTTTTACCTTTTGTACTTATTGGAGCCAATCAGAGTCAAAGGAGGTGAATCAGCCAGCAAGGATTGGCTCCTAGGGTCACTCTGGAGAAGGTGTGGCAGGAATAACCCTGGGGATTTGTTCTGTGTGCTCCGAAGCAAGCATTTAGGAACAATGAAAACATAAGGTGATTCACTGTCAAGAAAATGGTTGAAAGTTTTGTTACATACAACAGAACTTCAATGGAAGCGCAATTTAAGTCAATCCAAAAGAAGACATTGGAAGATTCTAAAATATTTTATGTATATGCACAGAAAATAGTGCATCTAGCTGAAAAGCAACACATGGAGATCTGTACTGGTCGAATTAACAACAACAACAGCAACAACAACAACAACAACATATGGAACAGACCCTGAACTTCTTAATTTGCCACCATGGTAAGGCCAGTACTGAGGTGAGCCAGGAACCAGGAGGTTGAGACATACCAGTAGGACAGACTAAAGAGTAAGAAGTGAAGGACAAATCATGGGGGTGGGTCCCACAAGCCTGTCAGAATGGAAGAACAAATCAGAACTTAATGATAAGCCAGGAGACAGGATCAAAGGATAACCATTGGAACACACCACTCCTCAGGAAGCTGATGTTCCTCAAGCAAAGTCCACTTGGAACAGGAAGAGTTGTTGTACTCCTTCTTGTCCAGGAATATCTGGATGGGCAGATACTGAGAAGCTGCCAACTGTACTTTGGTGGCTCCCCACATGGAGCACCTATCCACAGTCCCCAGTAGCTCATGACACCAGCAGAGGGAGTAGAACTCCAAAGAATAGCAGCTCTGGGAGCCCTTGGTAACAAATGTTTTAAGGGACATCCCTCCAAACAATATAATTAGGGACAGTAAATTCACCAGAAACATGCATCAGAATGTAAAGACTTTCCCTGATAAATAGGGAAAGCTGGAGCATATATTAACAGTTGGTGACTCTGCCACAAAGAAGATAATTTTCTATAAACGTGAGGCACATTTCACAAGGACTGAACCTTCCTTCTTTGTTAGGAACAGAGCAATCTTGTGGGATGAGGCTCTACATGTGCACTGGAGCATTTATGGAGCTCTGGGTTCGAGGCTTTGCTTGGGGTGCAAACATCCAAGCAGAACCGCAATCCTTTAAAACATGACTCAATGGGGTTCCATCTGTGGTCACAAAGCAGCAGCGACCACCAGGGAGCCCCCGGGGAAGATATTAAAAGGTCTTACTCTAAGGTAGGGCACAACCTGGCCTCTGATCATATGCCCCATTCTTCTTAAATGGACAAACCACAATGTAAGGTAAGCATTTCTGTTTCCATGACACCCAGCAAGAAAATAAACATTCCTCTCCCTGGAAAACGACACACATGATAGCAAAACATTTTAGCAAGTCTAATGACAAAACGCAGAGCCGTCATAACAGATTACAGGCGACACAGCGAAAAGACTTATTTTGATAGCTTGGAATGAAAAAGAATATTGTCAACGTTTTGCATACAGAAGGAAGGAGGCTATTTTCAGGTCACTGTTCTTTGTTCTAAAAGTGACATAAATGGGCTGTATGTTGCTGTTTTTTACAGGTATTTTTCAGAGGTTTATATTTGTGTATCTGAACAGAGAGCAATACAAAAGAGGGTGGATAACAAACTCTCTAGGTATTTCTTACAAACCTCCCCAGCTGCACATCAGGTTAGATTTGAAAATGCAAGAAGAAAAATATCTGGCCAGGAACACACAATGTTACAGTTTCACCTCTGAAAATAAAAGGCCTTGGCGATTTAGGAAAGGGAATATATATTTTTAATGGGGGTGGGGATATGATTTGAATGTATGTTTTATCTTTTAATGAGAGTGGTAATATTCTGTGCAAATGCACCAATGAAATCCTATGCCAAGACAAAAAATGCTAAAATGCTACATTATGCAAATGAATACTAAATTATGCAATTTTATGTCATTGACCATTGTTTAGCTTTCATAAAAACAGCCAAGGTTAAGAGAGCTATATATTTAAAATTCATGTTTAAAACATTGCACTTAGACATTAAGAGCATTAAGGTGATGGTTTTATTCACAACATAACAGATTTCACAAGAGGGAGCGTGACGTTTTGCACTGAAACAGAGAGTATTTATGCGTTTGAGAAATTCAAATTCTGCACTTGGAACAAACACCGCAAATCTATATATGCAAAACAAATGTGCATATTCTCATTCTACAGACTGTATTTTGAATTAAGTAGATAGAAGGAATTAGGTGTGTTTAGCCTGGGGAAGACTGAGAGGCAATGATAGCCATCTTCAAATATATGAAGGGCTGTCACATGGAAAATGGAGCAAGCATGTCCCCTGCTATTCCAGAGGGTAGGATCTGAACCAATGGCTCCAAATGGCAAGAAAGGAGATCCCAACTAAACTTTCTGATGGTAAGAGCCGTTTGACAGTGGAATGGACGGCCATACAGAAGGTGATGGACTCTCCAGCAGGGGTAGAACCAGCTCTGCATCCTCAGCCATCCTGCTCAGACCTGCCAGGATGAAAGGAGGATGGCTCATTTCATTAGACTTAGTAGTCACTTGTCACCTGAAGGACCCCAAGGGACTTAAAGACAAAAATTAAAAAAGATATGCAGTACATATTACCAAGGATGGTGGTGCTTACATCCCATGTTCTGCTGGGCTCCGCAGAGGGCCTTCTCGATGGTGGCACCCGCCCTGTGGAACACGCTCCCATCAGATGTCAAGGAAATAAACAACTATCTGACTTTTAGAAGACATCTGAAGGCAGCCCTGTTTAGGGAAGTTTTTAATGTTTGATGTTTTATTCTGTTTTTAATCTGTTGGGAGCTGCCCAGAGTGGCTGGGGAAACCAGCCGGAAGGGCAGGGTATAAATAAATTATTATTATTATTATTATTATTATTATTATTATTATTATTATTTGGATCAAGTCTGTTGCTGATGCCTGGACTGTCCCAGGATCCAGTGCAGCCTTGGCTAGGCAGGTTCCGCCTCTTCTTCATTTCCTCACCCCATGATTTGGGGGTTTCCCACTGGCTAATGCCAGTAGCAGCTCCCCCCTCTATTTTCAGTGGTAGCAGCAGGGACCTCCACAATGGCAGATGTTCCCCATTGGCAGAGCCCAACCAAAGGGTGTGGATTGCTCTGGAAGGCACCAGTGCCACAAGACCCTTTGCCATTTTTGCTTGCCAGCAGAGTAACATGACTACTCCTGCTAGGATGTGGCTTTCTGGTCTATATTTCCTAAAAGGAGAACCGTCCCTCTTGGTTTTCAGGCCAGTGAGGGAGATGAGCTGTTGCAGCATCAGTGAATGTAGCAAACAGTGGGTGGGGGAGAGCCTTCAGTGATGTATAGGGGGGAGAGAGAGAGAGAAATCGGAGCTCAGGAAGTCAAGCTTGACGTGTGGAGTGTGGCAGTCATGTCCCTCTTTTGATCTGTGAAATGTTGGAGCAGAACATATGTTGTACTACCTCTGAGCTGTGGCCCACCATTGGCATAGGCCAATGATGTCATCATCCAGTGACTACCTCTCAGTGATTCCTACAAGGCCCAGTCCCTATCTGACCTATTTTTACCTCGCCTGGGAAAGTGGGGTCTTGGCTGACCTCCAGCTACAGAGGCTGCTTCTGTTGCTCGGGATACCTAGAGGCTACCAGGGTAAGGCCATTGGATAGCGGTTATTGCCAGGGTTGATATTATCTGGATTATGGTTCTTAAACTGCTATTGTTAGACCTTATTGCTATTGGTGGATTGTCTAGCGTATATTTAGTAATATATATTAGTGTGTTTGTTTGTTTGTTTGTTTGTGTATGTGTGTGTCTATATATGCATAGTGTGCATCTGCTAGTGTATTGGCTATATGCACAGTGTATATTTCATTACCAAATTTCATTAATTGTTTGTGAATTATCTTATGTAAACTTTTTTATGTCATGAGCCACTTTGAGCATGAACTATCACAGATAATCCACTATCTCCCCCAGTCACTATTCTGTAGGGACAAATGAAGGAGTGTGAAATTGAACTCCGGCATAGCTCAGGGCTGGAGGAGCATCTGTTTTGAAGGCAAAACGTCCCGGGTTCAATCCCCAACATCTCTGGGTAGGGCTGGGAGAGACACCTGCCTGTCAGTCAGTGTTGACAGTACTCAGGTAGATGAACCAATTGCTCCAACTTGGGATAAGGCAGCTTATACCAAGCTGCATGAGGCCAGCTCAACAAAAGCTGGAAGAAGAATTTAAACAAACAAACAAACAAACCCTCCAGGGATGTTCAGACAATCGCTTATTACAAGGAAGGCCTCTTGTGAATTCCTCCCCAACCATCTCTCAGGGTGAGCTCACACAATGCATCACAGCTAAGAATGTTTCTCCACAGGGACTCCAGTGTTCACCCTAATTCTCCTCCTCCTCGTCATCTCCTCTGTTTCTAAGCTTTAAGACAATCCCACCATTCTCCATAATTCTCCATATCCTGATCCAAACGTTAATCCATTGGCTTAAAACGTAAAAGAGGCGAATATGATTTTTTTTACTGCCTTCTCGTCCAAAGCTGCCCTTACGTAGACAAAAGGCTGAGCAGCAAAGAGGCTGTTTTAATGAGTCCCTCCATTTCACCAGAGTGGCCTTTTCTTCCTGGATTCATCACGAAGGGAGAGGCGAGGAGGAAGCCACCTCTCTCCTCCGGGTGAATCTTACAGCCTTAAATTGAGACAGTGAGATTCATATTTCAGCAAGCCGGGGAACCAAGTTTAGACTGCCATTTTGACATTCTCTTTGGGGAATCAGTGGAGTAAACACCCATACTTGATTCACATCCATGGTCTCTTGCTTGCTTAGAGTTATGCCCATCTGTTCAGATGGCATCCTGCCCACCAAGGCTGCCCTTGGGAACGCAGGCTGCCCGGCAATTGGCTTCAGTATGCATTTCTCAAACTGGGCCAGCCAGTATCAGCCTTCTTTTGGGAAAGGCCCGGGAGAAAAAGAAATACATTTCATTGGCGCTGTTAATTCCACACACACACACACACACACACACACACACCTTTCCCTCTGTCATTGTCGGGGAAGTTTTAAGGGATTGTTTCAATGTAATGTAATGCAGCAGAACCACCCGCCATCCAGTTGAATGTTCAAGGATTCCACTGCTTGATTCCCTGCAAAGGGAGCGAATGAGGACAATTAATGAGGTATCCTATCCATTAGGGAAGGACAAAATTGTCTATTCCAGTTCCTCATCATTCCAGGGTTATATTCTACCCATCACATTTTTGCATCAGTTTGCAATTTCTTAAAAATCCTCATTTAAAAATTCAGCACTTCAGTGTACATTTCTCCCGATTATATACATCTTTGTATTAAATGTTGCCTAACTCACACATTTTTTTGCAAGCAAATTTCCTTCCTATACTGCATTTTCCATGCTAATATATACATTCTTATGCACACGTTACCTGGAAAGAGAACCACATCGCAAAATGCAAATGCAAAAGTGTAGATTTTTTTTAAGAATGGCTTTGTTTCAGTTCGCACATTGTTCTGGAAAGTGTGAATTAGGTAGGTTCTCGTTAAAATTCAAGCCAAACCGAATTTCTCTCCCATCCTTAGTATCCATTACACCTGCTGGGTTTCTCCAGCCTTCAGGAGTCCTCTTTGCAAATTCCTCCACATTAGGAAAAGGAATCCGGTGCTCAAGTAGAAAGATTTTGCTATTCAGAAATCTTGCAGTTGGCACTGCCCTACCTGCAAGAAAACAACCCTGCCTTGTGGTTGAAACATCGGCCCAATTACGCTAATTGCTCTTCTCCAAAGGTGCCAAGAAAATGACATTCATGGCGGCCGGCTGAATTGGGAGGAAAAGGCAAAGGGAGCAGCATTAATAGCCCTGAAATATAAGTAAGTCAGGGAAGCCCCAGTGCAAAAACGCAGCGCACAGACAGGTTCTTAATAGACTGGCTTGAAATATTACACGTCCCTTTTCATATTACCAGTTTTAATTCATGGCATCGATGGTCTTAAGGAGGGACAATGTGGTCACTGTTAGCAGCCAGAGCAAATCCTCTACGGCAAAGGCTGTGACTCAGGGGTAGAGGACATGCTATATGTGCCGATTTTATTAATGTGTTTTATTTATTGACACAATTTATATACTGCTTATAGCCACAGCAGCCTCCAGGCGGTTTGCAAAAGTAGAGCAAAAATGGGGAAAAAATCAGTTGAAACTACAAAATCAGGCTTCAGTTAAAATGCCTGCTGGAGGAAGAAGAGGAAGAAGAAGAAGAAGTCGTCTTTAGTAGGGAATTTCAGTAGGAGGGAGCCTGTCTGACTTCAACAGGAAGGGAGTGTCATAAAACTGGACCCACAATACGAAATGCACAGCTCACGGTGGTTACAAGTTGTGCATCCAAGCCATGGGGGACCCCTAACAGTGAACCCCCTGAATACCTCAGGGATTGGGCAGAGATCTAAGAGATTAGGCAGTCCTTAAAGTATCCTGAAGCCAAGTCAGTAAGGGCCTTGTAAATTAATACAAGAACCTTGAACTCGGCCTGATAGCATATGGGCAGCCAGAGCAGGCTTTTGAGCACCAGAGTCATGTGCTAGCGATAGTGTGTCCCAGTTGGTTCACATGTCAAGCAATACTCATGCTGAGTTAGATGGACCAATGGTCTGACTTGGTTCAAAGGCGGTTTATTGTTTTCCTCTCTTCCTTGATTTGGGAACCTCTTCTCATGAATATATCTCAGATTTCACAAGAACTAGGCCTAGAAACATAGAGATAGAGAGAGAGATTTAAAATTGGATGTGCCTGAAGAGCAAAGAGCCTGGGTCTATAGGGCCAAAGTGTCATCGCCGGACATATGAGCACTTTGCAGAAGTGTCTGAATTCCAGCAGTCAGGATAGTCCAGAGCCAAATCCAAAGCTCAGTACTCTAGAGTTCCAGGAGTATCCAAGTCACAGTCCATCAACAAGGGCAGAAGAGAAGAAGAGTTTGGATTTGATATCCCGCCTTTCACTCCCCTTAAGGAGTCTCAAAGCGGCTAATAATCTCCTTTCTTTTCCTCCCCCACAACAAACACTCTGTGAGGTGAGTGAGGCTGAGAGACTTCAGAAGTATGACTAGCCCAAGGTCACCCAGCAGCTGCATGTGGAGGAGCGGGGAATCGAACCCGGTTCACCAGATTACGAGTCCACCACTCTTAACCACTACACCACACTTGCATGTGCTCTTCCTCCGTGTCATGGCCTTTGGCAAGGAGAATGCAGAGGATTTGCTCTGGCCACTGAACAGTGACTGCATTGTCCCTCCTTGAACTTGATTGGAAAAATCTAACAAAACAAAAACCTTCAAAGAGGCTTAAATATATATTTTAGATGCTTTCATTGTTTTATTGTTTGTGTGTTTGCCGTCTCAGACTCCTCTGGAAGGGCAGGCTATAAATGAAACGAAATAATACTATACCCACTGGGTTAGAGAACAGTTTCCCATGGAATTCATTCTAGAACTTTTCCCATTAGAAAAATGTGAGAGACTTTATAGTGTAGCAGCAGAGTTATTGTCTATTGCAGTGGTGTGGTTGGTGTTCCAGCAGGGTGAGATGATGGACCTCTCTCTCTCGGCCCTGTCTTCATTAAATGAGTAGTGGTATTTTATGATAATCTTTTCCCTAAGGGGAAAAAAATGTTGTTTAACATGGAGGGGGGAGGAGAGGAGGAGGAGGGGAAATAATCCTGCTCCTTTTCATTCAGGAGACAAAAGCCTTCTCGATGCAGCATCCCCACTCTGTGACTCCGCTGTTCTGACACTGTGTCAAGGTGCCTCCACTCGGCTCCTTGTCTCTGATCACAGTTGGAGTGTCTTGATAGAGTCGGGAATCAGTTGTGTCAGCAAGTCTTGGCAGAAAGTCAAAGAGGGAGCGTCAGAAATAACCATGCCCCCCTTTGCTAAAGCAGAGGATGCTGGGAGATGTTCCCCCACTTCTATCTCCAATTTAGTGTTTTAAAAAAAAGAAATTAATGTTCATTTTAATGCTCCATAAACCATTCTTATGGCGTTCATGCATCAAATGGTCTAGAAGAGGGGAGGGCAATTTGCAGCTGAAAGTCTAGCTTCAGCCCCAGGGGCAATGTGAACTGGCCCCCCTGGTGACCACTATGGATGGGTGAATTTATCAATTTCGGCTTCTCTCGGTTTCTCTTTTTTTCTAGTCTTAAGTATAGTTCTTCATATTTACACACCAGCTTGCTTGCTTGCTTATTTATTTTATTTAAAGTCCTTGTGAAAATTCATCAGCATTTGTGAATTTCTCCCAATATACACATTTTTGTATGCAATTTCCCCCAATATAATTACAAAGCAATTTTCCCTAGCACAATGTATTTCTGTATATTATTTTCAGTAATCTGTCCTCTTATTTTTTGCACACTTTACCCTAGGATTTGTATTTTTGCACGCATTGCTCGACTAGAGAACAAAATTGCAAAAATCAGAAAAGTGTGAATTTCAAAAGATGCCTGTGTTCCACCTTGCATACGGTCACAGAAAGGACGAATTATGCAAGTCCACCTTTAAATGTGAACCGAATCTAATTTCTCCCCCATCTCTAAATGGTTCTGAACATTAGGGCCAGACCATTTTTTTTTTCTGCCTGAAGGGAAGGGCAAGATGGCGCCACCTTTTCCAGGTCTGGAAGCTGACAGCAGAGGCAGCTGAACACTAGTCATGAAGTGACAAATTCAGAAGTGCATGGTCTCTTCATGACAGTCACAACCCCACTTCCCTTCTAAGAGCATGCAATAATCTTATAGTTATACAATAATAATTAGGAATGCATTGCAACCATCAGTGCAGATTTCCACGTGTTCCTTCTATCTACAACGATGTTTCCTAAACTTGGGTCTACAGATGTTTTCGGACTACAATTCCCATCATCCCTAACCACTGGTCTTGCTAGCTAGGGATGATGGGAGTTGTAGTCCAAAAACAGCTGGAGACCCGCGTTTGGGAAACACTGAGCTAAAGCTATTATTTTCTGTGCATGAGCAAATTATTCAGGGTGCTCCAATATGTTATTTCAGAGTGGCTTAAGTTGTGTTTTCCTTGAAGTTCCATTGTATATAACAGAACTTGCACACAATTTTCTTAAAACAGAAGCAAGCACCTTGTGCTTTCAGTGTTCCTAAATGCTTAGCTTTGGAGCATACACAATAACTCCTCCTTGGTGTTCTTCCTGTATCCCTTTCCACAGCTGCTAACTCGCTTCCTTTGACTCTGATTGGCTCCAATCAGCACAAAGGGAGAGAACTGGCTTTTCCACAGTGGCTTAAGAAGCTCCCCTTCCATGCTGCTGGGCAGCTCTAGGCCTCTGGAGACAGGGACCCCACTGCAGAAATAGTAACAGGTCTTTGACCCTCCACAACCTTGGAGCACTGCACCTCTGCATAACGTTGATGTCAGGACAGCATCCTCCAGAAGACATGAAGGCAGGAAACCAGCTGATGGGATACTGGATAGGTTTTGTAGGACATAAGACACAGAAACAGACAGGGGTCTTGATGTCAGGACAGCATCCTCCAGGAAACCTGAAGGCAGGAAACCAGCTGAGGGGATGCTGGATCGGCTTTGTGGGACATAACATACAGAAACAGACAGGGGTCTTGGGAGGAACGGCTCAGGTTGCTGCAGTTGCTGCTGCTACCCACTGCACACCCCTCCAGCCCCCACCACCTAAAGATGCTGCCTCACTCTGCCTAATAGTTAGTTGCCTCTCTGTGATAGTGTTTATTTTTCAGTTGCCTCATTTTGGTTTGCCACCCTGGAAATTGCACGGGGAAGTCAAAGCACAGAATGTGACAGATAAATAGAAAGGTCCTGAATACGCACTCTTGCTTAGGAATGTAAGATGTCCCTTGCTGGTAAGGCCAACTCCTATCTTGAGAGAGCTGTGGGCAAACACACCCTCTGGTGGCTGCATTCTGATGTTTGTAGACCTTGGTGGTCCTACCTGGCAACAACCCACAGAGCACCCAAGTAGTGCCAGGTTGCTGCATCCAGCTGTTACTTTAGTTTTGCACAATAAATTCCCCAAGGGATTGTGGGGAATTAAAATGACACACAGACTTGGCTTTCTTGAGTTGCTCAAAGTACCATGCTAGACTCTGTGGTGGTGGTAGGGAGTTTATAAGGATGGGGGTCCAATGCAAGTATCAGCAAAGGGCGCTTTCATGGCCCTGGCAGCTGCCCAAAAGTGCCTTGTGACAACAGATGATGGATCAGATCAAGGTCCACCTACTCCAGCATCCTCTGCAAGAGTCTCAGCAATCAGCAGGTGCTTGAAAGCCCACCAGAAACTAGACCGTGGTCCATCAGAGGACTTCAGCCTTTCCCCCCACTCCTGGTCCAGTGGCTAGCTAGTATCATTATGGGTTGTGCAACCAGCTTTGAGATCTTTGGCTAAAGATCTTATTATTAAGATGCGTGGTTTGCCCCAAGATGGAGGTCTGCTCATGGCCATCACACTTAATGCAGCACGCTGAGCTGAAAGCTGAGCCCTCCATTCTTCTGCTTTCCATTCCATCCTGTTCTGCCCCAAATTTTCCACTGAAGGCTTGTCACACACTCCTTGCAACTTGCCTAAAGAACAGCTTCCCCACTTTTAGAGGGAGCCTTTTTGACAGCATGCAGCTCAACCGGCAGTTATCCCCCATGCCCTCCTCTGGCTAGTGAGCAGCGTGGAAAAGAGGGGAGTTTAAGAACACAACAGCCAAGGCAGGAATTAAAAGACATACACACACACACACACACACACATACACACCAATCTTTATATGGAGAAAGCAGAGAGAGAGAGGTTCAAAAAATAGCATGAATTGTACACTGGAACACTTAAGACTTCATTCGGCATGGGGTCTGAATACCGCTTTCTCCTTTGCTCTTTATTACATGGTTAGAAGGCCAGCAGTGTGAAACTTACAGCTTGACTTTTGAAACACCTATAGCGGCGTAGTTTGAGAACTTCAGTGTTTGTCACCGACAGCTCCCTGCAGTGCAACATACCGGTTTCTCAATAGAGCCGTATATATGATTTCCCTAAGTGCTTACAGTTCCGCCGTCCTACATAGGCTGCTTTCAGAAGTGACACTTAAATTGGTATTTTTGCATTTCCCCCATGGGTGGGGGGACGGGACGACATTGGCTAAAATGCGCACGCTCTTAAACTCCATCCCAGGACACTGATATGGCGAGGGGGCTACCTCTATGGGGGGACCTTCTTCAAATCTACTGGTTTCTCATGGAGGACTCGCTTAACACTGTCCCCCCTCCTCCCTGCAGACCTCGCCTCCAACCACAACAAAGTCCAAGGGCCAGCTCATACGTCATCACATAGCCCTGCTGGGAAAAGTTTCACCTACTACATTTTTATTTTGGAGGGGTTTTTTGTTTTTAATAACAGGAATTATACCAACAAATGCAACCGCTTTCAAAAAAGAAAGAAACTCAACATAGAGAGGGAATCTAAAACAAGATGGGGAGCAGGGGGGATAAAAAGCAAGAAAGAGAAAATAAAATAGAGGGTTAGGGAATGTAACCGGAGGGGGAGTGTAGGAAACAAAGAGGTTGAAATACAATAATGTAAGTCGTATTCATGGGTGAGGTTCAAAGCTACTCTTCTGCATGTGGAAAGTATTTTCAAGTTGATGGAAGGACTGCCAAACATCTCATGCTGGATTGTTGCAACAACATCAGCAGCAAAAAGGTGGAACTAAATTCAGCAGTATGCTTTGTCTTGTGGAGCCTCAATATGATACAGAAAAAGCTGCTATAATTAAACTATGGAATTTTCTCCCACAAAACATAGTGGTGGCCACCAACTTGGATTAGACAAATTCATGGAGGACAATCGTAGGAGCACAGGCAGCTGCTTTATAGCGAGTCAGACCTTGTGCTCATCTTGCTCAGTATTATCTACACTGACCAGCAGCAACACATCCAGGGTTTCACATGGGCCTCTCAAGCCCCACCTGGCGATGCTGGGGATTGAACCTGGGACCTTTGGCATGCAAAGCAGATACTCTACCACTGTGCTACAGCACCTCCACCAATGATGGCTGTGTACTGCAGGCAATAGGTGTCTCTGAATACCAGTTGCTCAGATTCAGCAGCAGAGAGAGGGATGTTGTAGATTTCTGACAGGCATCTGGGTGGCTATTGTGAGAACATGATGCTGGACTAGATGGACCATTGATCCAGCAGGGTTCTTCTTATGTTCTTAACCATTACAGCACCATGCACACACTTAAGAGAAGCAGAATGACACAGGTTCTTTTCACTCACTCTTTGATGCAGATAATGAATGAAGAATGACCAAGATGGAAGTGCTGTTTCCCCTAATGGACCCCATTTGCCCTAATGGACCCAAGGGCCCTAATGGACCCTAATGCTCCTTGAATGTCACAGACTGGCTGGATGCAGAGGATTGGTGGGAGGCACCAGCTAGGGAAACCCCAGGGAAAGAAGGCTCAGAGCCAGGGGATTGATGGTGGGATGGTGATGGGTGGTCAGAGGGAGAAGACTTGAAGGAGGTAGTGTCAGAAGCTGAAGATGCAACAGAGTTTAGGACGCTGGAAGAAGCTGGGGGATAGAGCAGTCCTGACTCAGAGGCTGGAGAGGAGGGGGGCAAGGAGAACGAGAGGAGCCTGGTTGCTGAAGAGTCCAGGGAGTTTCCTCCTCCAGCTGCAACCAGCTCCCCTACTCTCTGGTCTCCCAGAACAGGCAGAGAAATGAAAGGAGCAGAGGAGAGGTTTGTTGCAGGCAGACGCAGTCTCCAATTGCTTGGGGAAAACCTAGAGAGGAGGGGAGTTAGGCAGTTGTGGGCAGTCCTTGCAACTGCCTCATTGGGGGCAAGACCTACTGAGAAGAGTCATTAGGATTACTAGGCCTGCACTATTTTGGTTTCTTTGAATAAAGAGTCAACTTCACTGACACTGGTGGCATTTTTAAAATGCTGACCTTCACCTCACTCTGGCTTTTAACATTAGGTAATGAGGGGCTTGGCTTTCTGCAGCACCCAGGGGATGCAACACACTGAATAAAAAGGGGTTGATGCTAAGTGCTTTGAATAGTGGTAAGCCAAGCATTTGAGGGCCTTCCTGCTCCAAAGTCATGCCCTGACGGCACCACTACTCATAACAACACACAGGATGAAACTCACAAACAGGGTTCTGTTTTCACACACAAAAAGCTCCCCCTCTTCTTCTTCTTCTTTTTTGCACTTCTCAAAGAAACTGTCCGTGCAAATTAATGTCAGAATTTAAAATGAAATTAGTTCTGATTCCACATTAAGAACATTCTCAGGCAGTTAAGTTGCCATTCATTAACAGAGTCAGCCAAGGCTCATATTTTGTTAAGAATCTGGTAGGTGACAAGGTAATTATCTGGCTCTTGGCATTCCTAATCCCTCATTTTCCCCCTATGCTTTTCTTTTTAAGCATTCTGCTTTCCTTCCAGACGTGGATTTTCAGAAAGACTTTGCCTGTGAAAAACTAATGGTTTCCTAAACAGGAGCTAAGGAGAGAGCAGACACCAAAGCTCTATTGGGTCCTATGATAGACGTCAACGAAATGTGGAGTCGCAGCTCAGTGGTAGAGTATTTGCCTTGCATGCAGAAGGTCCCAAGTTCAATTCCCTGCATCTCCATGCAGGGCTGGGAATGTCTCCTTGCCTGTAACCCCAAAGAGCCACTGCCAGTCAGTGTGGACACTACTGGGCTATGTGGACCAATGGTCTTCCTGTGAGATACTTCTGGGATGACCAGAAGCAAGGGATGAAGGCAAAAGCCTTTCCCCCACAATGGGTGTTCAGGGGCATGCATAGAACTTTGAGAAGTTTACAAGGGGGACCTTCAACAAAGCTGTTTATCCTTCAATCCATCCCTCAAATTGTGAACGAAAGGAAGCAACCCCATTCTATCCATGTCCTGAACCCTTTCCTACCTGGCAACAACACAGTCCAGGGTCAATCCAAGAATGAAGTCCAGCAGTTAGGATACAGTTCAGAGTCCAGCAGTCAGGATACAGTCTGTAGAGGTCCAGGAACATCCAAGTCAAGGTCCATCAACATGGGCAGCTACAATACCTCTGTTGTACTTCTCTTTTGTACATTGCCTGGTGATTGCAGCATGGAGACTTGACGAGGAATGTGACCTCCACATGTTTCAAGCCTACTCCAGCTAAGGAATCACATCCCTCCTTCTGCAGTTAGCGACCCTTACCTGGCCAGCTAGGGAGCTGGGCTGTGGGCCCTTGCCTGCCTCAGCTTTCTAGAGCGCCCCTCCTGCTGCTCCCTACGCCTCTGAGCCCTCTGTGTTCGTGGGGACATGACCCCTCTGGCTCTGGTGATGGGTGCTGTTGCTCTGGTTCCTGTGAAGTGACCGCCATCATCCACCACCCTGTGAGAACTTCCTTCCCCATCCTCTGCTTGCCCCAGTGTGTCCCAGTCCTGGCTACACCCCTCGCTGGGATCCTCTTCCTCCTCCTCACTATCCTGCCATTTCAAGACAATCCATTCCCATGGGGGAAATTGCCCTCTGTCTTTCCAAGTGGAACAAACTGTAAATTAGTGTAAATCGGTTCAACTTTTCACTCCTATCCTTGGCATAGACTGCATACCCACCTTGAATTTAAAGCAATACCACCCCCCTCAAATAATCCTAGGAACTGTAGTCTGTTAAGGGGACTGAGAATTCATTTGAGGGGTATGCTACAGTTCCATTATGCTTTGGGAGGGCAGGAGGCGTTGATTTAAATGTATGGTCCTTATTCATCCATAGTCTGAATTTTTTCTTACCAGGATTTGCAGTGTTCATATACACAGGATTCTCAACACCCCCTTCTCTCACTCACCCCAGCAAAAGCAATCGTGTGATTTCTCATGGCGAAGCATTTAAATTTTTCATCTTAAAACATGGAAAAATACAGCAATGTCTGAAGCTCTGTTCTATGAAGTCAAAACAGAACCCTATAAAAATTGACAGTACAAAAATGACTTCTGAAGTTGTCTAATGATATCTTATAATTATCCCTCTGGGCACTTATAATTGTTCTCATGACATGTAATTATGTAGATAAATTTAAGTGTAAAAAACCATTAACAGTGCTGGTGTTTAACATGTGTGAGAGGGCTGGTAGTGCAGCTCTCACTTTGCAGAAATCAAAGCTTATATAAATTTCATCATATGGAAATTTATTTTTCTATAAGATTATTATACACATGTTGCTTAGAATTTGAAATCAATAGTGAGAGGGCTGATCTCTAGAAAGGGATTTAGGGCTGCAATCCTGTACACTTCTTCCTGGGGGTAAGCATCTCGGAACTGAATGGAACTTACTTCCAAGTAGACAAAGATAGGCTTGCGCTCTAGAGTGTCTAGAACTCTCATGCTAGATTTTGAAACACCACAGTATTTTTTATTATCTAGAAAAAAAGATATAAACTGCTGCTGAAGAAGAATTCTAAACAATGTTCATAAAATATAATACAGAATAACAATCAGCAATACACAGATAAAATTAGCAATATTTTAAAAACAAGTATGCAAAACCTAATTATATGCCTAGGCAGCTGAAAATAGTTTATTATTAAAGAATAGTTTATTAAACTTGCTGAAGTAAGAAAGTTATTTCTTACGTAATGTTAATAGGCTAGGCATTTCAGACCACAGGTGCTGCCACACAGGATTGAATCTGGGTCTAACTCACAATATACTTTTGAAATGTATGTTATCTAAACTACCATCTTAATCATTGCAGTGACCAACCTGTAAGGGAGATCAGTTCAGATGGGAAGCTGAGACTGCAATTCTGTACACACTTACCTAGGAGTAAGCCCCACTGAACTCTAAGGTAGCAACTTCTGAGTAGATCTGCATAGTGAGTGTTGGTGAGATGATGGCAGAGATGGGATTTGAACTGGGGGCATAATAGTTTTAATGACCTTTTGGTCTCTTAATTACTATTCTCTGTTAGCTCTCTTATTGTTGATAGGTGTTTTCAGCAATGTGTGTCAGGATCTGAATGTAGAAGTGAGTTCAGCTGAAGGAAGGCACAGTACTGGGGTGGGGGGCATTTGCATGGGGGGGAACGGTAGGCATGGAAGAGTTAAAATAGCATCCAGTCCCATCAACTCTCATGAGATAAGACCAGATGCTCACCCAGTTTAGAATCCTATTTCATGCTGGGGCCAACAAGTGCCTCCTATCCTGAAGGTAGCATGTAACCATCATAGTCACTAAGAGCCTTATCCTTCATGAATTTATCAAATCCCCTTTTTAAACCATGGAAGTTGGGGGCCATCAGCACAACAGGTGGTACCAAACTTCACAGCTGAACAATGCCTGGCAATAAGACATGCAGTCTGTTCTGGATGGGATTATACTCCCCTTGAAGGGATAGGTACAGTGTGTGTGTGTGTGTGTGTGTGTGTGTGTGTGTGTGTGTGTGTGTGTGTTGGGGGGGTGTCTCCTGGGTCCAGCATTGTCACTAGAGGTCCTAGCTGAAATGAGTGGCACAGAGTGCCTTTTTCCACCTTTGGCTGATTTGCCAGCTACCATAATTTCTGAACAGGGATGGATCATCTGGCCACAGTGATTTATGGTGACCTCCCAATTGGCTTACTGGAATGTGTTTTATGCAGTGGGTCTGGTAGGATAGAAGGCAGGGAGGTCAACACTAGGTGGTGCCAGAGCCAATGAGAGGCAGTGCCAGTGATTCTACTTTTTCCCTTCCTCCTCCTCCCATTGGCTCTATATGGGGTTCCCCTTGAAAGTGACTTGGGAGCTTCAATTAGTGCAGAATGCAGCTGCCAGACTGTTAAATTAGTTCAGGTGGATCCACAGATTCTAAAAGAATTACATTAGCTTCCTGTTTGCTCTGATTTGAAGAGAAGGTGCTGGTGCTTACCTTGGAAAGCCTAAACAGCTCAGGACTCAGATACCTGGAGGTGCACCTCTCATTAGATCAGGGCTGCTCATGTCCAGAGATCCTTGGAGGTGGCTTTTCTCCATATTCCCACATTGTGTGAAGCTTACTACGAGATGACGTAGGATTCAAAGACTTCTCTGTGGTGATGACTCATCAGTACAATGCCCTTCCTTTGCAAATAGTTAAGACATATTTGCCTGCCTGGCCAGCTTACGTTTTGCCCAATGGTGTATTTTAAGTATTTGTATTTGCTTATTCTATGATTCAGCTGGTTGATTTTTATTTGATGTTCTATAACCTTCCCCGGTATTGATGGAGGGTGGATAATAAATACTTTAAATAACCAAATGTGATATCTTGCCACACCCATGTTCTTGCTCTTTTGGCTAACACAGATTTAGGAGCATTCAGGCAAGATACAAGGTCCATTTTTAGCAGAATCAATGTTTTCAAAAAGGGGAATGTGGGAGTCTCGAGTGATGCTAAGAACATAAGCAGAGCCTGCTGGAACAACTAGTGGTCACCTAGTCCAGCATCCTTTCCCCATACTGGACAATGAGGTGGATATGGGAAGCACACAAGCAGCACCTGAGCACTCTTCCCTTCCATGGTTTGCAGCAACTGGTTTTCAGAAGCATTTCTGCCTCTGGCCATGCCTTCAACTGTCCTCCTGCACAGCAGTAAACCAGACTGTGTTGCGTTGAGTGTCATGCTTTTCAACTGTAAGGTGCAAGCTGCAAATGTTCCTACCTACTAATATGGTGAGCATAAGGCCAGTTTTCAAGATTTAGCTATTTCTCTCCAATTCATGTTTACCATTGATCAATTTTTTAAAAAAGAAAAGAAAACCACCTTGCTCCAGTTCTTTATTGGTCACATAAAGCAAAGCTCCCTGAATGACTTTGCACCTTGGCTCCTTGGCCCTCACCCCTTCCCGGTTGCCTCTTAGATTAGGAGTAGAACAAAAGTTAGATTGGGATCTATTGGTAAAGCTCTAGGAGATTTGCAGTAGGCCATCTAGGGTTTCTGACTTCCATCTGAACACTAGCAACTGCTGAACAATAGTAAGAGGAAAAGGCATCACCTTCACTTCACAGAAAGCAAATCAGGTTGCTGAAACAATTATTGTGAAGCCAGGAATCAGGAGTAGATTTCATGTATGAGAAGAATATGAGGAAGTGAATTGCCGGGCTCAGCATATGCTCAGAGGCGCCCTGCTTCTTAAATCAGGTATGCACTGAGCCAGTATTTATAAAACTGCTTCTTTAATGCTGTTAAAAATATTTGATAAAAAATGTTTTTTAAAAAATATATATATATATCTAGGGTATTATCATGGTTGGAATACTGTGTACTGTTCTGGATACCTCATCTCAAAAAGGGTATTGTAGAGTTGGAAAAGGTTCAGAAAAGGGCAACCTGTAACCAAGATGATCAAGGGGATAGAACAACTCCCCAATGAAGAAAGGTTGTGGTGTTTGGGACTGCAACACAACACAGAATTTATAAATTGAGTGGGTGCAACCAGCATTATTCAGGCTGACCAGATTGCACTGAAAATATCAGTTCTTAGGTGTTAGCCCTCAAAACAAGAGTTTATGACACTCTCATTGATTGTCATAGAACTACATGGACTGTAAAACCAGCTGCTTTCACAGTTAACTCTTCCAAGGAAGCTCTTCATTGATTACCGGTAGTTACCGGTAGTTCAAGTAATATCTGGATTATTTGAACTTGGGTCAATTCTCTCAATTGTTCTTGCAATTTATTTATTTTTGTTTGTTTTTAATAATACTGTCAACTATTTTCCATCACAAAGATAGGAGCAGCCAGCAATTCACAGATCCAAACACACTCTGTATTCCATCGGGTTTTGTCCAGCCTTTTATACTACATCAAGATTTGGTATTGACCCTTCTATAAATTTCACTATAGAAGTTATTTTCATTATGTGGTCAATGTCTCAGATTTTAATTAGCCACTGATGCGTAGGTAGTGCTCACTTTCTCTGTTGAGCAGGGTTGTGTGGGAATAGGTCACCTTCATCATGAATAGCTGAAACATAAAAATAATGAGAACTTTGGGTTTAAAGTGCCGCTTATTTTGTTTATTGTGAAAGACCAATGGCAAAAGGAGGTATCACAAAGCTGGAGCCTGCAAAGACTTTCACTGGTGTGCCTGGGCAGGGGCCCAAGTCTCTGAGCTTTCCTCAAAAAGAAGAAGAAAATCTCTAGTCTTCCTAGAAAGAAAGTTATGGGGGAAATGTGCAGGTGATCTCTGTGAAATGAGAGTGTGGTGTGGCCACCTTGTATATTTTTCCTGGTACTGAGGTATGCTCCCTGCTTCTTTTGACAGTAAAAACATCTGTGTGTATGCGCATAAAATCAATATTGTGCAATCTCCATATAGTCAAGCCCACCAGGGCATAGCTGACTTCCATGGCAAGCATAATGTTGATGAGGGTAGCTGTCTCTCTAATTTCCGCCTCTCCCCACGGCAGCCATTTTGTGTTATGTGATGCCCCACCTCATAGCAGTTGCTTTTGTGGCAGCAACCCCAACATTATCAACATCTGGAACATGCCCACTGGTTCCAAAAAGGTTGGTGACCCCAGGGCTACAGGAAGACTCTAGTTCCAGATTACTACTGCAGTTAAGTCTTTGAGGTGGAGAACTTACTAAATCAGGAGAAAGGAGTACTTACTTAGGGCCTATCCATTTATTCCAATATGTGGCTTATCCTGTCTAATAGATTTGATAGGATTTGGGGAAGCGAGTGAGCAAGGAAGCAGTGAATTTACATGCCCAAGCTTTTCAGAGAAATATCCACTCAGCAGCAAGAGATGTGCTTAATGCAGTGGCACCAAATGTTTCCATAAACATTGAATGACTGAAGCCAAAATATTGCTTACAGATGGGCTTACTATCAACAATGGTTCTGGGCTATATGAAGGGTCTAACTAGATGTAACAGTGAACGTATGGTGTGTCCCTCCTCCTAAAATAGATTTTGCTATCTTAAAGCTTTTCCAAGTAGATCTCAGCTACAGCTAGTCCTAGGAGCCACAAATTCATGTGTTACCATCAGTACACATGCAGCAACATTATATGCTGGGAGAACGCTTGGAAACTGAGGTCTAGCTCAGAGGAGTGCATTCTGATGGTTGCCTCCTTGTGAGAAGTGAGGTTGCTGGCAACTGGGCTGAGGGCCTTTTCAGTAGTGGCATCCGCCCAGTGGAACACTCTCCCATCAAATGTCAAAAAGATAAATAATTATACAGCCTTCCATAGACATCTGAAGGCAGCTCTGTATTAGGAAGCTTTTAATGTGTGGTGTTCTGTTGTGGTTGTGTATATTCTGTTGGAAGCCACCCAGAGTGGCTGGGACAACCCAGTCAGATGGGCAGAGTACAAAAATTATTTTTTATTTTTACTATTTTTTTATTATTATTATTATTATTATTATTATTATTATTATTATTATTAGACAGGCCTTCAGAAATTAATGCCCACTGTGTCCTGTAAAGAGTTGTCCATAGAATAAATAAAAGATGCATAGCTCAGAATTCACTCATAAACCCATTCTGTCCTATTCATGCATCAATCTTCGATGCACACTTTATCTCAAAATATGTATTGTCTCAATGTTTGCATTTCTAAACTTGTATTATCCTAAACTATGCATTTTGGTGCACTTTTGAGCCATGAACTGTATTGCAAAATCAGAAAAATGAGAATTCTCTATGGTGCATGTGGGAAGACCAAATGAAATTCTCTTCCATCCCTAGAAAGAGTGTATAATACAGTACATGTCAGGATACACAGTGTTCCTGATTCACTAGTTAGATATTAACGTTTAGAATGGGTTTCATGTACATCTCAAGCACATGACATGACAGACTCCTATTGGAATCTGGATGGCAGAGGCTATTCCTACAAACCATTCCCATATATAACACAAGGGATTAGAATCCCAGAGTTAGGTGTGCCAAGTCCGCAAGATAATGAGTTTCCAGAGGCTTAAGTCATGTTCCACAGAATTGTATAACCAAAGAGCCAGGAGACCTTTTCTAGTTCATCTTACCTGGCTTCCCTCGTTACAAATTATTATGGGCAAGAGATTAGCATAGACCTAATGGTCAGTGGTCCCTTTACCTTTTTAGGGTTAAGAGACATATCCCATCTGATAAGTTACATTGCATGTAGATATTTGCCTCCACCCAACTTCACACACAGCAGCAGTACATGGACTTCAAGACTCCAACACTCATCCAATGTATTCCCTTTATTGAACTGTATTAGTTAAATGCAATCAGATTAAGTCACATTTATAAAGCAGACCATCCAGTTGCACTGAAACCGATGATATTCATTACATAGGGTATTTTTTTTTAATCACTGTCCGGTGAACTGGCAAATCCAATCAAAGCATTAGTCTTCAATTGTTAAAAAAAAATAAACCCAAAAAAGTGTAAAAAAAATATTCAGACAATAGCCAAGCCATCACATCACGACGCACAATTATCTAAAATCGCAATTAAAAAGCAGTTAAACGGGGGAGAAAAAACTAAAGGAAAGGGGAAGAGGGGAAAAAAAACCACTCCTAAAATCTTGGACTATCCGTATAATACAAGAAGCAACAAAGGGCAAGAGCATCAAAGCAGATTCCTATCTAGCAACTATAAATTCAGTCAGAAGCAGAAGCTTTAAAGTACACTAAGCTCAAGCAGGACAATAAAAAATACTGCGCATGGAATACTTTTAATCTCTTCCATTAATATTCATTTCCAGCTGCTTATAATAGCAGCGCCTCATGGCCAAATCATTAGAGTTTTACATCTGGGTTGCAAATGACACTTTGATTGGATGTAATGTTCAAATGGTCCTCCCCACTGAGCTTCCGTCAAGTCTTCTGCAGAGAGGTGTCCTGTAGTGCCAGGGGCTCACTGAGCGTGCTGGCTCAACGTGTGGTTCTGGAAAAAGATGGGGAAAAGGAGACATGCGTGAGGGGCAGAATAATAGAAAGCAAGCCCGTACCCTCCTACTCAGTCGCATTTATGCGGAACTCAACATAAAAGCTTTGCAATTATTACAGAACAAAATGCAATAAAGAGGAAGGGGGGGAGAGGGAAAGAGAGAGAAAGAGAGAATGCTCCTAAGTAACAGCTGCCAATGTGACACATTTGCTTTGTACTGATAGATCTGTTAATGCTGGCATGAACTTAAGGAAGAAAAAAAAGGGGGGAGAGAGAGAGAGAGGAAGAAAGAAACACACAACAAAATGGATTGCAGTTAGCCAAGTAGCACCGCGAGGATTTCGCTGCATTTAGGCAAAGTGGTAACGCTCTGCAAGGGGTGCCTGCCTTCTGGGACTTCCTTAACTGTAACAATTAAACAATATTCTCTGTTGCACAGGGACACACATACACACAGGCTGCTGCCGCTGCCATATCTCCATTCGCTATTCTCACTTGCTGCAGATAAGACAGTCTTGGCAGAAAGGGACGCCAGATTGCATTTCACAACACTTCGACAGTTGGAGAAATAACTTCGGCAAGAGAAGCACACCGGTAGCTGCGCTCCGGCCCATCCTGAACTTGGCACGGGGAAGGTGCGCACAGGCCTCCCGAGCTTCACGGCATGACGGAGAGGGTCAGTGTGCCTCCCCTGTGGCACATCCAGCTACACCTGCCTCCCACCATTAAGGAAGGAACCCCAGGTGCACAGTAAAGGGAACTTGCACAGGGAACCCAAAGGGGCATTGAATGCTCCCAACTTTTACAAACAGGGCCATAGCCAACGATTGGGCTTTACTCAGAGCAGACCCACTGAACTTAATGGATCTAAGTTAGTCAGCGGCTCTACTCTGAGGCCGACTAGTACTAAATACAGTTGACAGTGCAGTATTCTGGCGGGTATCCATTTCACGGCAGAAAGGGGTTAACTGCGAGGGTGGAGGAAGGTGGCTGTGTTGTTCAGTGGTTCGAACTTGGTGAAAGGATGGCATTTACCACACACCTCTGCAATCAGCTTCCATCCCTTCATAAAGGGAGCTGCAACTTCCCCTCAAGGGAGACATTAGTGTTCAGACATCCTGTCTGTCATTTGCCAGCAGGCTAAATAAATCCTAATGCTGTGCAGTAGTTGCATATCCAATCTAATGCAAGCGGAAGTCGTGTCTCAGAGTTACAAGCACCTCAGGGACGGCGTCTGGAATCTCCAGCTCCAGGAAGCACTGGAAAGATCTCCTGGCCACTCTCCCTCATCAAAACACTCTGCAACCAGGTCTACAACTCCTCCAAACACAGTTATTTTCTCAAAGATCTGTTGAAAGACATGATCTCATGCTGATCTGGTGGCACGGAATGAGAGACCATTCAGTTCTCATTCTCCTGAAGGTGGATTCAATCTGAACCAATAATTTACAAAAGTGGGTGCCAGTTTTGCTTGCATGAGTGGAAGCTACTCCTGCAAACAGAAGATTGTGGTCCTGATTCAGAGAAAAAGAGTTATGCTTGCCTCCCACTGAACTCAAGCCAGTCACCACTAATTTGCCCATTCATTCTAAGAAGGACTTGTATGTGCTTTCAGTCAAAGCTTCTGTGCCTTTTCACCTTTGCAACACAAAGGTCTGCGTGTTTACACCAAGGTTTCATGGCAGGTTGTTGGGATTTCATGATTATGTGCGTTTGTGTGTTTAGGAATATGTTCCCTTACAAGGATGTATCCTAAATTAACTGATACAACAATGCTAAATGTTTGCCTTGTGATGCCTATCTGCAAAGCTGTCCAACTACTCTTTCACATCAGCGTAACATCAGACAAACACACAAATATATTTAACTCGCTACAGATCATTCACTTCTTTCTAAGCAACTCAAAGTTATTCTCCGCACAGGAAACTCCTCCTGAATCCATTATTATTGAGATGACATCAGTCTAATGAAAATTGTCTGGTGACAACATCTAACTAATGGAGGATCCATTTGCAGGCCTTGTCTCTGGAGGTAGCGGCGACCCCATTTAAATACTGTACACTAAGTTGCTGAACTGTGCACTTCCCCAGAGTGACCACCAGGTGTCACAAGTGCCGTGGCATTTCTAAGTCGTATCAAAAGTTGTTAGCAGGCATTGTGGCCAGTGGGTTTCTTATGAAACTACACATAATAATGCTCATTCTTCTGCACACCACATGACAAAAGGTTAAAGGGGGGGGGCAAGCATACAACACTGCTATGTAGAAAAATAGGTACAGCAATTTTTTTAAAAAAAATTAAATGTAGAAGAGAAATCAGAGCTTCAAAACAGCAGGGCAATTCCACCAAGAACTGTATTATAGGAGATGGAGAAGGTGGTTGTTCATTTATTGCAGTTATGCATAATGGTGAGCATTTAGTTCAGGGCTGGGGAACCCAGTGCCTTCCAGATGTTGTTGGACTACAACTCCCATTAGCCCCAGCCAGCATGGTCAGTGGTCAGCGGTGAAAGGGGTTGTAGCCAAACATCTGGGAGGGGGGTGAAGCTTTCCCAACCTAGATAGAGAAAGACATTTAAAATGCTGCTGTTTCTCACTGGCACAGCTATTTCAAAATGTCTTTCGAGTTTTTTAACGTTCTCATTTATTAAATGTATGCCCCCGACTCTCCATAAAAGACGCTCAAAGCGGCTTAGGATAATAAGAACTACATAGCAACGAAGTATTTTTTAAAAAAAATACAAAAGAAAGAAAGCCACAATAAATAAAAGCAAGAGGCAATTAAAGGGCAGGGCAAGGATACAGGATACGACCCAGAGTCTTGGTATGCCCTTGTTTTCCTTCTCTTTTGTAAAGGTTTTGCATTTTGCTGCATAAATTTTTTTGTGTGTGTTTTTTTAAAAAAGCTTTAAAAAATAAATAGTAGAGGAAGATAACAGCATCAAAGAAGAAGAGGAGGAGGAGGAGGAAGAAAACAGCCCCCTCTGTAAGTCAAAGACCTGTCTAAATAAGTAGCTTTTCACCTGCTGGCATTGGCCGACAAAGTGAGGGGCTAAACTGGCTTCCTTAGGAAGAGAGTTCCAGCCCTCTAAGCGCTGCCAACATACCTTTCTTGTGTTCCTGCCAAACACACCTCTCCTAAAGCTCTTAAAACTTGGCTTGCAAGCTGTCAACAGCCTTGTAATAACACAGGGACTCAAGACGATCCTACTGGATCAGGCTAATGGCCCGTCTAGTCCAGCATCCTGTTCTCACAGTGGCTGGCAAGATGCCCTAAAAGGGGGAGCCTACAAGCTTGCCACTCTGCCCACCTACCATTTCTAGCAATGGAGAGCTGCGGTCAGTCTGAGCAGGCAAACAGTCTCACCTGCTATAAAGCATCTTCCTATCTTGCTATGACTAGGCTGCACATGAAAACACAGTTACACTGTCAGTTTGGGCCCATCCCTGGGGAACTGCAAATATTCTCAGGGCACCAAAAGCAGTTCCTGGTCTGGGCTGTCCATCTGTGCAGACATTTCCTGCATGCACTCACATGGGCAAAACCATTGCTGTTCATACTCATTCTCTAGTCAACTAATATTTTTTTTTAAACCCACAGCCAAGATTCCCTTTTGCCTTCACAACCCACTGCATGCACCTCATGTCCCAAGAAACCAGACCTCATCAGAAACGCAACAGCGCATGTTTCATGTTACTACACCTCCTACCAACATATGCCTGCTTGCCTCAGTGCAGCCATGCTTCTTGTTGGCCGTAGATTTCAATTTCTTCGGACAGCCTAATACCAACTTTCCCCTCCTTTTTTCTTAAAAACAAATGCAAAAGATTTAGCATTCTCCAGTCGAAGCGAGGGCTGTTGGTGCTCAGCAGATCCATACTTATTTAGGCAGTATCATTTAAAAGATAATGCACAATCAGCACTAGCGGCAAGGCGTACGTTCCACAGGCCGAGAACATGATTTCCAACCTGTGTGCCTGCCACATTGATTACACCAGGCAGGTCAATAACAGAATGGTATGCGGCTCTAAATCTGATAATGAAGCTCTCCTTGTGAACCTTCTCTTCTCATACACGGGTTAATAATACCTTCTGCACATAGCTAATATAAAGAGCATGCTGTTTTTGTAAGCAAGAGGCTGGGCAAAGATGCAAGGCTGATTACGCTCAAATTTGACAGCAATTCACAAGCGGGGTCACTGTTCAGCTCCCTAACAACCCACGGCCTCAGCCGATTGTCATGCCACCCATCAGTCCCAGGGCCTCAGAGTAACATTTGCCATGAATAAAACTAGAGAGTCATATAAATAATATTATTCTTGGGGAAGCCCTGTGGGTTGTATGGAGAGCTTTGCACAAATGGCCTTTCAGAATTCTGTCCCTTATTTGTTGGCAGGGATGTCTGGAGTTTGTGGGGGGTACCATATCATCAAATTTATCTATGGAGAAGAGAAGTTCTCCAACTGCTTCTCAGGGGTAAGCCATCTCCTGCCACCACCACCACCCAAAAAAGTTGCCCCTCTATTGCTGCAACTTGGTGGTTCCATAATACAGTGGCACCTGTATTATGGAACCACCTTCTCTCTGAACATCCCAATTAATCACACTTAGGCACCTGAAATTTGTCCCCCATCGTGGTATGAATGACCACATGCTCAGAAGGAGATGGGGCATGTAGTTTCTAGGGCACCTGGGGATCGGGTGCCTTGGGAAAATTACATTTCCCAAGGTCTCTGGGGCCTGAGTCACAACTGTTACAGTGCTTAAGCTGCCAGGGGAGCACATTAGAATCCAAACCAGAGAATAACTTTAGATTAAATGACACCCAACTCACAATGCACCTGAACATTATAAGCGTATTCAAAGGCAGGTAATTGTTAATTCTGGCGACATGACTAGTGACCAGGTGATATAGGTAGCCATTCACCTTTCCATATGATTACAAGGCACCACACGGTACATTTTAAAAATATTACTGGCTGGCTGAACCTCTTTCATTCATACCTGCAGGCTAAATAGCAGATTCAGACTAAGTGAACAGTACCTTGCAAAATGCATATGCCAGCCAATCACCCGGTGTGATTTACCCCCTTATGGAAGTTCAGAACATATGTTTGCGGTGAGCACACCACCTTCAAGAACAACTTTATTCTTGTTACTGAGCATATACTAAATGTATTTTTAAAAAAGGCATGTCTAAATGACACTCATGCTCTGCCTTCAGAACAGCAATAAAGGCAGTGAGTTTTAAGAGGACCAACAGAGAAGCATAGCAAGGCCACGCTGGCAAGCCGGAAGAGCCAAGTGGACGAGTAGGAGGCATGGGCGGGGGGCGGAAATGGAGCACAGCTAAAAAGCTGGCACTCGAGCTGGGAATCTTCCACCCTGCAGTAACAATCTCTGCCAGCAATCCACAGGAGTACTACAACAGGAGCAGGTGAAAAAAATTAAAATGCTACCGGGAGGGGAGCAATGGCGGTTTGAGACAGCAACACGTCCATTTGATGGTGTGCTCCACATCTGTTATGCATCTTCCGTGTGCCAGGTAGGGTCTACTGGTGAGAGCTGGAGATTTTGGAATCTAGGTGAAGGAACATGGACTCAGCCAAGGCTGTATTCACATGACCAGAGGCGGATAATAGGTAAGGGGCACAGTTTGGTGGCAGAGCATCAGGTTCAATCCCTGGGATCTCCAGGTAGGGCTGGGAAAAGACTCCCATCTAAAACCCCAAAGAGCTCATGCCAGTCAGTGTGGAAAACAATGAGCAGGATAGAATAAGGCAGCTTCCTATTTAGGTAGGCTTATGGTGTGTCTCTGGGGACGCTGGTGCAGCTGTGGGTTAAACCACAGAGCCTAGGACTTGCCGATCAGAAGGTCGTGGTTCGAACCCCCGCGATGGGGTGAGCTCCCGTTGCTCGGTCCCTGCTCCTGCCAACCTAGCAGTTCGAAAGCACATCAAAGTGCAAGTAGATAAATAGGTACCATTCTGGCGGGAAAGTAAACGGCATTTCCATGCACTGCTCTGGTTCGCCAGAAGCGGCTTAGTCATGTTGCCCACATGACTCGGAAGCTGTACGCCGGCTCCCTCAGCTAATAAAGCGAGATGAGCGCCGCAACCCCAGAGTCGGCCATGACTGGACCTAATGGTCAGGGGTCCCTTTACCTTTACCTAGGGTTTATCTCAGCTTTGTCCCTCTAGCCCAGTATTAGTTACTCTGGCTGACAAAAGCCCTCTAGAATCCCAGGCAGACATCTTCCCCACCCTCTGTTACCTGATAGACCATGGAACCTAAGGTTTCAACTGTGGATTCCTAACTCCCGGCTAATATATGCCAAATATACCTTAAACAAACAAACCTGCATCCAGAACCTAAAGGAATCATCCCCCCCAAATACTTTGCTTTTTGGGTGTTTCCTTAATTGCAAATGTTACCCATTACATTTCATTGTTTGTTTGATGCAATTAAGAACAAACCCATCACGAGGATCAAGATCTTTTGTGCTTTGGCTTTTCATGTGGATATTTTTCATTCGGAGGGGAAAGTACTTGCCTCAGCCAGCAGAGCTTATATTCCGGGGGTCCTCCAGGGACCCCCCTGCCCCACTCCCAAGAGCCTTAGATTGGGACTGTGCTAATCCAAAGCTTGAGATGTGACAGGCAGCAACTGGCTTGCGGCAGGGAGGGGGCTGCGAATCAGAAAAGCCTGCAGGGAAAAAAGAAAACGGGGTGGGGGGAGAGCTGAGAGCGCAGAATGACCACTCATGGCATTGTGCTGTCCCCCGCCCCCTTCTCTCTGTCATAGAAGGAAATTGCGGGAGGGGGAAATCACCTTTGCACTGCTGGGCAGTTTGTATATATGCTTATTTTTAGAACGACCTGACAATTATCCAAGGGTCTAACACTAACAGATGGCCTGTCTTAAAGACTCATATGCTCGCTAGCATGCACTTCCGACAAAATGGTAAATGTACTCAAGAGCGTGCCATAAACAGCTTTCAATGAGTACTCCAAATCCAATTTAGTTAGCACACTTCATTAAAACCGATAGCGGGTAACCAGAGCTTCTCCTAAACCCAGGCATCAATTCCCTGCCCGGTTGTTCCAGGTAACGCGCAAGTGTGGTTCGTTATCTGTCTAGCTCTCAATTTCCCAAGAAATATGTGGCCTACCCTCATTTCCTTTCTCAACTGCTAGGGAAAGGATGAATCCTAACCTACAGAGCAACACTTGGGGAAAAAGCAGGAGGGGGTCTTCCAGGAATGAGAGCTTGCAGCTTCTGGTTCTGTTTGGAGGATCCCTTAAAGCTGAGGAGGATGAGAAGAGTGGGACTTGCCCAATGATGAATTGTGGATTCTTAACAGCAGCATCAAAAAGGAGGTCATTATCATAAGTGAAGTGCAACGCCCCGCTAGATGCTATACAAGAAAACCCAGTCTTCACAAATGGCAAGAAAAGTGATGATTTGATCCCAATGTTCTGGATGAATGCAAAGGCTCTCTTTCCATAGCTCTCAAGCTCTCTCTATCCCCTTGTTTAAAATCCACTGTTCTCATGAAGTCTTTGCCTCTACCTGTTAGTCCACATACCTTAAAGAAACTAAGCCTTGGCTTGTGACACTGTTTTTTTCTGCATATTCCTCCCCCCCCCCCTCCGATACTTATGGTATGCTGTCTCTCCCTCTGTTGACATGTAGGGCCATAAACATCTTGAGGGCAAGGACATATTTTCATACCTCTCTAAAAAGTACCACGTACACTGATGGAACGATAATGAATGCAGCAGCATCTTTATCATTACTATGGGGAAGGTTTTCAGCAGCCCTGTGTACCAAGGCGACCAACCAAGCTGGTTTCAAATAACGATCCCAAATTACTCCCTCTAAAAGCAAGCTCAGGTGGCTAGTGCTGACACAAATGGAGCCACCGAGAAACAAGAAGGTAGGATCAGCTTATTTGGGGGAACCCTGATGTTTGTAAAAACACAAAAATAAATAAAAGCTTTAATGGGACAATGCCCCTCCAAAAAAAAAAGAGCACAGTGAACATGCTCAAAAACCATAGAATGCAGGGTGTTAGATGGGAATTAAGAAAAATGAAAAGTGGAGGGAATAAAGTTCAAGAGAGCCAGTGTGGTGTAGTGGTTAAGAGCGGTAGTCTCCTAATCTGGGGAACCGGGTTCGAGTCTCCGCTCCTCCACATGCAGCTGCTGGGTGACCTTGGGCCAGTCACACTTCTGTGAAGTCTCTCAGCCCCACTCACCTCACAGAGTGTTTGTTGTGGGGGAGGAAGGGAAAGGAGAATGTTAGCCGCTTTGAGACTCCTGAAGGGGAGTGAAAGGCGGGATATCAAATCCAAACTCTTCTTCTTCTTCTTCAAAGTCCTGCAGGATGGGAGGACCTCTGGCTGGAGCGATGAACGGCAGCATTTCTATTGAGAACACACTGCAGCATCACATTGTTGCAGCAGGCTGCACTTATTCATGTACCAGAGTTAGACTGCCGGTGCAGACCTCCTTAGTTTTCCTCCCCAAAGTATTTTGTGCAGCTCCAAAGCTTGCTATTTTATCATTTCTTGTACATTATTTCAAACAAACTGTGAATTCTTTGTGCCAAAGCAACCCCCCCCCACTTCTGTGTGTTTATTTGCATATGTATTTCTTCAGTGAGAATAAAACTCAAAGTATCCCAAACACAGAATTCCCAAACATTTCAAATGTGGATTTATTGAAAGGGCATATATATATATATATATATCTGAAAAGGGGGCTATTGCTCTGAACTGATACATTGCTGGACTACAGCTTCCATCATCCATGACCACTGGTCAAACTGATTAGGGCTAATGTAGTTCAAGAACTACATCTGAAGGGCATGATGTTGACTAAGGATACTTGGGCATTACTAAATGCCATACAGTGGTACCTCTGGTTACGTACTTAATTCGTTCCGGAGGTCCGTTCTTAACCTGAAACTGTTCTTAACCTGAAGCACCACTTTAGCTAATGGGGCCTCCCGCTGCTGCAGCGCTGCCAGAGCACGATTTCTGTTCTCATCCTGAAGCAAAGTTCTTAACCCGAGGTACTATTTCTGGGTTAGCGGAGTCTGTAACCTGAAGCGTATGTAACCCGAGGTACCACTGTACTAGCATCTGGAGGCTACACTTTACAAGGGAGTGATGTGATGGCAGATGATGCCACTATTTAGATTCCACGCATCACTTGACAAAACCACAAATCATTACATAGATTCGCAATGTGGAATCTCCCTACTTTCACATTATTTGCATTTTCTTCAGAAGAAGCCAAATCCCTAAGAGGGGAGCTCAAATACATTATTTTTGGTATGGGTCCTATCAAACCCTTTAAATGCTGCATCCATTCACAAGCAGGAAGCACAACATGCAGTACATGTGAATCTGACTTCACCACTTGATTGCAGCACCTGCAATCAAACATAATAGCCCTAGTCTACAACATCTGGAGGCCACTGTGTTGGCAGCTCTGTCTTAGTCGAAGATGGAATTTGAGCTTTAGGTTCAAAATACAAGCAATCCATCCATTGTTGGAAGCACACCATGCACTTAACGAAATAGGAGACAGGGAAATGAGCCATGGATGATTCACAGTATGGTGAACAGTGCTCTCAATTCCAGGCAGTGTCTGAGTGAAGCATGGAGTTGGGCTAGTTTATCTGATAATAATTATCTACCCACCCTTCACTCACCTTATAGTGGGCTACAACACCGAAACAAAATAGTAAAAACAGTTTAAAACAGATTTCAATCACAAAAATAAGGTGGTTCCTAAAAATATACATCTCAAGTGTCAAAGGCCCAGGGTAAGAGGTATGTCTTCAGCATTCCTGGAAAGCTGTACAGTGAAGGCGGCAGACTCAGCTCTATGGGGAGTTTCACAACTTGGGGATTGCAACAGAAAATACCCTCTCCCAGGTCACCACCTCACCCCCACGAGCTTCTGAGGGCAGTGGACCTCCTAAGAGGGCCCCCTTTGTCCATCTTAACACCCAAGAGGATTTTCAGGGAAGGAGACAACCTTTCAGATATTTGGGGCCTATGTTTAAACTTTAAACAGTAACAAGAGTCCCTAAAATCGGGCCCAGACATGAACTAGCAACCAGTGCAGTTGTTTCAAAATGAAACCCCAGCCAGTACATGATTCCAGAGAAGCAAGCAAATATACTTCACACATCTATAGGAAAGCCCGCTGAGAACTGAGAATACCTGACAGCCATGGCCTGCTTCAGAGGGTGGCAAAGTTGGGCATCTATCAGGTCCCCGAGGCCAGTAGAGAGCCTCCCATCCATTCAGGACTACCATTTCCACTTTGGCACAAAGTATCTAAGACTGGAGGATGCAACTCAAGAAAATCCTTGATGTGCACGTTCCCCTCTCTTCTGGGCTCCCATGTCCAAGCCCCTTCCCCAAATCCTGGAGCCAGCACTGCTGGTAGCTGAAGCACTCAACATGTTTGGTCAAATGACAGGGTCCGCGGGCCTCAGAGGGCCCACTACAGCTGCCAGCCTGCTACAGTTGCCAGTGCTTTTCTTCACAGCACTGGACTGTGGGAGCACTTGGTGGTGGGTGCTGTGCTGCTTCCAGTCCTGCCATCCAGTCCTTCTGCCACCCACTGCTGCCCGTCCCCTCTGCCTCCTCTGTAGGGCTGGGAGAGGCACTGAAATATACCTTGTTTGGGGTCCCCTCAAGCCTAGTGCTTCCCTGAGTAAACCTTACGTTTGGGGTGGGTGAAGAGTAATTGTTCTCCAGGAAATACCTTTCAGCAAGGCAGTATTTCAGGAAACATTTTCTCTCTCTCTCTCTCTCTTTTTAAGAATAAATTCCCCATGTCATTCTGTCTCTCTTTGTCCATGTTCCACAGTCACAGTGCTGTGATATCAGAATTAAGTGATGAGCTGACACTGGTTAGAATATTCTCAAGTTCAGTCTGCTCAGAGCTCATTAGTTTGATGTTCTTCCATAGCAATGGAATGCAGAAAAGGGGCAGGGGCAGGTTTTGGCAGGTCTTGTCACCTGCTTCCTGACAAACAGCTGTTCAGTGGGCTCTCAGCTGCATCACGAGAGACAGGTGTGCACACCGTGCTGATGTCATCATGCTGCCTCCCTGGCGAGGGGAGAAAGAGAGAACACTATTGGCTGGAGAAGATGAGAAGAGTGCAGTTGATTGGAGGAAAAGACCCTGGATTTCTATTTTCAATGTGTTGCTTGGTATTTATAGGGATAACAGACCTGGAATTATGAGCACTGTCAGGGGTTCTGGAGCCTGAAGCAGGACCTGTATGGTTTAAGGCTTAAGAACTCTTAAAAGAGACTCAAAAACTTTAGAGCACGCTCAGTCCCTGGTAGCTGGCTAGGCTCTATCTGCAGGTGCAGCAAGTGTGTGTGATACCAGTCTCTGCAATTGGATGGTAGTACAAAGCCACTGGACTGATCAGGTGTACTTTAAATAACAGGAGCCTGACTTTCAGCTTGGTCAATGCAGCAGCTGATTCTTGTTGTGCAATCAGTTGCACAATCATCTGCAGTAAGGTATTTGTGCTTCCCACTGCACAACAATGTTCTGTCTGCGCAACAAGGATACCACTAAGTGACTTTAATATTAAATACAACCCTTAGTTCTAGTTCTAGGTCCTGTTACTGAACTTGGGGACTAGATTAAGGCACTGCCTTCAACAGCCCTGACCAACGACAAGATAGCTTAGCTCCAGCAATCCAAAATTGGTAATGCCATTGATATCAATGGCCAAACATAAGGGATTTCATTGTTGGATGGGCACCCTTGACCTCAACCCATATATATTTGTGTTCTATGATGTACGTATGGCTCTTGTGCATGTGTTTCAATCGTGGGGTTAGCAAATTCATACCTACGAAGAAGTGTGCACTGTGTCCTCCAGTGAAATGAATGAAGAAACTCAATTTGTGCACAATTTGTGAGCTCTAACACCTAGAACAAATGGCTGTGCTAAGCTGATGTCTTTAAAGTCCAGGCACGGTTACCCATTTCTCTTTACTGTCCCTTTGAACCCCAGGATGAGTTATCAGGAAAGAATCCAAGTCAATCTCTTCCTAGTACATAGCTGGAGCAGGCATTGTCTCAGAGACACCTTTAAGAATCACATTACAAGGACTGTGTGCTCCCTATTTTTTATTTTTTTAAAAAGCCCCACTGGATAAAATGCAATTGTGAAGAAAGGTAAAGCAAAACTCTAGGGAAAATTTCCTTAACACAGCAGTTCGGAAATATATAAAAAAAAGCATGAGAGAATACATTATTAAGAGATAAAGAGAAGTTCTCTGTTATAAAGAGAGAGGGGGGGGATATATGTAAACACACCATGATGCACTCAGGCACCTATTGAAACAAGGCAACTAATAATACCCTGTCTCAGGAGAAGGTGGGCTCCAGAGAATTTTTCTCGCAAAGGTAGATACATCACCCTGTCTCCAGTTTGTACTTTTGGGTACCCCATGCTGAAGATCAAAATAAACTCAAGAATGAACCTTGCATCCCCTGCCCAACAGCCTCAAAATGCAAAAGGAGAAAATGAACCAAAATTAAATTACTATTGTCAGAAGCACACGACAATGGAATATTTTTAGAAATCTTTAGCACTTGTGTCATTCTTTCCCCCCACCCTCAAATCATTTCCATCTGACTGCGTAATGGATTTTTTGTTTATCTGGAGTGGAGAAGGAAGACAGACAATGGAGGATCCCAGAGCACAGGCTGGTTCTGTTGAAAATAGTTGCCCTTTTAACCTCAACTTGGACAGTCCACAATCTTCTTGGGGAGTTGCCAATGTGCCTGCTTCCTTGCCCTGGTCTGAAGTTCTCAAGAATGGCTTCACGCACAAAAGAGCTGGCTTCTGATCTTGGATCCACTGGCATGCACCGCTGAACACATTGTAATAATTTGCATCCATCCCAACACAGACTGATGTTCAGCTGCTTAACTGTGAGACGGCAACTGGGTGGGATTTGGACAAGATAAGAAATCGCCCTTCCCCAAACTATTATCAGCCTTGAATTTAATGTTGGGATGTAATAGCTGCAGAGAACATTTAAATGATAGCCAAATCCTGTCATTTTAGGACTAAACAGCCCCTTCCCACAAGGTAATGGTAATGCCAATAGTAGCTACACTCCTAAGAAAAGCAGAGTGGACCCGTTTGCTTTGAATTTAGAAGGTTCACAGTGAGGGCACCCTGCTTGTTTCCCCCCAGAAATAAATTCCACTGTACTAGGACTGCAGACTGAGATGCATACCTGTTCAGTTCTTAGTCTTCTTGTACCCCATTGGTCTTTCTTTCCTTCCACTCACGACTTTCATGAGCCCCTGCCCACCTTTCCAGTACAAAGTCAAAAAATTCCAAGCCAGTGTTGATGTTTTTTCTCCACTTTTAAGGCTAATCTAACACAACTCAGATGGTTTTAAAAGAGGATTAGACAAAATCTGTGGAATTTAATAAGACTATCAATGGCCACTAGCCATGACAGCTATGCTCCACCATAACTGTCGGGAGACAGTACGCCCTCTGAATGCCAGCTGCCAGGGATCTCAAGTGGAGAGAGTGATGTGGGGAGCAAGCTTGCCACAGGCATCTGGATGTGGGGCCTAGATGGGCCATTGGCCCAATCCAGCATCATCTTATGTTCTGTTAGTGTTCTGTTAAGGGGGGACTATTTCCCTCTAAACCTTGTTAGTGACTGCGCTTGCAGTTAAAACTTAACTGTACAAAGCAGGAGTTGCCAATGGGGTGCCTTTCAGGTACTTAATGGGCTACAACCTTAGTCACAGCCAGCATGGCCAAGGATCCCGATGACGGGAGTTGTAGTTCCACAACATCTGGAGGGCGCTATGTTGGCTACCCCTAGCAAAGGGAGAGGCAACTGAGGTGTATGGAAGTAAATATACCCCATATTTACACCATACAGTTTGGGGTCAGGGCTAGATGAACAGCTTCCTTCTCATCTACCCCTGCCCTACAGCAGTCAGTGCTGCAGGATAACTGCATTTTTGCATTAAGAGTGCTGAGAACCTGGGGTTAGTGAACAGAAAGCTACTACTAGCCCCATAACTCAGCTATAATGTGCTACGTGATGGGAGAACTTCCTAACTATAATCCTCTGTGTGATTCCTCACAGACCTCAAAATTTACAGTTCTAAAAGCAAGCATTACATGGAATCTTAATTCCACAAAAAGCCAGCAACATTATGGTGTACTTGCACATTCAGTTACAACTTCTGCAGTCCAGGGTTGCATTGATGTGCAAACATCTGTCGAACAACCTGACTCCAAGGTTTCGGTGGGATGTTCTCACACACAACACAATTGGATGCACATTTCTAAATAAGGTGAATCATGTACTTATACTGAAAACATGCACCTTTAAGGGAGTAGCAAGATGAAATTAAAAAGTCCCATTGCTCTGTAAAGATTAACAGGTTAACCACCTTCCATATGAATGCCACTTCAATTAAAGCCCATAGTGGGCAAAATGACATTCAATATATAGAAATTTGCAGTGAGATATAGTGAAAAATAACCAGAAAATAATGAGCAAAGGAAGGCAAAGAACATGCCTGCATAGCCGGAATATGAACCATTAATACAAAACATAATCTAGATACAATCTGCATTTTTCTGGCGCATCAGAGCATGAATACATAACAACTGCTCTAGCACCAAATGGGGGACAATGACTTTTTGCAGCAAAGCACCCCTAATCCTTATTTAAGCCATGAGATACGGTGTCACATTGGTTAATTAATCTGAATTCTGCAGCTTCCCGTTCCATCTGTCCCTTGAATTTGGGCCAGCGTTTTCCGCTTGCAAGGCCGCCGTAACTTCATTACAATGGCAGATGAGCATCGTATCTTTGCTATGTTGCACGCTGCAGCTGTTACCATGTCCCCCAGTATGCAAGTCCCAGGGCCAATTCACAAGCCTTTATTGTTTCTTCCTATTTATGGGTGGTGCACAGTTGCTGCAAGCTGACCATTACAGCGCCATAAAGCAGACTCCTGACTGTTTCAGCACGTATCAAAGCTCATGAAAGGTTTAGCCAAGGCAAATGTAGCTCAGACCTGGGCTAGGATCAGTCATACCAAGCAGCAACTACTTCAGGAGGGCCATGTGCCTAGTCATGATACCTCCAGTTTCAGAGGGAGTATTCATTTGAATTCTAAATACAGGGCGGCCACAGTAGAGAAGGGCTGCTGCCTTCAAGTTCCCCTTGTGGGTTTTCTAAAGACATCTGATTGGCTGTTGTGAGAAAGAGGATGTGGCACTAGATGAACCTTTGGTCTGATCCTGCAGGGTACATCTCCCTCCAAGAAGCAAATTAGCGTTCATCTCCCCTGTTGAATGGCTTAATCAAATAATGCTGTTTTCTACTGAGCATTTGTTACCCCACTTTGATGTAAGGCAGTGGTTCCCAATTAGCTAAGTACTGCAGACCCCCTGTTTTTCAAAAGCCAAGCCATGGACCCCCTACTTTTGAAAATTTTGGTAACCTATTGGGAACCACTGATGTAAGGGAAACCAAGACGTCGGAGCAGGATCAACCTGGGCTCATGGTTGAGTTCACTCCGGACCAACCACAAGTTGTAACCAAGGTTCATTCTATGGCTTATGGGCTATGGTTTGTTCAGGGAAAGCTAAACCATGAGCTCGGGTCTGGTTTACAGCCTAAGCCTAAATAAGGATGAAGGAGGAGCACCGTGGACACTATCTCCACTTGCATTCATGCTGAGCCATAGTTTGGTTTAGCACAACGTGTGAACCAGGCCAATGTGTACAAGGGCGCTTTTGTGTTATTACTAAGTGATCAAATGACCCTCCATAAATAATATTAGGTCACATTATAATTGATAATCTCACATGAATTCTTCATGAGCTTGTGCAATCTGTTTCCAAGTAGAAACATACAGAGTAGGGTGGGATTTTTTCCTCCATTAAAAAAAGGGGCCTCTTCTTTTATTTTTAAACTATGCCCCTTTCTTTTGTTCTGCCTGACCCTATCCAAATCCTCATTCCTGGACTCGAGAGGCCTCTGGCGGCTGTTACTACCATCCATCCAAACAAGGGCACAGAAGGGTCTTCTCTGAGACCAGCGTGGGCTTCCTTTAATCACATCTGCTGTTGAGCAAAGCCATGCCAAGGAGATGCTACCACTGCAGCCTTGCTTTGAGAGCCTAATATTGTGGGATGCAGAGGACCCTTTGCTGCAGCTGCGTCTTGACAGCCTAGGAAGAAGAAGCCTGGTATGCAAATTCTGGCTGTCACACTGAAGTGATAGGAAATAAACTGTGCCAGCTTTGAGCCAGCATATTTGTTCAGGGGACACAAATACACACATCAAAATCCACCTTTTCCCTTTCCTTGAAACAGAATGCCCTTTCATGGCAAATCCTCTCTGTAGCAACAAAGCTTCAAGAAGTGATTGCACAAACACACACACATTTAGAACTTCTTAATTAGCATTTTGCACATTTCTGTGACCAGGTGCACACTAAACACCCGCATTTATTATCTGCATGGAAAAGGAAGCAATAAAGTGTTGATTAAATGAGATGGTGAAGCCTGCCTAAGTGATACTGAGAATGGAATTTATTTTTTTTATTTTGCAATGGCAGGTCGAACAAAAGAGCCATACTGATCAGAACAGCTATTCTGTTTAAAAGATGATCTCCTCTGCTTTCTATGTTGCTTTGGCATTTGGAAGTGATGTCTCAGAGACAACGGAAAAGGGTCCTTGACAATGCCATGTTCCTAAGTGCTGTTCTGAGTTCGCTCAGTTAGCATGGCACATTCAAGGCCAAAGTAATGAGGACATCAGCAGACTCATTTCTTCAAACTCAAGTATGCTCCAATTACATATGAAGAGGGGAAGATCTGACTTATATATAAAAAAAGTAAATGGGGTGTTAATGCCTCTTCCTATGCCCTCATTTCTCCTTGACCAATCTCAGATAATGGAAATAAGCTTTGCTGGGAGAGTGCCTGGAAAGTGGAATGAAAAAGTCAGGCAGCTTTGTGGCCCTTCTGAAGCAGCATATCTGGGTTAAAAGCAAACAGATCTGCAGACATGACATCCAGATGGGCTCTCAGAATGTTCTGATTTTCATTTCACTGGGCTGTATCCAACTAACTCCTACTCAGAGAAGACCCACTGAAATTAATGGACCCTAGTTAGTCAGGACCATTAATTTCAATTAGTCTGATTTGAGCAAGACTGACACTGGATATAACATGGAGTGACTGCTGATGAACCCCTGATGTGTTACAGTGGTTTCTGGGAGACAGGTTCAGGTATACTTCCAGTTCACACAGAAGGCTTCTCTGGGTATCTTGAACCTCCCTCCCCATCACCATACATGCGAACAGAGAACACTCTCTAAAATGCAGTCCTCATGCTGCCTTTTTTGGTTCACAGTGCAGAGGAACATCCAAGGCGGTGATCAAGTTGTCATTCAGGGACGCTTATCCACTCCTGCCAATTTTCAAATAACCAAGTGGTTCAAATAACCAAGATCCTCCAATTCACTTCTACTCTGTGGTCTATGAAGGAATTTCTCCTGCAAATTCCAAAGCTCTCAGAAGCTTACTCTGCAGTAACTCAGAGCAAAGCCTTTAGTATGGCTGCTCCTGTTCTGTGGAATAGCATCCTGTCAAATTATGACAGGTGCCTACTATCTGCACTTTCCAGAAACAACCAAAGATAAATTTGCTCCAACAGGCTTTCCCAGTTAGAAAAATGGGTCTTTGCCATAAGTGTCTGCTTCTTTGGGTTTCAAATGCTTCTTTGCATTTCAATTTTAAATGCATACATAACTTTTGTGTTTTTAACTGTTTTTAACCATCTTATTTGTAAATAACCTTGAAGTGATTGTTTAGAATTGGAGTAATAAACCAGTGGTGGTGGTGGTGATGATGATGATGATAGCTGCTGTTGTAAAATAGAACATGATCAGCCATTAGCAATCACTGTCTCCCTTCACAACAGACAATTATTCCAATACCAGGAGCCAGACAAGAATGTGATAAACTTAAAACTGGTTCATCATCCAGATTAAAAATAAAGGTGTGTTCTCGCCCTGAAGAACTGTGAGATGAGAGTTACAAGGTATTCAGGTTGTGGATTAACAAACCAGAAATAAAGAAGTTTTGATTTGTGTGCATCCCACATCTTTTTCCCTGCAAAGAGTTTAACGCTAATGATTTATTTCTCTTAATGCAAATTTCAGGCTTGAATGCAAGTAACTGCAATTTGAAAATACCAAATGCTGGTGCCTGCTCATTATTTGAGGGTGACAGCAACTTGAAAAAGCATGTTGCTGCTGCATTAATCCGAAATGATTCCATCAAGGGAGTCAAATGGTGAGGGATGGTGGAGAGAGCAGGATGCAAATATGCAGCAAGATACATCATACACAAAGTTAAAAATATATGGGCACTGAAAATGATTCCTCAACAGTCCCACAGGGATTTAATCACTACGGAGATGTGGATTTGGGGTTTTGTTCCCGCAGGATCATGGAGGGATGTATTCTTGAACAACCTTCCTGAGCCTGGCACCCTCCAAATTACAGCTACAACTCTCAATCACCCACTACCATTGACCATGTTGGCACAGCATTCAGTTGGGGAAGGCTGTTGCAAGAGTCCTAGTCCACAGCCATCATCTCTTCAACTTGCCTATGTTAAATAAAATCGGGGCAGGAGAGTAATTCAGCCTAAAGGCAAGTGAAGAAAATCTGGTGTTAACACAGCTGTCTGCTCTTGGTAACCAGCCACAGAAACATGCCAATGTACTAAAACAGAACAAAAGGCCACATTGTCTTCCACTTGTAATAAGGGCTGATTTGCACATCACGGCTCTGGTCAGGGACTGAAGTTCAACAGGAACTCCTTTCTGATCCTATCAAGAACTGAAGGGGCAAACACCATGTTGCCAATTGACTCGTTCCTGTGGGAGCTAGAGACACAGTCTAGGCATCCCTGAGCTAGACGGTTCAGCTAAAGTCGAAGGCAGTTTCACCTTCAGTTGCTCCCTCTGACTTGGGATCCTGACATGGCTGGCTCCAGGTCTGGGGGGTCCCTGGGAAGGGTGTCCTTTGGTGAGCCCCCTTCTCCCTTGGCAAGCTATGGTATACATAACTGATGGTAGCAGCAACAGCACAGAGCAACTGCAAAAACCCGCCGAACTTAAACCAGCCCAAAGCTTTACCGCTTTTTCAATAGCTGAGTGTACTGAAAACACCAGTTTGTGTTTCTCCCCTTGAATGGCCGCTTCCCTCCCTCCCCCCCCCAAAAAAAAAACTAAATAGCAGAACACGCCTTTTCCCTTTAAAGGTCAAGCTCAGCTCTTTTAAAGAACAAATAGCAAGTCAGCAAGTCAGAGGGACCAAAACTCCAACCATCTAAATGCTCTGTGTAATGGCTTTGAACAAAGGTTGATTCAGGTTTGTCTTTCTTTGCTTTCCTTTTTTCTTTTCAAAAGGGGTTGTAGTATAGCTGCTGGCACAAACAGAATGAGATGTTGGAGAGTACATCTCTCTCTTTTCTGTGGACAAGAAATTCACTAAAATAGATGAATAATGAATGTGGCCAGGGATCTCAACAGCTACGACGGCTAGTTCTGCAAGATGCTGGGAAAAGAAACACAGAACACTCCATATTTTTCCTACTGATGATTCCTTGTTCTTGCACAACAATAGATATCTATGTTAGAATTGCCACACATCTGGATTTTCCCGGACATATCCGGAATACTGCAGTCAACAGCAGTGTCCAGTTGGAAATTGGGGAAATGTCTGGGAAAATCCAGACCTATGGCAGCCCATGTCGGCAGTGCCATTTTCCATTAAAATAGCTCAAAAATGACATTTTGGGGGGTGATTTTGCCCAAAAAGCTCAACAACATTTCTGTCCGGATTTTCACTGTTTGAAATATAGCAACCCTATCTATGTGAATGCGTGACTGTCTATATATCCGAAACAGTTTTCTGCGGCACAGACAATCTGAGCTCTCCAAAAGTGCCGGCAAACAGCATAAAGATAAGTTACGAAGACATACCTAATTTGCTGTGATGAATTGCGTGCATGCTTCAGTGATCAAAACTGCAGCTGAGACCTATTATATTTAATGATCTAGACGGTTCCTGTGAAAACACTCAGGCACAGATTGTTATGTCTGGACAAGCAGCCTAGTTTTGCTCTGGTAGTAGCAAATGAAGAGAGTGGTGTGGCAGTGCCACAGCTTTCATGAGCTGCTCTAGCCGTAATGGTGGAACGAGGTGGGACTCCTTCCCTTTTTGTCTACACTTCAGCTCCTTTAGAGAACATAGGAGATGTCCTTATACTAGGTCAAGGCTTTGCATCCATCTAGACTAGTGCATTCTTACTGTGACTGGCAAGTGCTCCCCAGGGCCTCAGGCAGGGGTCTTTCACATTATCCACTACCTGATCCTTTTAACTGGAGATGCCAGTCATTGAACCTAGGACATTCTGCATGCAAAGCATACCTTCCACTGCTGAGATACAGTGCTGTACTGTATCTTTTGACACAAGGCTCCATTTTCTTTAAAAACTGAAAGAGAGTTTCTTTGGAATAGTGTGGGGCTTCCAGGCAAATATTTCCTTCAAATATATACAGAGACAGAGTGAATAATGGGAAGCTGTAATATTAGGCTGATGGAGCGGTTCCTGTATAAGGTATTTAACAACAATCTTAGCCCGACTGCACTGGCTGCCAATTAGTTTCCGGGCCCAATTCAAAGAGATGCTTTTGACCCCTAAAGCCTTAAATGCTCAGGACTGCAATACTTCAAGGTCCACCTCTCCCCATATGAACCAACCCAGATGCTGCAACCATCATCTGAGGCCCTTCTTTGTGTGCCTCCCTTGCGAGAGGCCTGCCAGCATGAGAACGGGCCTTTTCTGTGATGGCTCCCTACTTGTGGAATGCTCTCCCTAGGGAGGCTTACCTGGCACCTTCATTACATAGCTTCAGGTGCCAGGCAAAAACTCTTCTGCCAGGCCTTTGGCTAATTAAACAATCCATGGCCTTTTAAATGGGAGTTGTTTGTTATTGCAGTATGTGTTTGGGGGGCTTTATATTGTAAACCGCCCTGTGATCTTCAGATGGAGTAGTAGACAAAGATATTGCAACAATTCCAAAACTAATAATAAAAACCAATACTTAGTAATTTCAAGTATTCAAGCGCTTCACATGCATGGGCTGCATTCGCACAAACAAGTGCCAGTTTAATAAGCCAAGATATGCATGAACTCCATGTACCTGCATGCAGCCTCTTTGCTCCTGCTTTTTCCTTTTCATGAGCAGAGAAACAAACCAGGAAGCAGCAAGCTAGCCACAGCTTCCCATTATATCCAAAGAAGGTCTGGTTTAAAGCCGGCTTCCATATCCTTTTTTTTTTTTTTTGAGGGGGGGAGCCACTAACCACAGTTCCTGGTGCAGGTTTAGTAGGAAACTATGGTTAACTGCAGCTTCCTGGCTTATTTGCTCATGCAAAGGGAGGACAGATAGAAAGAGGTGGGTGGGAGGGTGTATGAAACATGCACATATCCCAGCTTATTAAGCCAAGATTGCAGTGTGGCTAATAGCTCCACCATCTTTACAAAACCCCTGTCAGACATGTCTGTCTCATTAACTCCATAGTACAGGTGTTGGGGGAGGATGCTGAAACCATAGCAAATTTCCTTAAGGCATGAAATCATGCCTAAGATAAGATTTAATTCAGGCATGATTCAAGTCACTATTTCTCAAAGCATAATTTTAGCCATTATGCCACACCAGCCTTCCTTCCTGCTTTGAAAAGTGATTTCCTGATTTTGCCTATGTCTCTTTTCATGAATGCTTCCTAAACAATGTTATTTGGCACTGGAGGTAAATTTGGCAAAGATCTGGACCTGACCATCTGCCACACAGCTCAGCTCAGCTTCACAAGCCAAGTGGATGCATGGAAAATTGTTTCAAAGTGCCTCCAGGACATCTTCCCTTAATGCACCTTTGCAGAACCTGAGATGTCAGATCAAAGCAATTTCAACTCCTTTGAGGTTTATTTAAGATACGTTTTGCAAAACCTGAGTCAGTAATAGCTCAAGGCAAAGACCTTGCAAGTGGATCTCAAAGGAGAATTTACGATCAGAATAAAGAGAGATCTGCAAGGCTGATCATCTTAATGGTTTCCTTTGATCATAAATTTAAGAATGTTATTTAAAAGAATGCAAATATTCAAAACATCTATATTGGTTTTTTATATTTTTAAAACCAGAGGTCAAATAGTGGGGACTTTTAAGGTCAATTTGAAGGACCCCAAAAGCCTTGGAAATGTGGAAATCCACATTTTGCATTTCCAAAATGTGACAACAGGCAACAGGACATCTGACAACCTTAACCTGCATCAACTTTGACTAATGGTAGCAAATGCTAATCGGAAGCTAGGCGAGACTGAAGAGAATGGCAGAACTACCACATTAGCTTTCCCATCTATTTGCTTTCCTCCTCTCAAAACACAGCTATCACAATACCTTTTGGCCTTCCACAGCAGCATGGGATGTAACTTGCTTGTTTAAGACATATCCTTCCTAATTAGGACTTAGTAAGAACAGGGGCCTCTGGCATTAGTGTTCGTTATTCTCCCCTGCTCTCCATTTGTGATGCACTAGACAGCTGTGTTGCATGGCAGCCAGTACTCCTATTTTCAGTTGTACTTCCATAGTTTGGGTTACTGCGTATTTTTAAAACTTTTTTACTTTAAAATCTGATGTATGTGTACTCACTGTGGATTGGCTTAGTTCACTGTGGGCTGGCTATGCAAAGCATCAGATGATCACCTCTTCTTGTAAAATGCTGTGCATGGCACTTTGCGAGTTCCAGCAATTAACAGATCACTGGGTCTTGCAGGAGCCATCTATGCATGGGACTTCACAAGACACAGCAATCAGCAAATCATTGGCACTCTGCAGGCTGTGCCTTTGGCCCCACAATTTTATTTCTAACTGGGTGTAACAGAATGGATCACCTGATGTCATTGTGATGCCAGGTGATTAACAGGTAGGCATTTCCTGTGTGTGGCGGTGGAGGGAAATAAAGGCCAGACCACTAGATCTGCCCACTAGATCCAGTTCCTCACCTCTGCTATAGTCCCTTATTCAAGCACTATCCCAGCACTGTCTCTGTTAAGTCTTCTCTCATCCTCCAATACTGTGGAGCTACTTGTTCCTCTGAATCCTCCCACCCTCTAATACACACCAGTTTTGTTCACCAACACACCAGAAAATACAAAATTAACCTTTTCCCCAACACAAGCCCAGCTGCAGATATTTCAGATTTTAGTCAACTGCCACGAGAAGAGAACCAAGAAAGAAGACAACTGCCACTAAGAGATGGCAGGGCCTAATTGTCTTTTATATGTGACAAAGGTCAGAGCAGCTTCAGATATTTATGAAGTATGACTGCACCTATACAGAATGCCTGCACATTTCCAGCATTTCATGCATTTATTTTTATACAATTACATGTGAAGGAAGTGAGCAAATAAGTACCTGTGCCTTCTTCTGTGTAGATGGGGGCTTGCTACATCTCATAAGGCCTTGTGTTAAAACGGGGATGGGGAACCTGTGGCCCTGCACATGTTGTTGGACTACAACTCCCATCATCCCTGAGCACTGAACATGTTGGCTGAACATGACAGGAGTTGAATTCCAGCAATATCTGGAGGGCTACAGGTTCCTCATCCCTGTACCTCTTGAGGGATCCAAGAAGTAAAATTACAGCAAAAAAATTCAGGCTGCTCATACATGCTCGGGGAACAGCACCTAGCTGGAAGGGAGAGCAGGTGTCTTCCATGCAAAAGGAGCTGTGGCTAATGAATGGCCTCTCCATCTAAAGGAGTTCTAATACCATGGCAGGAAAGAACCTCTGCCTGAGACTCTGGTGAGCTGCTGGTGGTGAGAATAGTAGAACATATTGGATTTCGGAACATAGGAATATTCGTCCATGTAGCTTATCATTTTCTATGCTAACGGGCAATGTCTCTCCAGAGTTTCATTTGAAGATTACGGGGACCTTCTGCACGCAGAGCATGCACTCTACCACTGAAGTGCAGCCCTTCCCTAATGGCCTAGTTCAGCTTCACCTGCATCTTAGGCACAACCAGGATTTTATCAGTATAGTAATCCTAAGTAGGAAAGCTTTTTCTCAGGCAAAGAACCCATCAACTCCATGCATGTTTTCTAGGGAAATTCCTTTGCAAGCATCTATTTGAAACCTGAAAGTGTGTGAATGCCATCGTGTGAAAATGCTCAAGCTGCTCCCCATCTACAGGACTCCTTCTTTCTTCTCTTTTTATATATAGGCTCTAATGAGACAGACAGACAGACAGACAGACAGACAGACAGACAGACAGACACACTAACACACACACACACACACACAGAGAGAGAGAGACAGACACACTAACAGAGAGAGAGAGAGAGAGAGAGAGAGAGAGAGAGAAATCTGCATTTGTGCTGCCACGTCTGGAGGTGCCATAGCTCAGGCCAGACATTTGGACATTTACGAGAAGGAACTGCGCTTTCAGTAAACACAAGTGATGCATATACATTGCCTCTTGGCCGCTAGCACTCCTGCCCATCTGTTGGTATGGCAAGTTGCCTGCACAAAACTTGGTTGGACCTTTGCCCCAGGGGGCATAAAATGCCAGGCAACAATGGGTTTCGACGGGCAGCCTGAACATCAGCTCCACGCTCCATCTCTCGCCTGTTGGAAGTCCCTTCTTGGTGCCAGCCCTGCCACACTGCAAATACATGCCTCCGTGCACTCGATCACACATGTTGACATTTGGGCGCACTTAAGTGCATTGACGGCTCAACCAATGGCTTTCACCTGGCTCGCTTTGCCCCCTCCCCCACTTCTGCTGGGTTTTTGACACATGCTATAATGTGGAGTTATGTGTGTTTTGGTAGTCAGAACAGCCAGCACTGACAGTTTTCAACACTTTGCAGTGGGAGAGTCTGTCGAAAAGACTGGTTACTGCCCAGCTAAATCAGTTCTACACTGAAAACTGATGCACAATTTCTCTCTCTCTCAAAATGATACAGGGCACAGACAAAAGACTCTGTGTGGTGGATACATTGATTAATTTGTACACCACCCTTTAAAGCACCCAAGGCAACATAAGCGACATCATAGTATTTTATCTTCATAGCAACCCCATGCGGCAGGTCAGGCAAAAAGATAGTGGCTTGTGCCCAGGACTTCATAGCTGGGTGAAAATCATGCCATGCATCAGAGATGCAGAAGAATGATATACACACAGAGAGTGACAAACACATCAAACCAAATCAGAAAGATTCCACTACAGTTGCTCTTGGTGATTTTGCTCTGTGGGGTGGTATTGCCTTACACTCCACTCCACCCCACCCCCCTTGCCATCTGGTATACAGTGGTACCTCGGGTTACATACGCTTCAGGTTACAGACTCTGCTAACCCAGAAATAGTGCTTCAGGTTAAGAACTTTGCTTCAGGATGAGAACAGAAATCATGCTCCGGCGGCGTGGTGGCAGCAGGAGGCCCAATTAGCTAAAGTGGTGCTTCAGGTTAAGAACAGTTTCAGGTTAAGAACGGACCTCCGGAACAAATTAAGTACTTAACCTGAGGTACCACTGTAACTTAGAAGTTATCCAATGGAAGAGGACCTGCAACAAAATGTTGCAGTGCAGATAGGAGTGATGACTAGGTCTCTACCAAGAGTGTCTGTTTTGCGTTGTGTTTAAAATTATCTGCTGTTTACTGGAAGAATAAGAGATCAGGATGAGAGACTTTTTAAAAACAGAACTGGGGGAATATGTTGAATATATGAAGACAAACTGTAAACAATTAAGAATGTTAGCAGGATTGACATAAACACGTGCAGTAAGAAATAATTAAAAGGGAACATAAAGGATAACTTTGTAAATAGGTCTGAATTGTTTATGCAGTAAGAATATGATATAAAATAAGGAGCCGCAGGGTGGGGGGGGGGAGGAAAGTCGAAGAAAACGTAGGTTGAATTTGTTTAGATTTAATTTTTGTTGTTAAAATATTGTAAAACCCTCTATCTATGTATCTAATCTGCTGTTATTTTCTGTGTCATTTTCAGCTATTTTTGTTGTATTCTGTACATCGCCTTGAGACATGTGTGGACGCCGCAATAGTCACCACCTTTGTGGGCTGATTTACAAGTTTGGTATAATAGCTGAGCCCTTAAACTAGGGCTGGGGAGCCTGTGGCCCTCCAGATGTTGGACTCCCAACAGTCCCAGCCAGCATGGTCAATGGTCAGGGATCATGGGAAGCAGGGATCATGGGAGTCCAGCAACATAGGCAGGGTCACTAGTTCCCCACCCCTGACCCAATTCAAGCTCTGATCTGTAAAAATGTTCAAAGAGTGAATGAAAGGATGTTGCAGTTTTGAAAAGAGGAAGAATGGCACTGGTATTAATTCCAGGGGTTTTCCGTGTGTGTGGCTTTTTCAAAAAAACCAAAATGCCCTTTTTCAAAGCCATGAAAGTACTAGTGAAGCAGAATGCCTTCTAATATGTAAAGGATTTGCAGCCAAAAACAGACTAGAAATGATGGTTAAACGCCTAGAGCACTGTTAATTTTTAATTAATGTTAGTTATAATTATCTGACGGTGCTTGACTGAGATCCAGTAACAGGGTTGGAATGGATTTTGTTTTCCTTGTAATTTATTAGTTTTATAACTAATAATAATTAAAAATTAAATAAAATGCTCCAAGTAGATCCTGTAATAACTCCCCCCTTTCTATTTTTAAATGAAGAAGTAACTGATTATGGTTATACCAATTGACTAATTCCGATTCTAAGGAGATGGTGATGTATTATCTGATTGAGGGAAAAACACAAGTTTATGGGTTTTAGGGAATCTTTCCAACCGTTATGTGGAAACAGATTTTAAGGTGTGATGGGTAGGGAGGTAGAGAAGCCATACCTTCCTCGCAAAACCTATAAAAACTGCATACGGAATTAATGCCTTCTATCAAATGTAGAATGAGTTCATGGTTTGCTTCCAAAAAGTGTCTCTTGAGGTTTGATTTCCAAGCCAAGCACAAATTGTAAAATACAACACAAATTACACTAATGAACAAGCTGCTTATTCTCACAGTCATAATTTAGACTGCATGAGGGGCTGCTGGGGAGGGGGGGTATTAACTAAATAAAAAACCAACAACAGCCACAAAAACAACAAGGTATTTGGTGCCCACTCCACAAACAACTCAGGTTTCTTTTACAAACACACCCCTACGCGAGCAAGAAGTATGGCGCCAGCATATGGCACCCTCAGGCAGTTGCTAGGGGCTCAGTGCTCTGGCAGGCCCCACTGCTGATGCCTGCCCTAGACATCCCCTCCCACTAAATTATTTTTTACATACGTCTGGAACTGGGAACTACCATTTTAATTACCTGCAATTAGGTTGGCCCCTTACCTATTACCCCTGGACAAAAGGGGACACTGCCTTTCAAAACATTTGTCTGCTACTCTAGAAGAGAATCTATATCGATATCTATCATCTATCTATCTATTATCTATCTATCTATCTATTGGCCACCCTAATTGATATGCCCCTGACACAGTGTTTTGCTAGGGCCCATCAAAGGACATAAGTCTAAAGGGGTTGTCAACCTGGTCCCTACCGCCCACTAGTGGGTGTTTCAGGATTCTAGGTGGGTGGTAGGGGGTTCTACGGCACTAGCTGAATCTTCCTTCCACCAAGCACTGGTGGGTGGTAAGGAAATTTTACCATCAAGAAAGATGCATTAGTGGGTGGTAGGTATAAAAAGGTTGAATACCCCTGGTCTAAAGGCTCCCTCATATTTGGAGCCAACCCTACTGGCCACTTTGGGAATTTGCAAGCAACTGGTGTAAAATAAAAGTGTACTAGCACACAGCTAGCTTAATAAAAGATTACTAGTACACTATTAGCTAGGTATAATTAGACGTACAATGGACCAACTGGAAGTTTCATATTAGTACTTTATGAGATCAGACAATGCTGTTTTGTTTTGAGGGAACTTGGAAAGGCAGCTGGACAAGGAAGAGTGTTGTGCCCTCTCCAGATCTCTAAGTGAACTTAACTCTCCCAACTACCACACATCTGGTCAAAAGTCTAAAAACATTACTGCCTTGTGCAAGCACACAGAACTTGCAAATACTTCTCAGCCCAGTCAAAGGACAAGACTCCACAGAGATCTGCACTGGGAAAAGCCACCTCACATCCCAAAGGAAACTTTGAAATAACCCTCCAGTAGTTTTCTGATGGAAAAGTATAGCCTGTCCCCCAACCCAGATCTTTTGGACTACATTCCCCATCTACTCTGGCCATTGGCTGTGCTGGCTGGGGCTGATGGGAGCTGAAGTCCAACACCACATAGATGGGACCAGGAGGAGGAGATTAAGTCATTTGGCTGATCTATATAGGTTAGGTGACCAATCATACCTGTAGGGTTACTGTGTATATATTGTAAACCTGGAGATGTTAGGTTGATAGAAAAGAATGGCATTTTTAAAGTCACCAGTCATATATATCATATGTAAATGCCCACTTGTAGCTGACCACTTTGTTTTGACCTCCTCTGTCTCTGCCCTTTCGCTCCCCTTCCCTTCGTATCTTGCCTTTTTAGTTTGTAAGCCTGATGACAGGGTACCTCTCTTTTTTGATGTGAACCATTTGGGATAATATAACGGCCTGAAAACTGGGATAAAAAACAGCTTGTAAAATAGTAAATAAATATATGTTTCTATGGCATCCACCCTATTTCTGATCGTTGATGTCAGCTATCCGTCATGTTTTTCAGTGCTACCAAGATGCTTTGTTGTGTTTGCTGCAGGAGACTAACTCAGCTCACTTTCTGGATGTTACATGGGAGAAGGAGATGTGGAGTGCCTGGTTTTGGAGACAGCTGAGAATTCTCCATAATATACAGTTTTTGCCTCAAAAGGAGAGTAGGTTCCTCCAGAGGAGCTCCAGCAATTTTGTGGCTTGACTTGCCTCCAAATCTGAAAAAAAGATTCCTAACAAGCGATCAGACATCATCACACCTGTGCTAGGAAGGAACTGGCAGGTAGCCTGCTCCCTCCATACCTGCCTCATCAGTGGTGGGCTGCTCTATCCTTGGCTTTAGCTTCCCTTGCTCGCAATCATTTAAGAGGAAACTGTATGATTAGCAGCACACAAGCAAACAGCAGGAACTAATCCTTTAAACACAAATACTTCAGTGGCTACGCAATGGTTCCCCACAAAACAGTGGGGAGGAAGATCAGAGACAAACCCCCTCCTCGAGTTTCCTGTAAATGCCCCGCTACTCATTCACAATTTGCTTAATGCAGTTCTTAAGGCAATTAAGGACGTTAGGTTCCACCATTCTGATTGAGCGCTACAAGCTTTGTCTATGATGATTTTCCCACCCCAGTTGTGTGTGTGTGTGTGTGTGTGTGTGTGTGTGTGTGTGTTTACTTGCAGGCTGTCAAGGCTTCGGGCACCTCAACACCATGGCTGAAACCTGACCTGATCAAGTGACGTTTTCGTGTGCTGATGCTGAAAGACGGAACTGAGATGTGGGCAGTTAATCTAGATTTTTTTTGCTGGCCATTCACTTGCCCTCATCCATCATGCAACTGCCGTTCCATAAAATGGTTATATGAACAGCATGTGAAGCCTCACAAAGGAGAGAGAAAACTAAGAACCCTAAAGCCAACATAACAGAAATGGGGACGAAGGGTAGGTGATGAGGATCTATAGTGAAAAGACAGAGAATGCTTTTCAACCTAATGGTAAACTGAGTAATCTGAGCTAAACGTTTCACTTTTGTCAGTCACCAGTGTGACAAGGAAACAGAAATCTGAGCAGAGCTATATAGGTGGAATCTAAATCATCTCTCAAGGCCTCCCCATTGAGCTCCAAGGGGTAAAGAGACTGCAATCAATGACAGTTGGCAAGGGATACAACCTAAGACCCCCAGTTCCTGACAACTCTGCCATTTGCCCCCCAATAAAAGGGGACTAACAGGGGGATGCAGCATAGAGTGCAAATCCCAAGGATCCCTTCAGTTGATTTATCTCAGTAATTTTTGGCTCTACTTTTCTATGTAAAATAGTCAAAGCCGCGTAATAAAACCTGTGCTTGCAAAAGAATAACTGAAATAATCAGACATGAAGTAACCAGCATCAAAATAGCAGCATCAAAAAAGTATGAATTCTGTATAGAATTTTCTGCTGGCCTCAAAGCAACTTCAACAAGCTAAATAAAAAAGGCAAGCGACAACAAAAGCTGGAGGGTCTTCCCCGGGGAGGGCATGAAATAGTCTAGGAAGTCTCATCTCTTATACCTACCTGCCCACTACCTCTCTGGGTATTAGGAAAGGGCTGTAGCTCAGAAGTAGAGCATCTGGTTTGCATGCAGAAGGTTTCAGGTTCAATCCTCAGCATCTTCAGGTAAGGCTGGGAGAGACTTCTGTCTGAAACCCTAAAGTGCTGACAGCCAGTATACATACAGTATAGATGGACTAATGGTCTGGCTCAAGATTAGGCAGCTTCCTATGTTCCTAACAGGGTCACCGATTGTGTTTCTTGCGCAGGTTTTTAATCAGAGAATAATGTTCTTAAGGTATTCAGACCAGGTTGGGCTTTAAGGGTTAAAAAAAACCCCAGCACTTTGAACTGATCCCAGAAACAAATCGGCAGTCAGAGGAGATGATATAATACTGAGCCCTCTCTCTGTTCCCCCGGTCAATCATAATGACAAACGTTTTGCTAATGAAACTATAATGTATACAGTGGTACCTCGGGTTAAGTACTTAATTCGTTCCAGAGGTCTGTTCTTAACCCGAAACTGTTCTTAACCTGAAGCACCACTTTAGCTAATGGGGCCTTCTGCTGCCACTGCGCCGCTGGAGCACAATTTCTGTTCTCATCCTGAAGCAAAGTTCTTAACCCGAGGTACTATTTCTGGGTTAGCGGAGTCTGTAACCTGAAGCATATGTAACCTGAAGCGTATGTAACCTGAAGCGTATGTAACCCAAGGTACCACTGTATTTATAAGTGGCATGTCAGGTTTATCACTGATACTGCATAACCATATTTTTTTGAAAAAAAAACCCATAGAAGGGTAACGGGACCTTGGTCAAAAGAGTGGCATACAGTAAATAAACATTCTTTTCTTCTTAAGGATTGGCAATCAGCCCAAGACAACCATTTTTGCTTGGCTTATTGAGATTGCTGTTGGGCCGACATATATTCACAATGATTTTGTGTGCACAGTTCCCAAATGTAATTTGCTTACAGATCTCTCACCTACCAATACCCTTCCCCTCCCCAATGAGACTTTTCTGGTGGATAGTATTTGCCTAGAATGACACTGGCAACACACTGCTCTGCCTTGGATGAATCCGATGCTGCTTTTGTCTATGTGCAAGTTCTCCAACTCTATAATAAACTAAGGGCACAAGCTTGTACTGGAGTTATGCCAGATGAGGGACTTTAGGCCTCAGGGGGAAACCAGCACCACCAGCAGAAGACACCACAGATGTCTCTTGCTTGTTGCGCCACAGCCTGTTTGCAGCTTTGTCCTCCATCTAGGAGCAAGGGAGACATGTTTTTCCTATAGAGGGATTTGAACCAGCAACCTCCATCCCTTGATGCTGACAGAGGCTGCTGCCTAGTTCTCTGTGCATTGTATGCTGGGGGCATGGCCCCAGGCCTACGAGGGTTGGCTCCCTCTGTGTCTGCATGGCATGTGGGTGTTGCTGGCAGGACCGTCCCCAGTTGGTGAGAACTGATTGTTTCCAGGGATGCAAAGGACTGCAGTGTGTGTCCTTGTGGTAGAGGATTTTCAAGCAAATCCTACCAATGATCTGGTGGCTTGTAGGGGGATGCTTGAAAGCAGCAATGGATCAATTTGTAAGAGAGATAAGTAGAAATCATTCCCTTATCCAGAAGACTTCCTTTTGTCTCTCTATTGTATGAATAAGGATAAATTCATTTGAAATTTTACTCAAGAGCTAAGTAGACATGTTCCCAGGGTCATTAAATACATTCCAGTGTGAGATGTTGAAGAATTAGTGGCAGCAAAGCATTACCAATTACGGGTAAATTTGCTTCCATGATGAGTGACAAGTCTTTTCCTAGCAGAATATTTTGGATCACATTTCTGATATTTCATAGCCCTCTTCAGTCATTCACATTAAGTCAACAAGAAAGAAAAGGTATGGGAACAAGAAGCAGCTCTGTCCCCAATGTACACTGATTTTTTAAAAATAAAACTAGAGATCTAAAATGTGTGGAGTGCCTCCAAAAGTATAGGAGCCTTCCAGCTTTCAACAGGCATCATTCAACTCATGGAGGCTGATCAGAATTTTGACGGGGGTGGATGCCTGCACCTACAACCCCCTCCTGCATGAACACCTAAAGGATACTAGATCTTACTCTGAGTAAGAAGGGGGAGAAGCCTGGTGCTGGCAAGAAGCATGCTAGACAGAACAGCATCCACCACTTTAATTTCTCAGGAATCCCCTTGGGCCCTATGTGAGAACCCAGCGATATTCTGGGGGTAAATGAAGATGATGTCAGGCCCTAAAATGTAAATGAAGTATTTAAAAAAAATCAAAGGGATACCAGAGTCAGCCCAGTTGGTCATTCTAGACCCTGACATTTGCCCTACCATGCCAGGTGTTGAGACTCTGCCAGCCTCCATACATTTGTCCAACCCCTTTCTGATATCATCCTACGCCCACTTGCTTGGCTGAAAGGAGTGGGCTGTACTGGCAAGCAAACCACTAAGCTTAAGGATGAAAATGGCCACTTTATAAAATGCAAGGCACCTTATAAAATATTGGTAGCAAGATTAGTTAGTTTTTAAATGTCAACAGAGTGACACGAAGAAATTATGATGTGCTTATGAACTATCCTGCCATTTTGATTATTGCAGCAAGACACTTATAGTAGGAGGAGGAGGAGAAAGAAATATCTCTACCATTATTATTATTATTCATCATCATCACCATCATCATCATCAAGTTTGCTTTTTACCAACTGTATTGTTGGCTTCCTTAAAGACAGGAGATGCAAAAGCAGGGAAACAAACAAACAAACAAACAAAAAACTGCTGACTTTACTGAAATATTAACAAGGTATAGTTAAAACTTTTGTACACTTATGCAAATGAGTTTGCTAGAACAAGGGGAAGGAAGAGGGTCCCCCCAGGGGAAAAATAAAATAAAATCAACAAAGTGAAAAGATCAACCATCCCTTCTGCAGCATGACAGCAAGACACAAGAGGCAGCAGCCTGGGAATTGCGGAAGATGAATTAAAAAAATAATAATACACACACACAACTCTCCAAAGTTTAAGTACATCATGGTTTATAAAGCTAATAGATTTAAATGAGGCATGGTGCACCATTCCATAAAATTATTATATATACCAGGGGGCTGCAGTAACATTTTGGGAGAAGCGTTAACCTCATAAAATACGTATGATGCGGAAGGCCGAGAATGAGAGTATTTTTGGTGCGTCCCTTAAAAGTTAGAAGGCTGAGCTGAGAATTTCAGAAACGGCACAAGTTCAGGATTAGAAGTGCAATGGTAATCGTAGTGTTCAACCCCTGTACACTGTACACTGTAGCATGTTCCACACCGAAGGTCAAAATGTGAGCTTTTGAGTGTGTTCTGTCTACAACTGATAATATCAAGCCTACTTTCCCTAGAAATCTCCTTACATTAAAAGCCAAAACCGCATCTGTTCAGCCACCGATTACTGGAACAGGAGGGTGCCGGCATCCAAGAGGGAGTTCCCAGAGTCCTTGTGCCTGAGGGCTGGCCTAAGGTATCTGGGAGCGTCAGGGGACGGTGGACTGCAGCCTGCAGCTGTCACCACCACCCCTGCCGAGAAATTGCAATGCAGGCTTTCACCTGCATCTATGTGAATGGCAGATCATGCAGAGATTATGGGATGTGAACCAGGACTTTTGAGCCAGCTCCTGCTTTGTTACTGGCTTGAGCCCACTGCACTTCTTTGGGCAAAGTAATGCCCAGGTGGGGTAGTAAGAACCACTGCCACTCGCTGGGTGCCTTGGGGAAGAAACAGAATTGGTGCTATAGAAGCAAGCTGGAAAAACTAGGTTGCAGGACTAAGGTTAACATTGTTTGGATGCCACTTAAGGCACCTGGCACTGTCAGACAACAGGTGAGGTGGCAACTCTGTGTCTAGGCTATACCACTTCAGGCAGGAGAGTGGGGCGGGACGTCACCTGGCTCAATGCTCCTTCGTACATACGAAAAAAATCCCCGAATCAAGAAAACTGGTGCATTATGCAAAAGCCTGAGCTGGAACTCCTTCTTCTTGACACCTCACTCTCTTTGTGCAGGTAAGAGCATTCAGTTGACTGCCATCTCAAGTGGCAGCAGAATTTACCCTCCTCATCTGAGGTGTGGCAGACTCCTTACTCAACCCTGCTCAGCTAGCACACAACAAGGCAGAGCTGCAGATTTGGTTCCCTCAACCTCCAGATATGGCTGGACTCACCCCTGATTTGGCTGGCTGGGACTGACGGGAGTTGGGATTCCAGCGACATCTGAAGGGTCACAGGGATCCTCACCCTCAAACCCGCCACCTCCCAATTTCCCAGCCTTCTAGCTGCCTAAGAGCCAATGGCACATCCATGGTCCAGATTCCGTCATGCTTTTGCTACAGACCTCATCCTGTCCATGATTTGCATCTCCCAATCACATACATCTCAATCACACCCAAGCTGTAATGAAAAACGAAGAAATGTGCTTGGGTTGTTTGTTTGTTTTTTGGCCCTGGGTTTTCGAAAGGGAGCCACAATTGTCTTAAGTGTGTGCTTATAAAACTGGGAAAGGGGTGGAGGGGAAGAAGAGATGGAGGATGTCAAAATGTTACTTGAGTTTTTGTATGCTAATCTTTCCTTAAATTATTAACCAATGGGAAGAAATTATTTACATTGTGCTCGGTGTGGACGTGGCAGTGCGTTGTAAGGCGTCCTGTCAAGCGAAATCCTCAGAGCGAATGATTAGAGTTGTCGGGTCTTATTTATTTATGCTGCCCGTACTCAGAGGACCTTTTTTTTTTTTTTGAGATTGCACCCAGAGATAGAAAGAGAGGGAGAGGGAAGATTTTTCTGATGTTGCAAGGAAATAAGCATGGGTTGGGGGGAGGAGAGATGGAAGATGCTCTTGATACTCACTCAAAATGAGGTTATTTCCCACATATAATAACAACTGGAACAAATGGCATAGATTTGCATGTAATCTTTTTTTAAAGGTACCTGAAGCTCGGTCTGAAAGAAGAACTTCTGTGGACACTGGGAGCAATCGTAAATTTTATCCTCTTGCCCGTGGACAGCAAAGATATGTTGCTGCAATTTATTTGCCTGTACAAAAACTAGAGGAACAAAAAAGAAGAAAAGAAACAGCAGTGTTGTCAGAGAGAATGACCAGCATATTTGAATTCATATGGGCACCTGTGTGCCTGTACCTTTGGCCTGTTGCCAAAGATACAGCAGCAGGCTGTGGAGTCAGGGGCTTTCACTCCTTTGTCCCTCTGCTCCCTTCCCATTCCATTTATTTACAAATTGTGTGTTAGATCCAGACCCACCCTACTATTTACTAGTTTATTACTTTTTAATTTGTAGACCACCTATATGCCAAAATGGCTTCTAAGCGGTCTACAACTATACAACCAATGCATAATTAAAAAATACACAACAACATTAAAGCATCGTTAATTAAACTATATCATAAAACAAGCAATTAAAAAGTGTAGCAATGGAACCTATTTAAACAGTAAAATAGTAAGTTCAGTTCAGGGGGATCCTTGCCTAAACAAATGTGCCTTCAGAAGCTAGAGCAATGGCAACACTGATTGGGACCTCCTATATTTTAGCAGAGACACAGGAAGGGCTTTTCACAAGAAACACCGGTGCCACCAGTGGAAAAGCCTGCCTCTGTGTTACCATAAGCCAGTAACCATCAGGCAGTGGCAAAACTCAGCACTGTCATGGTATGTGCCTGAAAAGCAGCACCACTCCCTACCTGGGTTGCAGCATTTTCAGTCACATGCAGGATCCACTGAAATGGATTGGGCTTGACTTAGGCATGTTTAGTGCAGATATACTGATACCCTACCCTTTATGATGACAAATGAGGGCATGGTTTGGGGGGGATTTTTTTGAATGTGGGGGATAAGGGAAGACCTGATTCTGCAGCCTGCTCCCAGACTCTTAACCATGGTTAAGATATAAAGATCATCATGGCTACCCCAATACACATGCAGATGGAAATGAAGGGGTGCTTTATGAATGGCTGAGAGAGTTGCCCAGATTTCCCACGTATACACAGTCATGCGCTGAGTATAGCATGAACATTTACTTTACACTTCACCCTTGGATCACTTGTCAATGTTATTTAGAAAACACACAGAAGAAATAGAGTATCTAGACCCCAGGAAATAGTAATTATAACAAGAGTCGTCACTGTGGTCTGATGGCATAGGATGTTCCAACTTAGCTGAAGCTAAGTAAGTCTTGGTTTGGGCAGTGGCTGGATGGGGGACCCCCTGGAACTCTATGGATGCCACTTTGGGCAAGTGCAGCCATAACAACTCTAGTCTAATAAACCATACTTTCTTGAGCTCAGATTCCTGCTTAGCATTAACTTCATTTAGATCCTGGTTTCATAACTTGGGGCCTAGACAGTGATTAAACCACAGTTTCTCAGTGAAGATGTAACATAAAACTGTAGTTTAATGAAGAAAGGGGTGATGTGTCCATGCAGGCTCCCCCCCCCCTTTCTTTTTGGTGTAATAAACCATAGTTATTCGAATGAGATGGTTACACCTAAATTTGATCCTCAAGTTCCATGATGGAAGAAAGGCAAAATAGAAATCAAACAAACAACCAAACAAAATGCTTAATACACCACTTTTAACACTGAATATGCATTATGAGCATTGCACATTGGATATTTCAACAATCCCATAAGAGTGATCACTAGTACTCAATTTAGAGATGGAGAACCAAGGCTTGGCATAAGTGACTTGCCCAGTGGTGTAGCGTGGGGGGTGCAGGGGGGCCCGGCCGCACCGGGCGCAACATCTGGGGGTTAGGGGGCACAAATCCATGGGTTAGGGGGCGCAAATTACTTGACAACCCACGCTATGCCACTGGACTTGCCCAGGAAAGTTAGAAAGGTCAAGGCTGTCAAGGAACCTGAACCGAAGTCTCCCACATCAAGATCCAACACAACCGCACCGTAAAATCACTGCACATCGGAATACAGAAATAATTCTAAATGTTCACACCTGGAGGTTTAAATGACTGTGGAAAATACTGCTTAGGAAGAAGAATGAAGGGGTAGCTCTGGTTTGTGAGATCATAGTCAAAAGCTTTTCTGGTAGTGGTTTCCCCCCTTCCAAGGAAAGGAATACTGTATTTTAAAACTCCCCTGTGTGTCATTTCCGGATCAAGCCATGCACACAGAGGCTTGTCTGGGTCTGACTGTCTTACCTGTAAAACAAACAGGGCATTTGAATGTGCCTCCCATCCCCTCGAAGCTGTGCTCAATCAGGTGACACAGGAGCTTTGCCGGAGAGTCAAACATCTGGTTACACAGCTTGCACTCATGATTGATGCCTTCCTCTGCAAGGTTCAAATGATACAACTTGTTAGTGACACAGCAGATTAGCGTCTGAAATGCAGTAGTCGGCGAGAAATCACAGCACTGGATTGCATGGTTTCCGGGACCCAAAGATGCTGTACTTGCAACACCGCCTCCGCCCCCCCACCCCTTTACAAAAGCATGCGTTAGTATGCTTGTAGTGTATTCAGGTGTACAGCCGCAAGTCAAATTTGAGGGGCATTTCTATTTACAGCCCTGATGGAAGTGACATTGTGATCAAACCACCAGTAACATACACTCCTGTTTCCTCAGGCTTGTGACACAATGCCATGCCTCTACGCTCCGCGAAAACAGAAGGAGAGACACCAGACACAACAGCACTGCTGCGGGCATATAAAACACACACACACACATATATATTATTAAGAATACTCAAACCCACATCGAAAAGTGCAAGAGGTTCAGGTGAGGCCATAGAAAATGGGAGGCCAAAATGCTGCTACCTTCAACTCATTTTGCATTGTAACAAATTCAAGAGAAGGTGTCGATGCTAAAGGAACAGCAGGGATCCCGAAATGAGGGTTTGAGCCAGCCAAGTTAGGGGGGGAAATCCATTCTAAGTGGGGCAATTAGTTCCTCCCTCAATATGGATTTGTATTTCCTATATCGTCCATGAAAACAAAATGTGTTTAACCTTCCACAATTCAGGGACAGAGTGCACAATATGACAACAACAACAAAAACTGTGTTTGTGTTTGTGTATGGTACTGGTGCTAGGGCTGGCAACCCACCTGAATCACCTGTTTGCAATATTAAGCCCTATCTGGAAGTACCTAGGCTACTCTCCCGGGGCCAAAAGCAACAGGTAGGGGGAGGGAGTTCAGAGCAGGCGAGGGTGGGGGCTTTTTAAAGCCCAAGGGCCACATCCACTTCTGGGTACCCTTCTGAGGGCCACATACCAGCGGGCAAAGGGCACAAGGGCACGGTAACTATGTAAACTTTACAAGGAGGGGTTTTTCTACACACACTCACACATCCCTCTCTATCCTCTGTCCAGACATGCAAGAAGCATTGTCACAGTTCAGGGGTATGTATGTCCCAGCCAAGCAAAAACACTCAAGGAGGATGCAAAGCAGAGCCAGTGAGGGGTGTGGTGTGGGGAGAGTGCCGAGGGCCGGAAAGAAAGGCCTGGAGGGCCACACTTGGCCCACAGGCCTGAGGCTTCCCACCCCTGATCTAGGTTCCTTCCAGAGAGATATTTACTGTGGGATGGGTGCTGCTCAGGCATGTATGTTTTTTCAGAGTACATAGAACACTATGGACACCGAAATGTCAGTCCATATCCCCACCCCACCATAAGCAGATGTGGCCCTCAGGCAGATAAATGTTTTTAACCCCTGATATAAAACATATCTGGTCAGGGGTCAGCACAGGTGGGTCAGTGCTGATAGGGGGTCCCGGCCACTCCCCCGTCTAGGTCTTATTAACGTCAATATGTCTGCTGCATCATGTGCCTCCAAGACCATGCTCCGGTAGCATAGTTTCTTTGTGGCTTAGAGAACTATTATTTAAGCACATTGGATAAAGATATGGAGAGTGCAATCTTTTGAAATGAAAAGAAACGGGTTATTAGCCACAAGCTGGGATGAGAACTGAATTGCAATCACCACTACCCTCATATATATCCATTTCCAGAAGTCATGTTATTCCATTGAAGCAAAAATAACCAAATGCCTTGTGGCATCTTAAAGATTAACAAATTTATTATGCCATAACTTTCCACAGACCAGAGTCCGTGAATGAAGCGCAACTGGCAGGCATTTACATATAGAACACTTTTGAGCTTCACATACATTAGATCACTAAATTCCTTACAACAGTCCTGTAAGGTAGGCAAGTATTATCAGCCCCATTTGGCAGATGCAGGGCTGATACAGAGTGTTTCTTAGCTATGGCTACCTAATGACATCACGGCACAGGTGGTCTTTGAACCAGGTGCTTTGTGTGTCACAGCCCACTCCCATACACTATACCTGCTCTCCTCACAAGCCAAACAACCAAACACATGTATGGGAATTATATTCCCAGTTTTCACATATTTGGTTAATGCTAATTGTATACCATTTGGGGGCAAGTCTGGAAGTATTTCAAACAGTTAAAGCTACGACAAACAAAACTCAAACAAAAAATAATAATAAAAACATAATAGGTTCCCGCAGATGTGGAAATTCGTCCCACTGGAGGCAAGACCTTTTGATTTGCAAATCCACTTCTGAATTATAAGGCCTTCTTCTCACCAGTTGGGTTTTTTGTTGTTGTTGCACTCCCACAGGAGTCTATTATATATTTTCTATGTCAATGAAACCATCCAGAAAGAAATAAAAAAGGAAGGGGGGGGAGAGAGAGTGAGTTGAGTAAGAAAGAGGAAAAAGAGAGGAGAAATTCCTATGATTTAGCATGAGAAACAGTTCCGCTTTCTCAAATTCAAAATTAAGAAAAATACCCAAAAGATGTGGAGAGGAATTGCTGATACTTTCTTAGCATCATACTATGGTCAATGTAGCGCAGTGGTTCTAGAAGTTTGGATTATGGGGGCTTCCAAGTTCAAAACCCCACTCAGAAATGAAGCTCACTTGGTAATGGTATCCCATTCACTTTCTGTCAGCCCAATCTACCTCACAGGGTTGTTGTGAGAATACAATGGTGGGGGAGTGAAACACGTGTGCAACCTTACTGGAGCAAAGGCAGGATATAAATATGCAAAGCAGAAAGAAAGCAAAACTGAGAGCTAGAACCATGGTGAACTTTGGAGGGTGGTTTTCTCAGCTAAAAGATTGCACATGGAAATGTTAAAGAAGCGGAACGGTGCCGGCAACATAGTGACTGGACATGCAGCACTAGATTTTTTTCATAAAAGAACACACCCAGTTATTTCCTTCCTGTGCCTTACATTTATGGGAGGGAACGTCATCAGATGGAAGCGGCGTCACAGGTATTCATAGGAGAGACCAGCCTAACAGGTAAAATATGGAACCCATCTCAATTTTAACATAAAAAAGCAGATTGCTACCACTTGCTGTGCTGGTGTCTCTCCATATTATTCTCCTTAACCCTGCAATCTGCTTGTGGATCTATTGATTCAATGCTGAGCAAACACGGCATCAAATCACAGATTCTTAAGGTCTCTTTCTCTGTCTCCCAAGTTCAGAATAATAAGCATTAATTTTACACTTCATTTCTCTGCACGGGGGGGGGGGGGGACAGAGAAAGAAACGTGGTCCTTGTTTAAAACAAGCAGGCCTGCGGGATTTTATCAGGCAGAAACTATGTCAGGCCAAAAGAGGAACAGAGCGCTTTGTGTAAAAGTGTCGTGGGGAGATGATAGTATTCTGTAATGTTCCCAGTACCTACTTTTGTCTCCAAAAGCATTTGATCCCTGGCAGACACATATACTTATTTCCATACAGGTCTTGAGGGGAAAGCCAGTAGGAATGAGAGCTGATTATCTGAATCCTGAAGGTGAAACCTGGGTGGTGCCCAGCAATGCTAAAGGCAAGCACAGGGGCGAATATGGAGGTACATAATTTACTGCCTGTTAGTGAGGATTAGTGAGTTGCACTGACCCGGATGAACTGCAGTGGCGAGGCTCCGGCTCCCATTGTTCTTAAGTTCAAATGCATTTGCATGGTATTGATAGGACCACGCTTTGCTGCTGCACTTCCTACTCTATCGCGCTGCCTTGCTTAGTGCAGTGGCACTGCCACGCCTTGACATTCAAGCGATTCCGGTGGCAGAAAATGTTCACTTGATGCAAGTTGCAAGGAGTCTCTGAGCCCGTAAGAGAGATGACAGTGGCAGCCTCCTGGCAAGGTCTCCATATAATTAATAATACCGTGTGGAGCCCATGCACTTGTAGCCCCTGAAATCCTAATTATAAACTGTATTAATGGCAACGCAAAAGGAACAACACAAGTGGCATAGGCTGACACCCTATCAAACCAAGGACAAAGGAGAGATGTGTACATGTAGGAAAAAGACAATAGCCTTTACTGCTACTTTAGAAACAAATCAAAACCACGACCTCTCCAGACTGATTTAATAAAACAACATTTTCCCTTAAGGGAAAAGGTGGGGGGAGTAGCCTCCTGCTTCACAGACATTTAAAGACATTTAAAACAACCTGACACTCATTTTTGACACTTGCATGTAAATCACACACTGTTTCCTTCCCAGAACAGTCCATTTCTGCTTCATTGCAACAAATTAGGGTAATGAAAGCAGATGAGCTTTGCTTGTAGGAGTGAAGCGCATAAATCCCTTCCTTAAATACACTCCTAATGAATGCAGGGGTGCTGAAATCTGGTGCAACCAAATGTTAAATATCTATAACCCACCCAGTTCAAAGATAATGTGTCTTGTATCTTGTATATTGGTGTTTTTTTAGGGGGTCAGCAAGTGGAACTTCAATTGGCACTGGAATAGACAGTGCATTAGTGTTACCAGTCACGGAAGAAGAAAATGATTTGCAGTGGTGATTCCAGGATTTTGGGGAACCTCATTAATGGCACTAACATTGGGCCTCCCTAACCTAGAAGAGGCAGAATGCGCACACCAAGAATTCTCTTAGATTGCATTTGATTTACTTGGCCACACTGTGCAAAACAGGAAATGGTAGCCCTGTTTAAGTAGTTTAATGTACAAACTGATTCAGGAGTTTACCTTCCACAGATGTGAGCAGGAGAATGAATGAATGAAATCAACTTGTATCACAAAGGAGCCTCTCTAAAGAAACCTGAACGAGGGAAGCACTCATTACGCACTCCAGACAGACAACACAATTGCAGTATTGATTTGTCATTAAACACTGCAGTGAGGATAACGGGACCAAATTCTAGGCAAAGAATCGTTTAGACCATTGGCAAGAAAGAAAGCCTTGGCTCAGCTAATCTAATTGCTGTTGCCATGTTGGAATGTCAGTACTTCCATTTTTCATTTGAGAAACCCCTGTTTTTACAATGTCAAGATATTAGCCTGTTTTCCATCCCAAAATGTACCATGGTATTGTTACCCCACTGAAATCAAGGACGAAAGCTGCATCTTCCTCCACTTTCTGCAACTGTTCCCTAGGGCCTGGATCAGGTATCGTAAACCTTTTCAAACTCAGGACCCACTTTTAACCCAAACATGTATTTGAAGACCCATTTTCTAATATTTTACTATATATTTACATGGTGGCAGTGCTCCTCCCCATTCCAGGCAGAATTGGCTGATTCAGAAACTCTTAAGTGAAGAGGGCATTTTATACTGTATCTCCCCTCCTCCCCAAATGCTCCTCAAAGTATTCCAACTTATCTCCTTCCATTTTTTCTCCCCTTTCCCTTTCGCAATTAACTTGTACCCTTTACATATGCCTGAACTGACAGGTTCTTTTATCTGTGTTCCCTGTTCCTTGTAGTACAGTCACTTCCTCCTCCTCTACTAGCTTCCCTGCTTTAACTCCTTCCTCTATTCCCGGTGTATTACTGCTACTTTTGGAGCTGCTGCTACTAGGACCTGTCCAACCCAAAAGCTACTGCAAGAGCAGGTGGTGGGCTTCAGGGCAGAGGCCCATTGGTGCCCCCACCTCACAGTTATTAGGCATATTCAAAGCCTGCCCTTCACCATTGTTGCTCTCAGGGAGGGGTACAATGCACAAACTACAAAATTACATAAAATCAACGAAAAAGAGATTTAAAAACGGCACATCAGTTCACCCATAACACTCTCCCGGTATCCTTCTGGGCCCCTTCCTCTGAGCATTTTCTCAACCAAGTGCCTTTGGAAATCAGAAATGAATTCGGGTGGTCTTTGCGTGGGACCGGTGGGACAAAAGCAACTGTTCAGAACAGAACCCTGACAATTAAGGAGCCTGGGTTTTTGAAGAGCATGGGATTGATGGCGTGGACAGCAAAAGCATCACCTGGGGAACTGGGTGTAAGTCCTCCGAGGGTTGATGGAGGTCAGTTACTATAGCAACAGAGAATGAGCTCAACCTTGTAACTGACCCTTATCTTTTTTTGATCTGTTGGCCACTTGGGGCCAGAGCTGGAAATCAACTGGAAAATAATCCAGTCACATATCATAAAGAAAACTATCTATACTTATTTAGCCAGGTAGAAGCTGAAATCCTTTGCTTGGGTGGTTTTGCTATACTTAAGTGCCTCTCACCTTTAATGTCTGTGCAGCATTTCACAAGCCTGCATATAAGTAATCTGCATTAACAGACTATGCAGGGACCCACCTACTATGCATGCTGAGAAATTCAGCACAGCTGCACCTATCTGGATTTATGCATTTCTTTAGTTAGCTAATTGGGAGGGTTACAGTCTGCCTTCTGACGTTCAAAAAAAGTCCACAAAGTAGAATGCAAAAATAAGAAATAACGGGGGGGGGGGGTTTGTTTTGCTTTTTAGACACAATATAAAATAGAATAAATTCCTGCACTTATAGAAAATAAAGCACACTAAACAGGCAGGGGTTTAAGAATATCTAAACCCAAGTGCTTTAGGAAATAAAAATATATCATCTTGACATCTGAAGGGGGTGCCCAATGAACTTCTCTAGGGAGGGAACTGCACAAATGGGGGCCACCACAGAGAAAGCCCATGTTCCCCAATGGACCTCAGGATGTGAGGGGACAAAATGACTGCAATAACACCTCCAAAAAATGCAGAGCTAGCAACATGGCTCAGCATCTACCAAGGGTGCACACTTCTGCTGGGCACTGACAAAAGCTTCCTAGACCTGCTCCTCTTCACCATTAAAACTGCAAAAGGCCAGTGAGCCCCTGTGGCCGAGAACATTACCAATGCTTTGAACCCTCAGGCAGCTATGCTCGGGTACCATCTTGTCCTGTACTCTAATATATATATATATATAAAGCTGCTGGAATTGGTTAGTTTACTGAGACCAGACCTTTGCTGGCTACTGTTGCAAGTTATTCGTCATTTGTGCTGATTTATCTTATTGCTGTTATGGTATTTTTAACAGGTTTTATTGTAAACCACCTTGAGAAGTTTTCATAACAGGTGTGTGTGTACGTAGATAAACAGAGAGAAAGCACACACCGCAGTCCAACATCTGGTGAGACAGAGGTTCTCAACCCCTGATTTCATTGCTGCACAAGTGTTATAGTTTGTCACTCAAGGAAATTTCATCTGGTATAATGAGTAAAGTGCTGGATATGGAAATCTCAGCTCAGTCCTGAAGTTCACTGGTGGGCCTTGGTGAAGTCTCCATCTTTAGCCTACCTATCAGAATTAAGGAGGCTCACATCCGTATGATCATAATTTGAAAAGCTACCTTCATATAAAACATTAGAAGAGTCCAGAAATCCACTTTTCCACAGCTCGTCTCCCTCTCTCTGACTTGCTATCCAATTCACACATCTCTAGCCAAAGCCTGGCATACTGTTGGTACTGAATTAATGTTACATTAACGATATAATCTTTGTCATCATCCTCATTATCTTGACCTGGAGGAATTAAATGAGTGAAGTCACCGGAATGGAGAAGTTAACAGATTGAATTCCAGGTATTTGACAGCTTTGGATGCCTTTTTAAATTTTTAGAGACACACACATATTGGTGACAGGCTACTCAGTCAAGATTTTTTGTTTCGTTTTAGAATAAAATGTCCTCAGAGACACACAGCAATGGTATGACTTGGAGGTAAAAAATGACATATTCTTGTTTCAATAAATGCTTTCCTGATGTGTAATGTTTATTATGCTAAAATCTGCTTCCATCCGTACTGGCCTGAAACTGTAGCTAGTTCTAATAATCAGATTTAGTCCTGAACCTTGTCATACCTGGGACTCACCTTTAGTCCAAACAATTGGGGTGGGGACTCAATTTTTAAAAACCATTTATTTGTATGGTGCTGCTGCTCCTATTCTTAACCCACCTTTGGTCAGGCTGTGACCCAGTAGTGAGTCCCAACCCACCACTGTAGACCAATGAGTAAAAACACAACATCATACTTATGTACATGAATGAGGGTGAGAAATCATGTACAGTGTAGTTTTTAAAGGCTTTTCAAGGAAACGTAAATGGAACAGGAAATTTTGAATTAACAGCTGGAAATTCAATACAGACCACGACACAGAAAAAAATATTGAAGATTGGATTACTGCAACACAGTCTATGTGGGGCTCCCCTTGCAGTTGGTCCAGAAGAGCAAGTTAGCAATGCTGCAGCATACTGCACTAACAGGAGATCCCACCAGCATACAACACCACGACACATCTGCTGTAGCTGTCAATTTGCTACTGGTCTTACTATCAGCAAATAAAGCGCTTAACAGCTTGGGACCAGTGCACTTGAGGGATTGCCTTGCTAACTCAACTGCTTCTTGCAAGGTCCACACAATGTTCAGTCCACATCTGCAAGGAGTCAAGCTTTTCAGCATGGCTGCACTTGTGTGTTTGGAAGTCCCTACCTATTCCCAGCATGTAGGCACCCTCACTGTTTCATTTCGGACACCTGCTAAGCACTTTTCTCTTTTGACAGGTCTACCTAGATGTGTAAACAAGTTTTCCTGAATACACACACACAGAGTCATACCTCGGGTGGAATGTGCTTCGGGTTGAGTGCGTTCGAGTTGCGTTCCGCGGCAGCCCAGAAATAACAGAGTGTGTTACTTCTGGGTTTTGCCACTTGCACATGCGCAAACGCTCAAAATGACGTCACGCGCATGCGCAGAAGCACAAAAAGCAACACGCACGTGCGCAGGCGTGCCATCACTACTTACGTTTGCTTCTAGATGCGAACGGGGCTCCGGAATGGATCCCGTTCGTATCTAGAGGTACCACTGTATCTCAATTGTTGTCTTAAATTGGTTTATGTTCACTGCTTACATATTCTTTGGTTTAGCAGTTTATACACTATTATAAATGAATAAATAAATAAATGTGTCTGGCAACTTGGCCCTGCTGAGCTGTAGCAAAGATCTGAAGAGGGTGCTAGCTCTACTCACACAGGCTCCTCCACATGACTGTGTGACTCTGGGTCTTCCTGGCTGTGTGGAGGAGTCTGCGCAGGCACAGCCGGTTCCCCCTGCAAGAGCCCTTTTTCTGAGTTCCAGGTTGGTGGAACTGGCTAGGAATGTGACATCGAAGAGTGAGGGCTATGTCTTGTGCACATGGAGAAAACCTGAAACTGCCCAGCATAGAAGAATCTCAGCTTGTGCTTCAAAGAATAGAGTGCAAAGCCATACAGACCCCGAGAGAGAATTGGCACCAGAATTGGCCAGGATGAGCCCTTTGCCATCTTGTAACAGAGAAAGGAGATTCTGTTTATTATTTTATTATTTTTCCAACTGAAGAGGGCACAGGCTTGTTTTTGCCTGCTCTGGAGGGTAGGACTCGAATCAATGGCTTAGTTACAAGAAAGGGGATTCCAACTAAACATACAGGGAAAACATTCTGACAGTAAGCTGTTCGACAGCGGAACAGTCTCCATCAGAAGGCTGTGGACTCTCCTTCCTTGAAAGTTTCTAAGTAGAGGTTGGATGGCCATCTGTCATGGATGCTTTAGCTGAGATTCCTGCCTTGCAGGGGGTTGGACTAGATGATCCTTGGGTCCCTTGCAACTCTACACTCCTGTGATTGTGTGATTGTGTGATTCTATTCCACTTCTACCATTAGCCCTCCATAGGTGGGGCTAAAGCACGGATTATTAATTTATTTAACATACAGATTCACCTAACAAGACTCTAAAGAAAAAGCAAACCAAGGCCTTAAGGTTGTCTAGGAACTTCCAAGGCCTATCCATCTACAATCTGAACCTTTTAGGGATAAAGAGAAGAGAAAGCTTTGCCAGGTGGGATACAGCCTATGAATCTTGCACTGCCCATACCCCTTATCCACAGCTCTTTGTGGGCATGCCATTTTTCATTGGCATCATGTTGCTCATATTATTTGAATCCCTCTTTCTTTCAGCTGAAATATAATTTTGCATTCAAAATACATTTAGATGATCTAGGCTGGCACAACACTGATGTATTTTATGAGCTGAAGATTCGTTAATAAAATCTTCTATGCCTACTTCAATCTTATGACAATTTTACTATTATGTTTTCAAGGGATATGAAAGCTGTCCGCAGTGGTTAGAAACATCACTTTAATGAAAAATGGTAACGCTGGGAGTTTGATACGTCTAGATATTGCCAAAGAAAAAAAAGTAACAGAATGAGCTGCATTTTCAAAGTGTGCATTTGGCTTCAGATCAACTTCTTGGTGGAAGAAATTAATTATGTTCCTTATTCAAGTCTACGTGGTTCGTGCTTTCCTGCAATACAGGGGTTGGGAAAGATTTCAGCATTAGGCTCAGGCAACCAAGATATAAAGCCTAGTTTTAGAAAGGGCCCTAGGTATCCATAGAAGGAATCTCCAAACTTCTACAAGTTTTGCTGCAATTAACAAACTATCCCGTTGCATTTATGCAATCTGCTCTGTCAATTTTGATCCTGAACAGCAGTTACAATATAGAAGAGAATCTGTACATCTCCTTTGTTGGGATGTGCATGAACTCCAGATATAGAAAATGCTCAACTTCCCTTTCCACATACTGAAATTTGTGGCAGAAAGCACTAAGGCAAGTTGATTTAGAGATGGGTAAAATCTGTATTTCCAGCCCATGCTAATTTAGCAAGTTTTTACCCATATTTCTGCTCTGTTTCCACATAAATCTCTATGGTTTAAAATAGGGGTCAGCAACCTTTTTCAGCCATGGGCTGGTCCACCGTCCCTCAGACCATGTGGTGGCCCAGACTATTTTTTGGGGAGGGGCATGAATGAATTCCTATGCCCTACAAATAACCCAGAGATGCATTTTAAATAAAAGGACACATTCTACTCACGTAAAAACACGCTGATTCCCAGACCGTCCGCAGGCCAGATTGAGAAGGTGACTGGGCCGCATCTGGCCCCCGGGCCTTAGGTTGCCTACCCCTGGTAAAACAACTACTACTGCTCCTTGCAAACCAAAGACCAGCACTTCGGGCAAAGAGCAGGAACAGAACACTTCTTCTTGCTGTACTACTTTTCTATTTGAAAATAGAGGACTCAAAGCCAGGATCCACCACCCAGAGTCTAAAGTGGTGCTACCCATTCTACTATCTCAGATTGGCATCACTTTCATGGATAGACCAGACTGAACAAAAAGATGGACTCTGGGAACAGTAAACTTCAAACAAAATGCCTGGAAAAACAACCACAACCACACACACACACACGGAATAAATAAAGTATTTCCAGAGAGTTTCAGGTTAATCAGAAATGTGGTGCACGCAATCTCTTGTTGCACCAAACACAAATATTTAGAAAGAGATTACCAAATAATAATAATAAAAAACACAAAGCTACAGTATTTGTATTTTGAATGTTAATTTGACATAAAGAAGTGTGCATGAGGGAATGTTTATAATCAGAACTCCAATAAACTCACAAATGACTCTAGTATTTTATAAGCTTGTTAGGAACAAATCACTCCCTTAGCTTATATTTACTTACTGATGAATCATAAAAGGCCTCAATACACAACGAGTAAATTCAAAAAAGAAAAAAAAGGTTTTCCTCTGGTCTTATCAGCAAGATGTATTCTGCAAACCTTGCAAATGGCGCTGTGAATTCTGTCACCTGTCATGTGACAAAAGAACAGCTCCCCCTAAGTTCAACATGGGAACCTGACCTATGTTGTCTCTTCTCCTACCCTACCAGCCACAGAAGAGGCATCCTAGTTTTCAAAAGCACAGAACTAGATATCTCCCCTTGCCTCCTGCCCTTCTGTTGCCTGGAGAGCAGTCTTTGGGAGCACATCCAGGCGTTCTAATCTGCATAATGATGGACCTCTAGAGGGATTGTTCTGTCTTACGAAGAGTTGGAGAAAATATGCACTGTCCTCTAAAGCAAGTGCGGCAGAAACCAGCACAGAATCTAAAGGTGGGAATGGATGCTACCCAGAGACCTGAATGGGGCTCCTATTTGGTCCCCCCAACATATAAACCCATAGGGCATAGAAAATGTGCAACACTTGGGCTTAGTGCCAGAATCAAGGCTCTCGGCTTTGTGTACAATTTTCGAGTCAGATGAGTCAGCAGGGCTGTAGAGTGGGACATCTCTAAGAAAGCTAGGGCAGGGGTAGCTAACCCTTTTTTGGCTTGAGGGCCATACTGAGAGTTCACCATCCCCTCTGAGGGTCAAATGCCAATACACACACACACTTGCACATTCACAGAGCACACAGCACATACTCATCCCGGGGGGTGGAGCCACACATACAGGAAGTTCGGCACACACCCTTTAACAGAAAAGAATGAATTTCCCTGGTTTCACTTTAGTGGAGGTGCTCTAATGGAATGTTCTCCCTAAGGAGGCAGCCCCAGCACCTATTCTACAAGCTTCTAGACACCATGTCAGGACATTTGTATTTACCCAGGCATGCTAAATATATATATCATTATTATTTAGTTTTCTATTCTACCCTTCATCTGAGGATTACATGGAAGTTTACAATATAGAAACACAAGAACACATAACGTAATAACAAACAAAAACACACACCCCAGTTTTAAAGGCCATAGATTGTTTAATTAGCCAAAGGCATAGGAGAAGAGGAATGCTTTTGCCTGGAACCTAAAGATATGTAATGAAGGCGTAAGGTGAGCCTCCCTAGAGAGAGGATTCCGCAAGAGGGAAGCCATTGCTTCATGATTTCATTGCTGACTTGATCTTTCTGCCTCATTATATTGCATTCTGTGTTTGTTGTGCATCAGCCTGAAATATGATTTGATGAAGGGTGGTATAATAAATAGGGCCCTGATCTAGATACATGGTACAAATGTTAACTTAAAAAATACTTGGGTCCTATAAAATATCCTCTGACTAATCAGGCTGAAGAACTGCCAACCCTTAGGTGCCTATCCTGTACAGTGGTATCTCGGGTTAAGAACTTAATTTGTTCTGGAGGTCCGTTCTTAACCTGAAACTGTTCTTAACCTGTTCTTAACTTTAGCTAATAGGGCCTTCCGCTGCCGCTGTGCCGCTGCTGCTGCATGATTTCTGTTCTCATCCTCAAACAAAGTTCTTAACCCTATTTCTGGGTTAGCGGAGTCTGTAACCTGAACGTCTGTAATCCAAGGTACCATTGTATATAAAACCAATACTCAAAGAATGGATTGGTGTGTTATCAAATACAAAATGTAGTCAAACGTTAAAACCCCAGTCTGAAGACTTGTTTGATGATCATCTACAACCTTTATCTAAACAAGGTTAAATATTGATACTAAAACACACCCACACCCCTAAATATCCCAGACATAAGCTAATGACATGACACTATAAAACTGAATAACCTTTTACAAAAACATATCAAGGAAAGATCTGTTGGTGAGTCAAATAACAATATCAACCAGCATGTCAGGAATCATGGGAACTACTTCCCATGGTTCCCAATGCCCCTTCACCCCATTCTTCTCCCTTCTTGCTCACAACAGCTTGACACCTACGATCTATGACAATTACAAAGCCTGCCTCTCCATCCAGGGGGAAGAGCTCTTGGCTTGGGGTTGCTGGGACCTTGCAGGGAGGCTTCTAAACGAATTTGGAATTAGCTCAATTTGAACAGACATTCTTCAGATTTATCAGAATCGTCCCCATGCCAGTTGCATACCAAATTACTTTGAATGACAGAACTAAGTAGGAACTTTCCCAATATGGCTCCAACTCCTGGGACCTGGTCACATGGAAGCAAGATGAAACACTGGGAACACTATTTGATACAGTAGACTCATCTAGTTCTATCTTTACATAGAGATATATAAAGATGTGCATATCTCAACAGGCTCATAAGCAATATGTTAATACAAGTTGTGTATGGGGAAGAAAGAGCTGGCACAAGGGTATTTTTCAAATAAATGTAAGTAAGTGATCTGCACAGTAATGACTGCATTAGGTACGTTTGCCTGGCATTCTTATTTATGGGGCTAAACTATTATTGGGGGTTATCAGACCATGTGTTTTATTAAACACACACTTAAAGCACCTAGCAAAGCACTATGCAATAACATCTTGTGGTCTCGAAAGATGGATCCACTTACAGCCGCCATAAAGTTGCTGGCTACATCTAGTCTTTAGTGTTTACAGCAAAGACACAGTAGCTATGAAAGTGAGGCAGGTCTAACAAAAGTTATGGGAAGTGCAAAAACATTTTTACTCAAATTTCCAATTTTCATCTGGAAAACTCATTTGTCATAAATTCTGCTGTTTCCAAAAATCAAAATTCAGATGGTGTTCATTTTACTCTTAGTAAAAATTATATTATATATTAAAAAATCAAATAGTGTTTTACACAGGTATGCTGAGCAACAACCTTCCCTAGCACTTTTTGCAGGACCCAAACATGCATCTAAATGCATCAGTAAACATTCCAAGAGGCCTACAAAGAAGGCCAAACCTCTGCTCATATTGCAGATGGGAAGGGCAGAATGTGGCTTGTCTAGGAGTGAAGACCTAGTAGATTCATAGCATGGCAAGATCTGAACTATGAACTTCCTAAGCTCACAAATTCACTGCCACAAACCTATAACACTACAATTGAATTAGCATGGCTGAGGCCGTTAGAAGCTGCAGTCTGAAACATCTGGAGGGCACCGGGTTGGTGAAGGCTGCTACGAACTGTCAGAGTCTCTCTGGCAAAATTTACCAGCATTATTATATACCTTTGAAACTGCCACTACAGACAAATGTACTGCATTAAAATTTGGCCTAGAGCTCCCTTGAGGAAACATTTGCTGCGATTTGTATAACAGTTTATATATTTATGCTATTTAATGGTACAAAGCAATAATTATGACTTCATTCACTGATAAGCAACAGCATTACATAAATCTGAGGCGGATTTGGAACACACCAGCTTTGTCAGTGGCCCGACTAGTTGTAAATTATGTTGCTGTTAAAAAAAATATATTCTAAGCAAATATGAGGGAGCAGCAGGAAGCTAATAATGTGCCTCCAGCTGTTCCAGTTAACCTGCAAATGTGGCCATCTGCACCTCAGGAGAAAAAACGAAAAGAAGAGATAGAGGGAGGGAGAAAAAAGGAGAGAAGCCACCGCCAAAGCACGCACAAAGCCTAGGCCCAACGCAGTAGGAGTGACCTTGCTCCTTCTGACCAGACAAGCGCATACACAAAATCAGAAAAAAGTTACTGAAGAATAAAAGGACCTTTTCTCCCCCTCATATCATATCACATCACATAGAAAAGAGATAGAGAGAAAGAGAAAAGATTCTCTCTCCAAGGCTTTTATTCTAGAACATTCTGTCTTTTACCTCAGGGGTTATTATTTACTGCATTGCAGGCCTGTCTACTGAACAGGTTTTCCTCACAACTTTAAACTGCAAGTTTTCAGGTGTTTTCTTTAAAAAAAAACTTTTTTAACACCTCTTCACAGAACTCACCTTGTGTTATTAAAGAGGAACAGAGGCAGAGAAGGAGTAGTTATTGTAATATATTTCATTCCTGCTACAGATGATTCAAAATAGATCGGCGGGACATAAAGGGCAACCCGTCAAACAAGACAGAGGTTCGCAGATATAAAAGGCACAGATCTCCCAATGAACACAGATGCTTAGTCCTAAAGCTTTAGATTTGTGGAGAAAAGGAGGTCCTTAAGTGGGGACCTGTGAGTTGCTTTTGGGAAAATATTATTTGAGTTGAGATGCAGAATTTTTAAATAAAAAGATCTGGGTCACGAGAAATTTGCACGCACACACACACACACACACACACACACACAAGTATCTGGCATTGGCCTTTCCTTGATGAACCTCCTGGGACTGAAAAGTATATTTTTTTCTATAGCTACATTTTAGTAGTCTGTTCATAATATGCTTCCATACCCTCCAACATTTCTCCACTGGAAATAGGGACATCCGAAGGGGAAAATGGGACAATCCAGGATCAAATCAGAAACCAGGACTGCTTCTGTAAATCCTGGAATACAGGGACACTTGGAGGGTCTGTGATTAGTGACAGTCATACTGTGCCCACTCCCGTGGCGTCTTACACCTAACACCAGCCAGGCAAACTCTCCCCCATCTCTTTGCTTGTAACTGGAAGCCTATGTAATGATGTTCCCTCAGTCATGGTTCAGGAGAGCCAAAGAATGACAAAGAAAGCAGGTGGAGGGAATCCTCCCATCTCTTCCAACCAATGCCATGCAACTAAATTTGCACCAGATTTGTTCACTGTGGCAGCGAAGCTGTGCAGGGAAGGAAAAGAAGGCTATGTGATGGAGTCAAGTCCTGGTTGCTAAAACAGCAGGAGAGCAGTCCACAAGGTAGCTATAGTCTGCCAGGCTTACGGTGGCCAACTAATCGCCATTTTTGTTCTTGGGGTCCAAGTGGGTGATCACAGGAGGCTCTGTGGCAAAAGCAGTATGTCTCTGCCCTTGGATCTGGTCCAGTTCAAGGGCAGAGTGTGTTCCATAGTCCCTGTCCCACCCAGAATCCTCACTGAGAGATGCTGGCTCTTCTAGGACCCATCTTGTACTGAGTGTGTGAGAGAGTCTGTGCCGGGCCCCTCCTTCTCTACCAAGGTGGTCCTCATCTGACTGAGTCTCTGGGAGCAGGTGGACCCTGACTGGTAGTAAACCCATATGGGTAAAAGCATCCATAGCTGCTGCACGTTAAAAGCTGATAAATTATTAATAGTAAGTTGGAGTGGTGTTTCCAATAAAGGAAGTATTAAGTTACTCAAGGCGTCTTACAGCCCATTCATATCTAGGAAGGAATCCCTGGAGAGCAGGTGATTTTTCTAGAAATCTTACAGCAGTTCCCGGGCATGGCAGGATGAGTTCCACCTTGTCAGTCCTAATATTTAGCCTTCACTGTGATTTCTTCCTAGTTTTAGTGGGTTGCAAAACAGGCCTGTAGGTTGAGAATAGCTTGAATGCAGCTTTCTCCACCTATCCCCACCCCCCTGTCTCATTTTTGGAGGGATTTTTTTTAATATGAATATACTGTCAAGGATCTGAGATATTAAGAATGACAATACATTATTACTGCAGCAGAGAGATCTCTAGGGCACGAAAGGTAGGATTTTAAAAACCAAAGTGAAAAATCAATAGTAATGCACAAGAATTCATAAAGGAAACGTGTCAGTCTGCATCACCGAAGACAGGCTTTAAGTTGCATTTTAAACAAAAATGACAAGTACAAGTCGTTCTAAAAAGGAGGTGGTGGAAGAGGAGGAGGCTTAAATGAGAAGGTCTTTAATTATTACTGGGGAGATGAAAGGAGGGGGGCTCTGCCGCTGTGAACCAAAGAAAACGTGTGGCAATTAAAATAGAAATTTTCAACAGGGGCTGAAATTTCAACAGGGCGAGGGCAGCAACATTGGCTCCGCCCAGTGACTAACCCCCACTGCAGCCCAGACAGGGGCAAAGTGCTCTCACCCAACAGGAATAACAAGAGAGGCTCTGGCACAGCTTTTCACACGCCGGGTGGTGTTGTGTGTCCAATCTTACAGCTCTGTTGGAAGGGTTATCAAGTCCAAACCCAATTTAATGATAAGGGACTCCTGAAATTGCTCATTAACAGTGACCACCTGGACAGCGCATTGGAAAGGCACGCAACTCACCTACCTGGTCGCAGTCTTCCCCACTATGGAGAGGTGTATTGAATTTCTATTTTAATTGTAGTGATTATTTCTAAAATTTACACCAGCACGTATACATTAGTCAATGCAACTTTTTATGCCTGTGCATCTCAGCATCCTTTACCCCGTACCTTGGTTTATACAGCTGAGATGCAAAATAAGGGGATGGGAGCTCTGCCAAAGAGGCAAAGTCGGGACAAGGTAAAAGAGCCCTTTGCTTGCATTTTATTTTGGAAGAAAGTGGTGGAGGTGAAGAAAAGTGTTGGGGGAGGGGAATCCTTGGGATTAGAGGTCAACTAGGAATCTGTTTGAGGCTATTTTCTGATTATTTGCACCTGTGAATCCATTTAAATGTACGCAGAGTTAATAGAAACAAACACACACACATCCGCCAATTTGACTAGTCTTCTCAAAGGGACTCCCAGCCTACTGAAGACAAGTTTCCCTATGCACTTTTCAGCACCTGCTCAAAACATATTTGTTTAGACAATCTAATGATTGCTGTTAATTAAGTTTAAATGTTTAAATTGTTTTTTTAAAGTTCTTCTAGATTATTTTAAATTGAGAGGTTTTACTGCAATCAAGCGGTACATGAATTTCTTTATATAAAATAAATAAATAGTTGTTTCATAGAAAGGGCTTTTCTGCATAGCACACGGACGTAAGAGAAGGCAGTGCTTCAAAGCTCAAATGCTTGCTCCCACCTGATTCTGCCCACCCAATAAAACCAGCCTGCGCTGCTCTGATCCATGTTCCTTCACCATCTGACATGGTGGTTGGGGAACACATGGGGCAGGGTCTTTTATGTTCTGGTGCCAAAATTTAGAACTTCCTCCCACCCACACTTTCCCTCTTGGTCTTGTTTATACTGGCCTTCCTCCTTCCCATGAATGGCTCTTATCTGGCTGCACTGTGGTTGGTGCCCCAGAGATATTTTCCCGCTGCTCTGTTTTCTATAATTATTTTTATATAGTGTTGTTGATCATTATTGTATGTTGCTTTGAGGACTGTGTTAGCTGAAAAACTGGCTTTCGAATTTTCATAAATACATGATGAACTTTCCAGGTGGCGTCAGGCAAGCTGTCCTCTTTCTACTGCAAGGATCTGTTTGAAACATGTACTTAGGTAATCATACCCACCTTATACAGTTGCTGTTGCCATGATTACTGAGATAAAGTCTATACAGCGCTTTGGGCACTAAATAAGGTGCATTATCATAGCTTAAAAGGAACAACATGGCAGCCTAGCACCATCTGTTTTCAATTAGTTATTAAACGGATTATGGGTTGATTAAGGAGACTAGAGCAGGGTTCCTTTTATTCTTTCAATATCCATGAGTGCACAACAGAAAAGCAAACCAAAAAAAACCCACACACACCCAAAAAACCTGCCATATTAAGTGCATGATCCAGCGTTTTCTCACCTGGCGTACTTCTCACAAACACAGGTGCAGCATCAGCTGATGGCCCATTTTCTACTGTACATATACTTAAAAGATGTGTGGTGCAAGTGGCCGATGGCTGTCATGCCAATCAGGCTTCTTTGCCACTGGAGAGGCAGTAAGCATAAAGCAGTGGAGGAGGGTGGCCTTCAGGGCCACTTTGTGTGTGAGGTTGATGTTTGTGTTTGCTCCTCCATATACAGAAAACTTTTGCCATAGTGCAATTGTTAAAAATGTAGAAGAGCAAGCGAAGGAGACCTGGCTAAGCAGGGGGCCTACAAGTTTAGGTTTGTCAAGCTTAAGAGTGGGGCTCAGGGTGGACTTCCAAGTGCTGTTTAAGGCAGCCATCTTGACTCACGTTCACTTAAATTCAAATTAACAGCCAAGGCAGGCAAAGTAAACAAGAATGACAGAGCACAGCAGGTGACTCCAGCCTTGTGAACCTAGTCTTGGAACACGTTTGAAAGCTCAGATCCAAGATTAGAGATTTCTAATAATAATAATTCTGAGTAAGATCTTTTTTTCCTTTACAGAGTAGCAATCTTTTTCTTCATGAAAAACAAGTTTGCGGTATTAGGTGGAATATAAATTTAAATAAATATTTATTTCAATGTGCTAAAACTCAACAAAGGCTGCAGTCCTATAGCCACTTACACTGGTGTAAGCCCTACTGAATTCAATGGGGTTTATTTTTGAGTGGACTAGATAGATAGATGGTAGATAGATAGATAGGCAGGCAGGCAGGCAGGATTGCAAAGGGCCTAAAATCAACATACCCGTGACAATTGAGTTTCTGAGTGGTCATTGCTACGATATACTGTACATACATGTGTGTGTGTGTCCCTGTGAAAACATGTGTGAGTATTAATATATAGGGCACAAACAGATTTAGCGACTTGCAGTTACTGCCTTATCCACAAGAGAGCACAGTAACTTGAGCACTCCTGGAATTCTTTGGTAAATGCCTTGTATACTTACTGAGTGTGACATAACTCAAAAATTATAATTAAAATGTCTCAGCTCCTGTATTTATAGTAACATTTAAACTACTGCGCTTTCCCGAAGTCAGAGTCATTTACTTGCGAACAGTACACTTTATGGTGAGCAGATCTTTGAAACTATACCACGGGGATACAGCACAACCACATGTAACTCAATATATGTCAACAGCTGTAAAAATATTGGAAAGGGGGGAAGGAGAAGAGGAAAGCCAGGAGGGCAGATCGAGTGCCCTCTCTTCCACATCTGTTTTCAGATGCGCCCTTCTCCCCAACATGCCGCCTCCTCCTCTCTCCTGCCCGCCCCCCTCAAATAATTGGCCAATTTTGGCACAAGCTGTCATAAAAAGCCAAGGCTTCTTTGAGGTTGGATGATCAAAAAGGTTATAAATGAAAATGATTTCAATGTTGGAGGCCTAGAGAGTGGACCAAGGAGCTTGCTGTTGCAAAAGGGTTTGTTCTAATCTTACCAACTGCAAGGCTTTCGTCAGAGCCTGTTCCTAGGGAGTTCACAACTCCCCAGGGCGAAGCTACAGTAAATTCTGGCTTAATCCCCTCCGCATACAAATGAGCCCCTGGTAAGAGAGACTGCAGGGCCAGACAGCTTGCGTTCAGCAACAATTCTGTGCCTTAGCAGAAAGGAAAAGAAAAGAAAACCAACCCACATATACACAAAGATGGTACTGTGACACTGTATTTTAAAATTGAAGGGAAGGGCACACCTTTAAAACTGCTGACAAACTTTGAAATGCTGACTACAGATTGGGAGGGGGAAGCACAGAGGAATGGGGGGGGGAGAACACACATCAAAAAAGTCAGCCCCTTGACATATTTTTGAATTGGAAGGTACAGTTGCTTTATGTTAAATGCAGCAAGAAAATGGAGGCAGACTAAAATATTTATCAGCCCATTACAAATGTAGATTCTAATACTGACTCAGCCTCCTCGGTTGTCATCCCTGCAGCAGAATATGGGATCGCCTATATTAATTCCTTGGCATTTCAATATGGTCCTTGAATGTGTGCATAAGCATCCATTACTGCTTTCAAAGTCCTATGCATTGCTCCTCACATGAATAATGTAAACTGGGATCAGGTCCGCCCATACAAGCATAATTAAATCACTAAGCATCATTTCTCATTACTGCCAAAGATCTACAAAGGTTCTCCTTGTCTTGGAAAAATAAGGTGTGCTCTTTCGGAAATATATTAAAATACAGAACAAAGTGACCACCAGGGAGGCATCTTGAGAACCCCAGTGAGCTAGCGTATTGCAGCCAATTCATATATAGTTTTGCAGGCTAACTATAGTATCTTGGACCCTATGAAACCTGTTTAATCAAAGACAAAAGTGGGTGAAAAGAACATGCTCCTACACACAAAGGGTGACTCCATAATACCACAAATCAGTTATCTTACAATCTGTGTTGTACAGCTCCAGCTTTTTCTGTCTCCCATCCATTGCCATTACCTGCATGAAGGTGGATATCATTCTACTATTCATCTGCAAGCTCTACATTAATGCACACATTAATAATAATCTAATAGCAATAAAAGCAACAACTCATGCTGCAGGATACCTAAGCCACCACAAACTATGGGGGTGATTCGGGATAGGAAGGACTGACATAAACTTCGGAACATTTGTGAATTACGGCCAATGGCATTTAAAACAGCAATAAAAAGACTCCCACTAATAAGGCACTTCCCGTTCCGTTATGTTTTTATAATGTGTGGCCAATCCTAGTAACGGTATCTGCAAAGGAAACTAATGTTAGCATACACTGCGTTAAATAGGATTTGTTAAGTGAATAATTAGAATACCACTAGATCATGTAATCAAGTACAACAGCCTTCTCCAAGAGCTTGCCTAGAAAGCTTGAAAATAAGGAATCAAGAATATGTATCAGAAAGGAACATAGGATAAGATGTGGCTTTTTCCTTTGAAGAACCAAACACACATGGAACATCTGCTACATGCGAATGCAAAAACCTGAAGCACTGACAGAGTTAGAAAAGGCCTTCACAATGATTTCGTCTTCGCCCTCCACCCCCCTGCCCCTTCTTCCTCCTGAGTGGGAAAGGAGCAAACAGAAGCCAAGTTCCTACAGTCCGAATTCCTGAACACAGTTTCCAACTATTCCAATCAGCCATCTCTGTGGTTGGGCTGGGATTTCAAACTTGCCACAGTATGAAGTCCAGTTTGGGCTATATTCCCTTCTCTCTCTCAGCTTGATGAAGGCTTCCCCGCAAAATCAAAAGGCTTACTGTCAAGTTTTCGATTGGTCTGGGCTTCATGCTATCATATGTGTGGCGATGGACAAGGAATACGAATGCGGCTCTGGCTCCACCATGGGGCCTTGAGGTTTCGTCCAATTCATCCAGGGACCTTATGAAAGTGGAGCCGGTCTCTTTTCATGTATATTCCAACTGCTGAAATTCCCTAGTGTGAAAACGTCGTGTGTGTGTGTGTGTGTGTGTGTGTGTGTGTGTGTTTTAGAAAAGGACGAAAAAATAAGAACGAACAATAGCTTAAGAAAAAGTGAGGCAAATCTAGGCAGGTTTTTTTTTTCCAACAACAAAAAAAGATAGCCCAGAAAATCATCATCATCATCATATGTGTTTTTTAAGTCCAGCAAAAGAGAGCTCATTGCATTTGAGCGATGTTAAGAATGCTCATGGTATTTGGAGAAACATGAGTGTGTACATTTACAGTATTGAACAGTTCTGCAATTAACAATCTTGCTATTTGCTCATGCATATGTTATTATATGTGGGGCAGGGGGGCTGGTGCTATTTTTGTGCAAGATGGAACCTATAGACTCTACAGCTAAAATTGTTTTATAATAAGAGATGCCTGCAAGATCATATAAAGTGGCTAACAGCCAGCTTGGAAGAAGAGAAAAATTAAATTAAATGCATTTTCCTACAAATTGTTATTACCAAAAATAGGAAGCACATGCTGCCGCACCCCCTGCACCCCCAAAACAGTGCTGAACAGCTAAAGCTGCTCTTGCAGTCTTCAATTTCAGGTATGTTATGTAGGAACTGCAATGTGTATTATTTAATTTTATTATTAAGAAAACTGTAATCCATGCATTTTCTCCAAAACTATACTTATTAAGGACATTAATCACCATGGATTGTGAATCACAAGAATAAAACACTACTGGTTTAAAGGGGGGGAGAGTGAACCCTTAGCAAGGACTTAATACAATTTTCATGCCAAGAAAGTGCTAGCTTGCTAATGCTACGCACTAACTTGACCTTCACGAACACCACACGAGTGGCTATGCATCAATATGGTCTGCCTGAGGCCGATTTCATCCAATGTGTCTATAGGAAATGCATGGCAAGATGGTTGACTTGGTGTCGAGCAGATGGTTTGATTTGCTCTACCAAAACACACAGCAAAATGTCACCACATCCAATTATCTACTCACCGATTCATCTTCTATGAGAGTGTGTGTCTCAGAATTACCCCGAGGGGTTCCAAGATTGGGGGAATACAGGAGAAGGCAAAAGACATATTAGAAACTTGGAGATGAAGAGCAGGCTGACTATGCAGTTAGATGAAACTCATGCTCAGTCCATGCCAGACCTGTCTTCTCCACATACTCCAGTCCACAGTCACCCAGGCTATTTTAGCTCCTTTGTCTGGCCACTGCTTTCCAGGGAACTGTGTGTATATAGCCTGCTCAAATATGTATTTCATTTTCCATAAAGAAGCTGCACTGTTTGTCCAGATTCTCTTGCTGACATTTTCCCCTTCAGCACTTACAATACTCATTAGTAACAGCCCACAAATTCACTCAAGAGATAACGGGTGGCGACCACAAATTTAATTTTGGCAACCAGTTGGGAAAGCCTCAAATATACTTCATCACAGGAGCACAATAAAGTTTTCGAAGTCATCTGGCAGCACAGCAATGAAGAGTGTATCTCTTTCAAAATTGTGCCATGCTGTGATTTGTTCCAGAACACAGCAGCAGTGTCATGGGCTGGAGGGGTGGGGTTATCACACATGCACACACTGGGGGGAAAAACCTTCGCTAGGAAGTGGGTACAAAAGGACACATTTCCTTTGCTTCTGTTAAATAAGAAGCAAGAAAGCTGAGCCTAACTGGTTACAACGGTTTGGATACCAAATATAACAAATATTTGAAGACTTCTGCTTGAGAACATTCCATGACATCACAGTAGCCCAGCTAATGGAGAGGTGTGTTCACAGACAGGCAAATGCATTCTGTTTTGAGCTTATTATGCACATAGGAAACAATTCTGGGCAACAAGCTACTTTATAGCCCTGTGAAAATGTCTTCTTTTAGAATGCAATACTTAGCCACTGAAATCAGTGGTGGCCTTTGACACTAGCTTCATAGGAGACAGATCACCACACCTGTTATCCTAGGCTTAAAACCAACCCATGTAATTGCACCGAAGTATTTATCTAAATACAATAGATGCAATCCATCAAGCATAGCTTTTAGTTGCAGAGCTTCCAATCATTTAAGCTGGCTTATGCAGGCGTAATCATCTGTGGCACATTCTTGGAAGCCCAGTCTGGAATGAGCGTATTGTAGACCTACTTGTCACTGAGATAGTAAAGTTATGACTGGACTGTACCACAGGCTGTAGTAGGAACCTGCAAGATTGACGTTCCATACAGAAACAATTCCCCCCCACACACAAAATCATGTTAGGGGGAAGACTTTGGAGCATAGCCTTCTCCCTAACATGCTAGTTTTTTTTATGTGGAAAGAATCCATTTAATTCAGGTGAGCATCCTTCTGCCCGCATTTTGAAGCTGAACAGGCATGGGCTTGCTACCTCAGAAACAACGAGGACTGAATGAAAAAGAAAAAGGGGGGGGGAAACAGTCTACCTGTCACACTTATTTACAATGGCCATGTTCACATGCAATGCTAAACTAAACTATGGAAAAGCATGAAGAAGCAAGCATGTGTATACTCAAGAGCAAAAGTCACAGCAGCTTGCTCCTCCTCCAATCCTGCTGTTAAGTCATGGTTTGGCTCTGAAAACGGGCTACAGGTTTGTCTCACTTCAAAGAAACTGCAAGCTGTAGCAAAAAACTGTTTCTGGCTGACTGCTTGTGGGGGAGACAAAACAGGAGCCTAGCTTCAGAAATAACGCTATGCCAAACCATGGCTTAGCTCCAGAGAGTATGACGGCGACAGCAGCAGAACCAGGGGAGGAGTGAAGCAGCTACAAATTTTCCTCTGAGTCCACACATGCTTGCTTTTTCACACTTGGCCATGGTTTCACATGGTTGCACTTAGCACTAACCGAGCCAATGTGCTTTGGGAATGTATAGTTTCAGATGAGAAAGATGTGAATTAGTCCATCAAACCAAAGAAACAGGCAAACAAAAACCAGATACCTCAAGCCTAAAGCTAATACCTAACTTCCAGTCATGGCATTGACAACACTGGGTTGTAGCCAACTGAGTTCTACTCAGAGTAGAACCATTTAAATTAACAGGACTAAATTATTCCTGTCAATTTATTTCAATGCATCAGCTCCAAATAGAACTAACCTTGCACTATGGCACACCATTTCCAAAACCCAAACAATTCAACGTCTCTCATATTTTTGAAGCTCTGTCCTTCATTCATGAAAGAAGACATGTTTGCTTGTTTTCAAAATAACATTTCCCCAAACATCAGTTCCCCCAGCAGAGGCCTCACAGAACAAACAATCCAAGGGAGCGTGTGGTACAGAAAAGGCATGCTGCCCACTTCTGAGAGATAGTGTAGGTACTCTTAATTTATGACTTCTAAAGCCACAGATTTCATGGCTGGCATGAAGTTAATTGCTATGTTATGCTGCTCCTTTGTCCAGTGAACTGGCATGCTAAGGGCATGTCAACATTTCCCCTTTTTAACCACCCTTCACTTCCGTGACTTTAATGGCAGCATGTTCCAAAGCATTATCACCATGGAAAATTTTGCCCACTGATTTCTGCAGCTCAATGTGTGATTAAAGGCAGTTCCATGAGCAGGGCCAGTGTGAATATATTTCTGGTCAGAGCACAACTGCCCCAAACTGGGGAGAGGCTCATATCCAGCTCCATGCCTGCCCCCATTCACCCTCAGGTTCCCCCAGCTCAGAAAATTCCTCTCAAATTTCCATTCTCTGTCCAACAGCACAACCACTGGTACAGCTGACTCGCATCTTGCCACATTTACCGCAACTTGCACAAATGAAATGCATGCAAGGCAGAGCGCTTAAAAGCAAAGCTCACTCGGCATACCAGCTTTGGAAAAGTAGGGATTCTCACACAGTTCCAAGGGGTGTTTCGACAATTTCGGCTTTACGTGCAATCCCCAGAATGTAACCCCCGTGAAAGTTGTGAGGTAACTGCATTTCCTCATTTGGCATGCCAAAATGGCCGCCACAATGCTTTAAGCATGGCCATAGACGTGCCCTTTGCATGCCAGTTGTCCTTTCTGAAAGTGCAAGGCAAAACTGAACACGGCTGTGTGTTCTTTCAAAACACATTTTTCCATGCTCATCGTTAAATCTGTGGAGATGCCCCAGGCTGCTGTGTGGGGAGGGGTTAGCGGAAATCCATATTCTCTCACTGCCAACACTATCAGCTGCTTTTAAGTTGAAGGTGTCTATATTTCATTACTAATTGATCCTCCTTATTTAGAAGCATCTAACTTTGCTCAGAAAAAAAGTTGCATCCTTTTCCTTCAGAGTTCAGTTGGAAGCTTGGCCTAAGTGACAGCTGCGCAGGCCTCGCCCCAGCTTAGCTCCGCGGGAGCCTGAATGTACTTCATTCTGGGGTTGGGAGCTGCTTTTAATCTATCAGCACGACACTGCAGCTGCTGTAAGCTAACTGAAAATTGTCTGCATACAGGGGCTTAAAAAAAATTGTAACCCTTTTGGTGGCAAACTTCACGCTAAGGCAGCAATTCAGACATTCTGCCACAGAGCACTGGAGAGTTAAAGGGGAAACTGGAGCTAACAGCCTCCGGCATAGGGAAGGGGGTGAAAAAAAATGAATCGAAAATGGGAGCCCTTTGAACCATTTGGGAGTTGCCTTGAGTTCAAGAGATCGACTGCCAGTTACCATTGGAAGGAAAAATAAAAGAAATCTGACCGCATTATATCAGGCTGCATCTGGTAGGGCTGGTTGTGATGGTTACAGTATCAGACAGAAGAGCCAGCTTCTAATCTTTACTAAACCATGAAGCTCACTGGGTGAACTGGGCCAGCCACTACCTCTCAGCCAAGCCTACCCCACAAGGTTACTGTGATTAGAAGGAGGACATTGTGTGAGCTCTTTAGATAAAAAGATGGCATTCATCCATATACACCAGTATCCTATTCTGTCTGCCAGCATTTATCTAGGGTCTCAGACACACCTCCTGGCTATCTGATCCTTTGAAATGGAGATGCCAGAGACTAAGGAACTTTTGCACACAAAAATTGTGCTCTACCGCACAAAGTGATGTCCCTGTCCCTAAATCAGATCTTGCCCCACCCACAGAGTTCTCAATACAGTTGTACTAACATGGGATCAGGTCCTTTAACAGTGTTGAGCTTAGCCTTCTCCCTAACATGTTACTTTTTTATGTGGAAAGAATCCATTTTAATCAGGTGGTGTTTTAGCACACGGATACCGAATACGTGGCCCTCCAGATGTTGTGGATTACAACTTCCATTATCTCTGATCACCAGCCATGCTGGCTAGGGCTGATGGGAGTTGCAGTCTGACAACATCTGGATGGCCGCAGGTTCCTCATCCCTGCTTCAGCAGTTGGGTGAAATTACCAGTATCAAGAAGGAATTATTATTGGGGCCTTGTGACTTGGAATGGCAGGTTTGCTACCCTCTTCACCTGACAACTCCTCGCATACTTGTTTATTAATTTATTTGCAGTGTGTATTTTTATTTCATTAAATGTATACCCCACTTGATTGTAAAACACCTCAAAGTGGTTTACAAAACATAAATATACAGCTTGGATTTGTTTTGTTATTGCTTAAGGGGTTTATAATAAAGAGAGGCTACATTTGTTGAAACCAGGAGAAGGGACAGAAAGGGGTGGGAAGGCAAGAAGAACGGGATAAAAACAGAATTGTAGGATATTCAACAACAATGAAAGTCCTACCCTCACATGCAGATGAGACAGGCACAAGGGCGCTTTCAGAACCCACGTTCTCCTTTCTACTCCCCTTGTTTCTCCTTCCTCACACTAACTCTTAGACTGTAAGTTTCCTGTCTGGAGAAATACTGATATTGTTATTGTGGATGGTGCCACTGCCTGCATCCAAGTGAAACTGCACAGCTTCCATGGTGGGAGAAGGCTCAGTTCCACTCATCCCCAACCCTGTTTTAGCCCTTTGTATTTTATGTAGATATTATTTTACTATTTGCTTCTAAAGCGCTTGCAGTCCAGTTCCAGTCCCAATTCAAAGTGATGGTGTTGACCTTTAAAGCTCAAGATGGCATGGGACAACATTACCTGAAGGTTCACCTCCTCCAAAATAAATGTACCTGGACCCCTACAATCTTCAGCTGAGACCCTTCTCAAAGTGCCCTCATCAACTGAGGTGCATCAGCCAGGGGGAGGCCTTTTTAGTGGGTGCACACAGGTCATGGAATACTCTCCCCAGAGAAGTCCACCTGGTGCCTACATTGTGGTATTTTCAGTGCCAGATGAATATATATATATTTATTTTCCAAGTTCTGAAATACAGGCAACGATCATTTTAGGCATATCCAATTGATGTACGGCCACCAATGTTCGAGTCATTTAGGACACAGAAGAGGGGGGAATGGGGGCAGGAACAGGGTAGGGAGGCGCACTCTGCCAACACATACACTTTGACTCAGAATGCAACCCTCATGGAAACAGGGAGTTGCCGGTACTCTTACGATCCTTTAGTGCTTACAGTTACTTCTGGAGTTTTAAGGGATTTTTCTTTAAAGCTGCGGTGAGATTGTTGTACAGATTTAATCTTCTGCTGTCGGCTGTATGCTCTTTTGGATTTTATCATGTTATGAATTTATGTGTGCGTGTGATTGTTTAACTTTTGTTGTAAACTACCCAGAGAAATGTGTTGCTAATGGGTGGCCTATAAAAATAAGTAAGTAAAGAAAAGCTAGGGAAGCTGCCTTTATTCCCAGCTGGTGGAAATACAGATTTTAAAAAAACAAATATACAATTCGTGGATTCTAAAGTTACCAACTACCCTTCCCCTTTCCCCAAAAAATGGCTTTTTTTTGTTGCTGTTGATTTTGACTTTGGGCTGGTTGCCAGGAAAACAACTAGCAGGGTCAATCTCCCAAACCCCAGCTGTTTTTTCTTCTTCGATAGTTATACACCTTAGGTGAATAGGCAGCTTTTGTTCTGGCCTCTGCTTCCAGACCTGAACCCTGCTCCCTAGGCCCACTCTGAGCTTTGCCCCATAGCATCACCCAGATACCAGTTTTTTTTTAATCTGGAGAGCTGGCAATCCTGTGGATCTGCATGTGAGTTTAACATTATTTTCTATGTGAACGCACTTCCCTAGTAGGGAAATCACAGTACACGAAGGAGCCCTTAGATACTGACCAAAAAAGCACGTGATAAAATTTCTTAGCCTGTAATGAGGTAGGGACACAGCAAAATGCCCACCCACTCATACCAATGTTTCCTCTTCCTGTAGCCTGGCATATAAATAAACAAGACACAGAGAGAGCTGCCTAAGCTTCTGTGTTTTTATGAACATAATCCATAAGGAGCGATAAAAACAGGCAGCACAGTGCTCAGTTCCCCAGTTGCCAAAAGCTTATTCTGCTCTCCAGTGAGAAATGGTGTGGGGCAGAGTGGGGGAAGAGAGTGAAGTAATTACACCTGAAAGTCATCTTTGTTATACGCATCTTAAAATTAGCTTGATGTTTCCACCTGCTTTGGGAGGCGCCGCGGAAAAAAAATACCCACAAATCAAAGGGCAACTCCAAAAAATCTCAGATCCCTCAAAGAATTGATACAGCAGCAGCTGTATCTCTTTAATTTGAGTAATTATCATATAATTAAGTGCATGAATTACAAGAGAGCCAAGGCATTAAATTAAAATATTTAATGCTTGTAAATCTGAAAATGATTACTGTGCTGATGTGCAGCTACTGAGCAGTGAGTCTAATGGAGATGTGGCAATGCCACTGGGTTACTCTATTCCGTGGCAGCACGCATTCTTTTGAGATCATCCACTTTCTAAAACATGTGAGAACATGCAGCACAGTTCGCACACTTAAGGAGGGCTAAACACATCTACTATGTATTTTGGAAAGTTGTTTCTCTGCTTGTGATGCATTTGCACACCTTTTAAGGTATCCTAACCAAATTCTGGATGATGTCTCCTGAGATAAAGCAGCAGGTTTTCGTCTATGCTTAGGTACAAATGGAATCAACATAGTGGATCAAACCTTTCAAAAATGCACTGATATTTGTTTCGTTTCTTAGAGCAAACTGAACACAGGAACATTAAGAACAGCCCTGCAAGATCAGGCAATTAGCTCATCTAGTCCAGCATCCTGTTCTCACAGTGGCCAACCAGATGCCCATAGGAAGTTTGCAAGCAGGACCTAAGTGCAACCACACTCTCCCCTTCTGTGGTTTCCAGCAACTAGTATTTGGAGCATATTGCCTCCAACCATGGAGGCAGAGTATAGCCATCATGGCTAGCAGCCAATGATAGCCTTTGTCCCTCCATGAAATTGTCTAATCATCTTTTTATACCATCCAAACTGGTGGCCATCACTGCCTTAGGTGAGAGCAAGTTCCATAGTTTACCGTAACTCCATGCTGCATGAAGAAGTATTATCTTTTGTCTGTTTTGAATTTTCCAATATTCAGCTTTATTGGATGTCTATCAGGGTTTTTTGGGGGTGGGATACTTTTCTCTATCCTTTCTCTACATGCCGAGCGTAATATTTATGCACTTCTATCATACCTTGGGACGCAGGTGGCGCTGTGGGTTAAACCACAGAGCCTAGGACTTGCTGATCAGAAGGTCGGCGGTTCGAATCCCTGCGAGAGGGTGAGCTCCTGTTGCTTGGTCCCTGCTCCTGCCAACCTAGCAGTTCGAAAGTACGTCAAAGTGCAAGTAGATAAATAGGTACCCCTCCGGCGGGAAGGTAAACAGTGTTTCCGTGCGCTGCTCTGGTTCACCTGAAGCGACTTAGTCATGCTGGCCACATGACCCAGAAGCTGTATGCCGGTTCCCTCGGCCAATAAAGCAAGATGAGCGCCGCAACCCCACAGTCGGTCACGACTGGACCTAATGGTCAGGGGTCCCATTACCTTTATCAAACCTTACTCACCTTTTCTCCAAACTAAAAAGCCTCAAATGCTGTAACCTTCCCACATAGGGGAGTTTTTCCATTGTCCTGACCACGTTGCTTGCCTTTATCTGAACCTCTTCTAACTCTTTTTCTAACTCCTTTTTGAGGTGAGGCAACCAGCATTGTATACACTATTCCAAAGGTGTTCGCCCCATAGATTTGCCTAATTGGCTGACCATCAGCAAATTCTTCTCAGACAAATGGAATTTGGCTTTTCTTGGCTCCGTGAACTAAAAGCAATGGTGTAGCTTTCTTTAAACAACCCCAAGAAAACAACCCCGACACTATTCTCTGGGCTTTAATGAAGATGGATGTAACCGGTACCTGTAATTGGATATTAAAGAGTGTCCCCAATTAACCGAATTTCTGACCCCACCAAATAACTAATTGAATTCAGATACGTGTTTGATGTTCTATATAATATTTTACAAGTTAGCTCTCTTAAGGGAACATATTGATTGAGGGAGAAAACAGATGTTACGGAAGATGTTTTCAAGATCGGGGGAATGAGAAGGATGTCTGGAAAGTTGAAGAGATTATGCAAGAGCAATGATTTTATTTTATTTTATTATTTTTTTTACAAAGGAGCAGGAGACCCACTTGGGCTTCATTCCCCTTTTCATCAAAAGGCTAATTTCCCCCACTTTGCATTCTGTTTGTGTTTTATTTTATCAAGTCCCTTGTAACAGTTTCCGATTGTGTATTCAAGTGAGCACGTGTAGCAAGAAAGTCATCAAGGGACCACAACTGACATTGCAGCTTGAGTTAGAAGAGCAAATACAGAAAGGTTACCACTGACATAACCAGACAAGGCTGTTTTTTTGCGTGTGTTTTTGTTTGCAAAGCTTCAGGTTTCCCTGATTGACAGGCTAAATTTGTGCAATTGCCACTTTGCCCAATATAAATGCCTATTATTTTAAGGCCAACGGAGGGACAGGAAGGATCGCAGGCCAACCACAGACATGAGCTGTCCACATCTGTGTGTGTAAAAGAAGAATTAAACAATTCATGGAGGTTGGGTCCTGCAGTGGTTATTAGCTATGAGAGCTAAAAAGAATCTGCAGTCAAACCAGAAGGCACGATTGGGTCCAGGAACAATCCAGATTAGGGGGCACAGCAGAATGAAAAATCAGTAGAACATGCCAGGAATTAGAACTGAAGAGTTATCAGAATCAGAACACCTGAGTGAGTTGGGAAACTGGGAGTGGGGACAGAAGAGAAATCCAGATTGCAAGTGGAGAGCCTTGGACCTGGGGACCAAATGTAGCCCTACAAACCTCTTTATCTGGCCCTCTGAACTTGCCCAGTACTCACCTTTCCCCAGCTACTTCCCCTCTCCCCACACCATGCCCCTCACTGGCCTTCCTTCACACCTTTGTTGAGTTTGTTTGTTTTTTGCATGACGGGAAAAGTGTCATTGAGCTGTTCTTGCTTGCCTAGATGGAGGATAGAGAGGGGTATGTGAGCATGTGTATAAACAAGCCTAATGGGCATAGGTAAAATTCACATTAGTTGCTCATAGGGCAAACCAGAAGTCAAGGTTGGTAGAACAAGTCAGGAGCCAGGAACAGTCCAAATCAGAAGGCAAAGCAGAAGACCAAACAGGAAGAACAAGCCATGAGTCAGAGGCATCAAAGATCAGATGTCAAACCAGAAGGCTGGACCAAAGAACAAGACCAGAAACAGAAGACACTAAGGCTCAAGTAGAGCTGTTTGTTGAAGCAAAGCTCCAGTATGACAGGAAGTTCTCTTATACAGTGGTACCTCGGTTTATGAACTTAATCCATTCCAGAAGTCCGCTCTTAAACCAAAACCGTTCTTAAACCGAGGCACACTTTTTTAAATGAGGCCTCCTGCCGCTGGTGCCCTTCCACCATTTGGATTCCGTTCTTAGACCGAGGTAAAGTTCGCAAACTGGGACACTACTTCCGGTTTTGCGGAGTTCATAAACCGAATTGTTCATAAACAGGGCTGTTCTTAAACCGAGGTAGCACTGTACTCCTTCCTGTCCAGAAGATGGAAATGGCCAGTCTGGGTACAGTCGGCCCAGAAGGTTCTTCCCCAACGGGCTGTAGTGACCCTGCTTACCACATTCTCCTTCCTCAGCCTGATCCTAAACTAAATCCTTAACACAGTGAGCTGGTCAAACTCTGGAGGATTAAGTAGCAGTCATATATATGTTTATATATCACTGTATAGCTACATGTGTTTTACATATTTCTAATTACTGTTGATTTTAATCATCTGTTGAATATTTTTAAAGACCAGATTTTATCAATAATTTTAATATTCTGCTTTATATTTTTGTAAACCATTTAGTGGTGGTGTGTTGTTGTTTTTACAATCAAGTGGTATATTTATTTTGTTATAGAAATAAAATAAAATAAATAAGTGGCAATCAAGAACATAAAGGTCTTCAGGAGAAGCTGAGATCAAGCATAGGGCACCAGTCCAAGATTGGGTATGGTTCAATAGCAAGGCCATAAGTTAAGGCTGAGGTTAAACTTGGTGCAGCAGGTCAAAGGTAGGCCAGTTTCGAAGAGCAAGGTATAAACAGGGGCTAGTATGTGTTGGGATACTGCCAGGGAGACAAAGGCCATCATGACCCCACGTCGATTCCGGACGATCCATCGATCTCCCGTAGACACGCAGTATCATTCAATTAGTGACACGAGCTCCAGAAATAGCTTGCCACATTCCAGAGCTAGTGCATGCTCTATCAGCAGAATTCGCACAGCGAAAGATGCACACAGGAGAGCACTATTTACAACCTTATTCAGCGTTGGTCAGAACAAAGAAAACATGACTGCCTGCTTCAATGTCTCAGGCACAGAGAGAGAAATGAAAGCAATAGACAAACAGAAACATCCTGTGAACAGGAAAATATGTAGGCTGTGACTCACAACAGCCTGTCCCCTTTTTAAGGTGGAACGGAAATATCCTAACAGTATGTTGGGAAAGTTTGAGGGCACAAGGAGAAGGGGACGACAGAGGACGAGATGGTTGGACAGTGTTCTCGAAGCTACCAGCATGAGTTTGACCAAACTGTGGGAGGCAGTGGAAAACAGGAGTGCCTGACATGCTCTGGTCCATGGGGTCATGAAGAGTCAGACATGACTAAACAACAACAGTAACACAGGGCCAGTCAGTCTAGGAAGCAGCAGCAAGAAGCTGGATTGCACAGACTTTCAGGTCTTCTTCTCTTCTTCCATTAGGAAACCCAGTTCTGTCAATATTCTGAAAGTAGTCGGCGCACTGGCGATCAAATGAAATCTCTCAGTTGATCTGATGTCTGGAAGCCAACATATCAGCCATGCTCAGCATACCCCAGATCCACATCCAACAGGGGAAGGAGAGGATTACAGCCTATACAGGTAGCAGTGCAATGTTCATAGGGTGGGGGTGTCGATCTTGTGGCCCTCCAGATGTGCTGGGACTACAGCTCTCATCATCCCTGACCATTGGCTGTGCTGGTTGTAGCTAATGGGAGTTGATGCCCAACATCTGGAAGACCACAGATTCCCCATCCCTGCCATAAGGCTGAAAGCTGTTGGGCAGAAACCCCACTCACATCACCATCCCTTTTTCCAAGCACTGTTTTCTGCAGGTTCATTTTTCCCCCTTTTTGTAAGGGATAGCACCAAATTGGATGGGCAGGAAAGGTTGGCACAGATACAGCCACAGTCAGCAATGAGCAACACACTTCCTTGCACAACAAGGGGGCTTTGTTTTTCTTTTGTTCTTTCAAGATTTCCTCCTACTTTCTCTGTCTCTCTCTCTCATTCTCCCCTCTCTTATTTAGACAATCCATTGTGCAGTCTGCTGCTTCATCAGCTCTTGCCCCCAACGCCCTCACAACAGCTGTGGGCTTAATTATCAAAATAACATTTTAATAGTCTCATAACTGAACTCCCTTCAAAACATGCCAGCGGAGAGGCAGCAAAGGGTTCTTTTAACACCTTTCCACTAAACTTACTAATGGGCTACATTTAAGTGATTAAGCTGTCCTGATGCCTCGCCATTTACTAGACAGAGCACCATCCCTCCCACCTTGGATTGCTCCTTGCTGTCTCCAACTTCCAGAGCGTCTTTATTACATGTGAGAACTGCAGTGGTCAGATCTCCCACACAATGGGCCTCAGAGAAAAGCACAAGACCAGGAAATTATTAGGAAAGTATCTCTGACTTTCATTATGTAATAGAGAGGTAATGAATTCTTCAGCACCCAACCATATCTCCCACAAGACAAGGGAAGAGCTAAGAGCATTCAGATGAATCCTTTTGTTTTGCCAACACTTTTAATACTTTCTAAAACAAAAAAAGAATTTGCTCAAATGCCCAGCATTTAAACCGGGTGGAGAGAGATCTTAAAACTCCATTGTTTCTTTTTAGGAGTGAAATACTTCTAAAGCCAGGGTTATAAACAGAATGCATGACTTCCAGTGACCTATCTAGTTGAGGTATCCACAACCTTAAGAGGGATGTACCCAGAGTTAGTTTTACTCAGAGTAGACCCATTGACACTGATGCCCTCCATTGCGATTAGTCCACTACTTTTGTGTCACAGCCAAACATAAAGAGTTGTGATGGTACCAATATTAGCAATTAATGGGATAACCTTTGTGTTCCTTATAGCAGTCCTGATATTCAATATCTATCTCCCCCATTTTTAGATACCCATTCAACGAGATCATCTCCAAATAAATTTTGCTGAACAAATCACATTTCTAGAGCACCGTTAATGGGCAAATCAATCAATCATACCATGTGACCTTTCGACAGTCATTCACGCCTGTATGACCTCAAGGCAAAGTTAAAGATTGCCTTGGTGATTATCAGCAAGAAACTTGGGTCATAACCTTTTACGTAGGTAGCCAACTTATTCTGGATTGGTCGTATTTATATATGTTAGTAATTGTGTTCTAGCTGGCTCTTATGGTCTTGGGCTGAAGCAATGAAATGGGCTAATTAAAAAAACAGATATTTGAAGATGAACTGAGATGGAACATCCTCTTGACTGAACCACCTATACAGTGGTACCTTGGTTTACGAACTTAATCCGTTCTGGAAGTCTGATCTTAAACCAAAGCCATTCTTAAACTGAGGAGCGCTTTCCCTAATGAGGCCTCCCGCTGCTGGTGCCTTCCGTTCGTAGACAGATGTAAAGTTCGTTAACCGATCATTAACTCCGGTTTTCTGGGGTTCATAAACCAAATAGTTTATAAACAGGGCTGTTCTTAAATTGAGGTACCACTGTACATCCTGTTCAAACTATAAATGCCCATACAGACTACAGACCTTGCTTGAATTAGATGTGCACTGAAGTCCAAATATGAATATTTCACTTAAAAAACACTTTTACTCTCAGTCTTGCCTCAACCTGCAAACACCCCACCCCCACCCCCAGCATTCAATAGCATTTATAGTTGTGGCAAAAATGTCTAGATAGCAAACCCACCCATAGCTCCACATAGCAAAGCCTCATTTAATACAATAACAGTTTCTGGCACATAATTATGAACATTAGAGCAGCCTTAAGGAGAAGCGCTCTCTCTCTCTCTCTCTCTCTCTCTCTCTCACACACACACACACACACACACCAGTCAATCAATGTTCTCACACTTTCTCAAATTAGATCGCATTTGTAATCTTATCAAGGTGATGCGGGCTGCAGAAGGCCCTTGTTTCCCATTTGAACCCAACCCCCTTCTTTTCCTCATCCTTTGTAGCTTAGTTTGGAAAGCTGGCTTTGAGCTCTGCTTGCCTGCTCCACAGTATGCAGAGTTCACTGTCCATCTAGCAGATGGGGAAACAAAATTGTCAGACTCTACAGATGGAGTCTTTTTACAGTGCCCTTGCTTAAGTCTGCTGGGAGATGACCCACTAAGAGAGCCAAAAGTCTCTAATTTGTCTTTACCACCATTTGCTATTGGGATTCTTCACACTATATTAAATAGCCCTAGCAATCAAGAGGCAATAAAAAGTGAAATGGCTTCTCCTGTTAGCTAAATAATACAAGCGCCTACCTTCACTCGGGAAGTCATTTTAGCACATCCAGTTTTCTGTGCTATTATACCTGCATGAATGACAAGAGCACCCATTCCATCATGACTGGATTCCATGGGAGCAATTCACCACATATCTACTCTGCTTCAGCAGAGGTTGTGGAATATCCCCCCTCTCAAAAGCCTATGAAATAAACAGAAGCAATGCAGCTTGGTGGCACCCCCACCAACAAAATCAAACAACACTCACCACCCTAGGATTCTTCAAATTTACAGGAATAAAGCACAATTAGTATTAACACTTTCATCTTGCATAGGGGGAGTTTCAGCTAACTAAAGAACAAACAGAAGTCTGCATGGAAGGTAATCCAAAAAATGTAATAAGCTGGCGGGGGGGCAGGATCCTCAACTGCAGAAACTGAAAAGGAACAAGGGGATTAAATAAAATGCATAACACTGGATTCCTCCAAAAGACTTTGTGCAGCAGTGCCAGATTCGGTTTAGATAACCCCATCAATGATACACTATTACATAGACACCCATCTTGTCCACTCCCCTGAGTGCTGGCTTAGCTGTTTGCTTAACCTGGGTATTGAAAACCACCTACCATTTGAAATTGCCACAATGCCCCAGAGCAATGACACATCAGTGGTTCCAGGTTCTCTGTGGGAAATTCAAAATGGCAGGTGGCTTCCCAGCTGTTGACCTCAGATAAGTCTGCTGCCTCTTGCTGCTGGTCAATCAAAGGAGCTGATGCTTCACACAGCACAATTCCCTTCTGAGACCAAAGGATACTCAGTATTGTGTAGCTCACTAGGCTAGAGCCCAGCCTCTGACCATTCTGGTTCACAGTTCTAGCCCCAGACCGCACCCAAAGGATGTGCTAGGAAAAGGCTCAGTGTGTTTCAATCTGTCAGAACATCTCCCATTATGAACAGTAAGAATTAAACAGGTGATTCTTCCCTCCATCACACCACCAAGTTCAGCAAAACAAGAAATTAAGGAGAGAGAAATCTTGTGTTTTTAAAGGTTTTTGCAGTCTGTGCTCCAGGGAAAAACAGGCACTCATCTATGACTGAGATTGCTTTGCAAAGGCGTACTTCTGGGCCCATGTTATCCCCACTCCACAGATGAGCAGAAAATATAGTTTGCTTTGTTTTGTGAGCTGTTGTTTTTTATTAAAATTCCTGGTTTGGTGTCTGTGGCTCATTTAGTACTCCAAGATCCTGCAATTTTATTGAGAATAGCCAAATAATGTTTGCTGCTGAATACTTTAGTAGAGACTCTGTATCCACTCACTTGTTGTTGTTGTTTAGTCGTTTAGTCATGTCTGACTCTTCATGACCCCTGGACCAGAGCACGCCAGGCATTTCTGTCTTCCACTGCCTCCTGCAGTTTGTTCAGACTCATGTTTGTAGCTTCGAAGACACTATCCAACCATCTCGTCTTCTGTCGTCCCCTTCCCCTTGTGCCCTCCATCTTTCCCAACATCAGGGGCTTTTCCAGGGAGTCTTCTCTTCTCATGAGGTGGCCAAATTATTGGAGCCTCAGCTTCACGATCTGTCCTTCCAGTGAGCACTCAGGGCTGATTTCCTTCAGAATGGATAGGTTTGTTCTTCTTGCAGTCCATGGGACTCTCAAGAGTCTCCTCCAGCACCATAATTCAAAAGCATCAATTCTTCGGCGATCAGCCTTCTTTATGGGCATGGATCATTGCCTTGCTGTGGCGAAGGGGCTTGAAGAACTCAGAGAAGCTATGGACTATGCCGAGCAGGGCACCCAAGATGAACAGGTCATAGTGGAGAGTTTTGACCAAACATGATCCACCTGGAGGAGGAACCGGCAAGCCACTCCAGTATCCCTGCCAAGAAAACTCCATAGACATGGACAAAGATCCACTCACTTACTGCCTCTTTATTTTTCAATTTCCCGCCCTACACCCTGCGCATCTATCAAAAAAGGGTTAACAATATATTGATTAGACAGAATGTCACTGACTCTTTGTACACTAAGGGATGCTGTGCCCAAATTTAAAACATCCAGCAACTTCTCCCAGTAACATTCTCCCAGTAACTTCACCCTTGTATGAAAAATCATAAAACTGCAACAGCGCAGACAAAGGAGATGCGCAGGGTTGAATTTCAGAAGCGGTTCTAGAATTCATACATAAGAACCATTACGTATCCCCACCCCCACCCCAGCAGTTGTACTGGGGGATATTTTGTCCCCAGTGCTTTTTAACAGCTCTGTGAATCCAGAGATGGGAGCAGTCATTGGGACATTTGGGGGCACAGGACCCTTAATAAGTTGATGACATGCAACTCTATTTCTCTGTTAACGTCTGAATCAGGAGAGGCCCCAACTGGGCTGAACTGCTGCCTGAATGCAGTGGTGGGTTGGATGAGGACCAAAAAACATATTAAATATTGTACACTGCTTAGCTATTTTAGATATTAAGCGGGTTAGAAATGATTTCATACCAAATAATTAAACCTGCATATAAGAATCGTGTAAATTCGAACGCAGAAATGCCTTGGGTGTAGAAATTGTATCATGAATGAAACAGCTCTGGGTATTGCTCCTAGGTATCTCTGGAGTGCAAGATTTTTTATGAGACAGTTCGGGGATTTTTCCTTTCATACTCAGCATGGGTAAGGAGTAGTTTCCCCCACTATCTCTCAAAAGATATTTTTCTTGATGTGCATGTAAAACCCAGCATCATGTAGAAAAAGCCTATGCTTAAAAAAAAAATAGTGCCAAAAATATTATGGGGTGGGAGCCCACAGGTGTCAAAATGCCAGTACTCTGACTCTCAACCATTTTGTAAAGCTACCAGCAGCAACATCAGAAGGTCAGTTACTGTTTTGAAGCGACTCACCTAAGACATCATACCAGATTCCTCTACTGAAGAGCTATTTGCTCAAAATGCATTATGATTTATGAGTGAAATCCAGTGCACAGTGAGCAGGCATCAGCTTGCCCAATGGGACTTCTCCATTCTCTCTTCCTCCCACCACCACCGCAGACATGCCTCTCTCCTGTTTGCTTCCCTGGGCTCCTTGGCAAGGAAGCGCAAGATGTAAATTCAATAAGTAATAATAAAAGCAAACCAATACATAACACATTGCCGAAATCTAGCACTGGCCTTTCAAAAGCTCAGAATGATGATGCTAAGAACCAGTGCCACGTGGTCAATGCCATCGCCTTCATTGTCAAGTTCGTCAAACGGGCACCGTGTTTGCCTTAGTACGTTAAATTAAAATCATTTCCCCCGCTCTCAAGATCTGTTAGCACAGGTGGCGCAGCGGGTGCTAAAAACGGGAAGGTCAAATCTGATCCTTAAACAAAGAACTCAACTTGCAGTTCCAGCAGCAGCAGCAGAGGAGGAGGAGGAAAAAAGAAGGAAACTGAAAGAAAAAGAGGAGGAGGAGGAGGAGGAAGAAGAAAGTTTAACTTTCATAAGGCATAATAAAATATTGTTTAGGATGATGTGATGCAGGAGAAAACTCATATGGCGAGCGTGCGGCGATCTCTTGATAGTAGCAAGAGGGACCACCAGAGCTGTGACTGGAATGCAACTCTGCTGTTTGAACTACAGCAAGGTTCTAGGAAGCCCTTGTTGAATCTCATGCAATGAAGAAATACCCTGAGAGCTGAGCGGCAGAGAAGATTTATGCCGCAGCCGTGATATTTATATTAATAAGCCAGTCAAGCCGTCGCAAGGATCACTGCTCAAAACCATTTTGCCTTAGGAAATGTGGACAAACACACAAACAGACACACACAGAGGATGTGTGCCGCTGTGTGTCTTCCCCACCCCAGCTTTACCAGCAAAGGTTTACACACTACTCTAATGTGATCAAACTCACACACAATTTAAGCACTGAGTCTCCTCTCTTTTTCCATGGCTGATTAAGCAGTTGGGAGAAGAGAGTTTACTGTGTGTGCGTGGAGGGGGAAGGAAGCAAACAATTATATGCTATCTGAGGTAAACATTACCTTAGTAATGGAAGCGCCGCTTCCAACCCTTATTGTCAGTAGGGATTAGCATTATAATACTTAAAATAACATTTATAACACTTACTGAAATTACAAGAATGAAGTCTGTGGAGACATAGAAATGAAATCAACTCAATGTGTTTTTATAAGAATACTGAAATCTAAGTCCCTTAGAGGAAAGATATAGACATTAACAGGGTTTTTTTCCAGGCTTCCATTAGCTGTTCAAATTTGAATACTCTTTCTTAGGTGAGCCCTAATCTTCTTTGAATCCTCCGAACACATTTTATCTGTTTTTTTAAAAAAATTGTAGTTAAATTTTTAGTTTGATGGAATGATATTAAAGTGCTTTTCTTCATCTACTCCCTAGAAGAAAAAGAAAAGCCCTTGAGAGATGAGGCGTAATTTGTTCAAACGAAATAATATTTTCGTTTTCCCCGGTTCTCTTTGTTGTCTCGTGTGATGAAAGTAACATTTCTTTTCTTTTCAATCCTATTAAATGTGCCTCTCCAAATGTGAGCCACTCAGTTGAAATAGAATCTGGCGTCCTTTCACCGGGCTTTCAAAATGGGAGCTGCCAAATACAGGAATTTTGATTGAAATGTGACATGCCATTGGGAAGAACAGGCCTGAAACAAGGCCTGCTACTATCTCTTTTAAATAAAGGGATGTGGGGCCTGATGTCCAGGAGTTTTGAGCGCTCTACTAAGGTCCTACACAGCATTGGTTCTCAAACTTTAGGAAAACAAGACAATGTGTTATACTGGGTCAAAATTCTCCTCCATCCAGGCAAAATGGACTGTCCCATTTCAGGCTGCAAGTGGAGATTTGCATGATGGAACACTCCTTCACAAAACACATTCCTACACACAGAGAAGCGGCATGGGAAGGTGAAGGCTAAGCTAAGAACACTTTCATTTGACACATCAGTCATCTATGCAGTGGGGATTTTATTGTATGAAAAACCATCCGATCACAGCTTTGTAAATAAGCCCACAAAGGTCACTAGCCTGCAGAATGTATTATTTCCCAACTTTTTCTCGAAGGAGCTCAAGGTGACATTCATAGTTCTCCCTCTCCTCATTTTACCTGCACAACAACCCTGTGATGTTGGTTAGGCTGAGAGGCAGTGATTGGCCCAAGGTCATCCAGGGAGCTTCATGGCTGAGTGGGCATTTGGACCCTGGTCTCCCAGGTTATAGCCCAACACTCTTAACCACACCACCACACTGGCTCCTGCTAGACTGCTGGGGTCTGGCAAAGCAAATATATGGAGCTCCATTCTTCCTGCAACAGCATTCTTATACCGAGATGGGTAAATCTTTCAATATTCATTTCTCTTTGTTTCTCATTTTTCTAGTATTAAATTCAGTCTTCCGCATTCGTTTGTGATTTTCTTTTTTTAAAGTCCTCATGAAAATTCATCCACATTTTAGGGCAAATTTATCCTAATATGCACATGTGTGTGTGTGTGTGTGTAATTTAGCCGAATGCACACATTTCTGCAAAGCAGTTTACCCTCATATAATGCGCTTTTTTAATGCATTAATTAGCTGGAGAACTGCACTGCGAAACTGAGAGAAGTGCAAATTTTGAAGGATGGTTGTGTTTCATTCTACTCATTGTTTTGAAAAGTGCAAATTAGATAGGTTTGCCAATAAATGCAAACTGAATTGTATGTCGCCCCCCAATCTCCAGGTTCACAGGAGAGGAATCCCCTCCTCTGGCAGCCCGCCTGTTTCCTATGCAGGATACCCAGGTGGAAGAGAAATGCTCCAGCTGCCCTCCCATCAAGCCCACTCACTCACCTGCACGGAATCCCTTGTCGCCTATGGCTACCAAGGCTAAAACTGAATTACAAGGCTGATTTGATTGCACAAGCCCCACCTGCAGGTATGCCAGCATGAAGACTAGATGTGTCTGCATCTACTGGGGAACAGAGGAAACCACTCAGTCAGAGGGATGGTCTCATTGGCAATCAGTTGGACCATGCCGTCTTAAGAGTATTTCAAAACTGAGATTTATCTCCCAGTGGTGCTGCATTTGGGAAGGTAATCACTGTTGAAAGGAAAGACCATCTGGACAACTAATCTATTCTGACCCCGAGGAGTAAAAGGAGAATTTCTTGGAAACTACTGAACACCCAACTCCCCTAGAATTCAGAAGCATTTCTATAATTTCATTAGAGATTTTGTACCATGTGCTCAGCACACAGCATGAAGTGATCACCTGTAAAAATATTTCGGGTCATATCATACCTGTTTTGTAGGAATCCTTTGTTTGCACAAATAAAATAAGTCAAGTCTACCACATTGGTTTCACCCGCTTCCAAATTTTCGGGTTAAACACTCAGCAGTTTACCTTTCTTACACACCCAGCTCTTTCCAGTAATGCTCAACCAATGAATCCATACAATGCCACTCTTTTGGCATTACCTTTAAACAGAAATAAGAAGGGGCCTTCTTAGTTGTGGTGCCCCATTGGTGAATACTGTATGCTTCCCAAGGAGGTGTGCCCACTCAGGATTTACTTTGAATTGTTCAGTACTGAGTTTTGTTTACTTTGTTACCTTTTTAGCACCAGGAAAACCCCTCTTCCTTTTCCCTAGCCCTTTAAAGGTTTTGCTTCCTCTATTTCTTTAACCTGTTTTTATTTATTATGAATGCATTTTATTGTTTCTTTATATCTGAAAGCCACACTGGAAAACATCTTTTGAAGAATATGTTACATTTTAAATAATAATAAAATAACAGCAATTTTAAAGTAAACTTGTGTTACTAATAATTCCATAACTGGAGGCTTACTCCCAGTTATTATCCTGATAGCTCGAAAATGTGCAGCACTATTTACTTTCTACTATCCACATCATCAGGGACACGGGTGGCGCTGTGGGTTAAACCACAGAGCCTAGGACTTGCCGATCAGAAGGTCGGCGGTTCGAATCCCCGCAACGGGGTGAGCTCCCGTTGCTCAGTCCCTGCTCCTGCCAACCTAGCAGTTCAAAAGCACATCAAAGTGCAAGTAGATAAATAGGTACCATTCCAGCGGGAAGGTAAACGGTGTTTCCGTGCGCTGCTCTGGTTCGCCAGAAGCAGCTTCGTCATGCTGGCCACATGATCCGGAAGCTGTACGCCGGCTCCCTTGGCCAATAAAGCAAGATGAGCGCCGCAACCCCAGAGTCGGCCACGACTGGACCTAATGGTCAGGGGTCCCTTTCCACATCATCATTCCAAAATAATACTTTTCCCATTTCAGAGGATCACATGTCTGTCCATATCTGCATTTTTTTCTTGCCCCATTGCCAGTAACACAGCATTTTTCCAACAGAAAGTGAACAGGACAGATTTGTGCACCTGGTGTGCAACACACAAAATAAACCACACTGCAGGCAAAGAATGGTGCAAAGGCCCGGGATATGTTGCCTATGAAAAAAGACACAACGTTCAAACCCATCACCCTGTCCTGATGGAACCAGAGCTGTCCCAAGACATTCGGATGTTTGAGGCCGAAAATCCCACTCACATCCCCCATAGTAAAACTATGAACTAAACTACTGGCAATTTTGCTGCCTGAGGTGGGCTGCTTCATCTTTCCTAGAGGATCATAAAATTATGCATGGGGTGTGGAGAGACATGGACAGAGAGGAGTTTCTCTCACGGGGTCACCCAAGGACACTGGTTGGCAAGAGTTTCAGGAGGGGGGGAAATATGTGTTTTTTCTACTCAAGACATCTTTAATGTACGAAATTCACTGCTGCAATTTGGGGTTATGGCCACAAGCTCAGAAGGTCTTAAAAGATTAGACAAATTAATGGCAGACAGGTCGACTAATGGCTATTAGGTATGGTGGCCATATGCAACCTTCAGATTCAGAGGCAGTGATACAAAGGAAGACCATTTGCTGGAGGGCAACATCGGAGAAGGGCTATTCCCTTCATGACTGGCTTGTTGTTTTCCCAGAGACATGTGGTTGACCACCATAGGAAAGAGGATGTTGGCCTACATGGACCTCTGGTCTGAAACTGGAGGGTTCTTCTTGTGTACAAATAACCCATTGTATGTACACTGGAAGAATGATGGTTTCTGTGTGTTGATAAATACAATCTGTAGAGGCCAGTAACATGGTGTAGTTTGGGCCATTCTCTTCCACATATAGAGTACTATAAAATTAAGAGTAGAACATGGGGAGTCCTACACCATTCCAAGTGATTTGTCTGAAAGTATTCTCAAGCACCGTTGTGAAACACGTTGCTACCGAGGGCATATTTTTAAATCTGATTCAGCAAATTAGTTAACAGACTGTTGAGCCTAATGTTATGCTACCATTTTGCCTCTTGTTAGCAACACAAATTGCTAGCAATTAGCTGTCTGCCTGTTCAAAGGCAGTTCAATTTCTTCTATAAAGAGAATTATATAAGGGCCTAATCTATCTATCAAACACAAGAGGCCAAACAAAATTAACCATGTGAATACACTGAGCGCGTCAATGGGATAATGACAAGGTGTCTATTGCCCCATAGCACATTACAGGCACAGCACTACAATTCCACCCCCCAAAATGTTTTTTAAAAGCCACACACATACACACACACACACGCCACCCAAGTTATTGAAAGGCGGTTCTAATCTCTCTAGAAATCTCTCTCTAGAAAGGCAGAGCTAAATGCAAAGTACTGCTTAGCTGTAGCTAGTGGTAGGGTTGGGAGAACAACCGGCCAACCTGTCAGCCAGCAAAATATAATGTGGCTGGATGAATTTCCAGATTCCGAACAGCAGCACAATGCCAAGCAATGCTGCTATTTAATTACCTAGTTTAAAAGGGGAAAGAAGGGTTTGTTGTTGTTTATTTTAAGAGTGGGAGGAAGAGATCGTAACTAAACATTTTGTACGCTCCGTTTCCCCAGAATAGTAGGCCATTCCCAGAGTATTGGTTGTTTATCTATAATTAAATAATACAGGGGTGTTAAAAAGCCATTCTAAGCACACACAAACACACCAAAGGTTGGGGGACTTCCTAATTTCCAACCCCAGTTTAGTCAAAGTCAAGTCCCTAGCAAAGCTTCTCCTTTCCCTTCCCCCCACTCCTCATGCTAATAGTTATGCAAGGCTGCACAGCCAGCTTTCCCTCTTGCATGCCAGCACACCAATAAATTAAGATATTCCTGGCCGCATCTGCACAGGGGAAATTAGAGCATTACCTGTTCTTCGCCAGTGTGCCAGCTTCCTAGCTGCATGCACAACCCATGCTGAGCGACCAGCTGTCTGGGAATGTGCCACTCCGATCGGTACACACCGAGCCAAGGGATCTCTTAGGAGAGCTGCTCTAATATCACAACTGCTTCGCTGCAGGACTGTTCCCTTCATAGCACAATATTCAAACACTTCTTCCCCCCCTTCCTTTCTCCACCCCAATCCAGCACTTCTAACCACCCTCTGCAGCTCCAGCAGAAAACTAGGGTGGGGCAGGGGGGGCAGGCTGGGGAACCCAAAATCCTCAGCCTGCTCCCCATGTGGCTGTGCAGGTTGGCTATTTTCCAATGGCTTATAAAGAACCCAAATTAAAAAAAAAACTTCAGTCCTTAATAATGCGGCTGAACCAACGTGCTCTGTTCCGGAAAATGTTAGAGTGGCTCTGCCACAGAAGCGTGCAGCTTAATACAGCTGATCTAAAACCGACACGATTCTCCCTTCCCAGCCATTAAAAATTAATCATAATAGAGAAGAGGAAACCCTTTTCAAAATGCAAAGCAAAGCAAAAGATAGGCTAAAACCAAACCCCTTCCCCCACTGTTCTGAAGCATTGTGTTATACACACACATACATATACACAGCCAACAAAAGGAATCAGATTAAGCTCTGCTCAGTAAATGGATGGCACAGAAGGCGACAAATCACAGTCGCAGGAAGTGCCTATGGAAACTGGGCACGCTGCCCTGTCCCTTGGATTCACACCTGTACGGGTATGCTGGCAATTTGCATAACCCAGATCTTGCGGGGAAGGCATTTCCCTATCGACCCGGATTTTTTTGCATCTCCAAAGACAGCTAATGCAATGACATCACAGCCCCCTCCTGTGCTTTTGTGAAACATGTGCACACAGTATCAGCAAGAAGGTGGGAGAGATGGATGGAACATGGGGGGGACAGGAAGCTTTTATGCATGAGGAAGGGGCAGCAGGGGGGAAGAGAGAGAATATGCTGGCTGCAGCATAGGTGTGCCTGGTTCCACAGACAGCACTTTTACTCCTTAGCAGATGAAAAATTTGGATTTCTGTCGAGGGCTGTTACCATTATGCTATTAATGTACTTGGCAACAAGCAACATGGAAAATACCCAGAGGCTTTGCTGACTTTAGAGAACAGAAGAAACCGCCTTAGACTAGCTCAAACTATGGGCCCACCTAGTTCAATATTGTGACCCCAACTGTGAGCAAGACACAGAGGCTTGAGGAGCCAGTGGTGCTGATAGAGGGGGCTCTGCGACTGAGTGTCCCCAATGAACTAGAGACCCCCAAGCCCGAGACCAGAGACTGCAGCATTACCTCCAAGCGCCTTGTGTTCTGCAGAGGTGATGTGCCTGTGCAGGTAGCATGCCTGGACTGAGCTCCTGGAAAGCTGGCAGCAAAAGATTTTCGGCCAAGGAGCCCTGTACACCTCGGCAAGAGGGTGAAGCTAGAAGAGGCCGAGGGAGTGTCAAGGGACTCAGCTGAAAAGAGGTTCTTGTCCAGAGACCCTGTTTGGGTTCCTGAAAGGCCTGCCACTGGCCTCCGTTGCCTCTGGACATTTTAACCTTCTGCATGCCTGCCTCTTCTATATCAAACAACCTGCCAGATTTGTACCATTTTGACTTGCTTGTGGGCTCTGCCTTGTCAAGGCATGGCCCTCTGTGAGTAGCAGTGGCCCTCCCAGGTCTCAGGCAGAGGTCCTTCCCAACACCTGGGATTGAAACTGGGACTCTCTGTGTGCAATACCTGTACTCTAACACTATGCTGCGGTCCCTTCTTACTCAATTTTCTTTGCACTGGTATGGACAGGCTTGAAAATGCAGTCCCTACTGTCCACCTGCACCAAGTTCCATATTTTTCGCTCTATTAGACGCATCAGACCATAGGACACACTGCCCGCAAAAGCCAGGGATAGCCACACAAAGCCTCCACAGGCCAGCAGGATGAAGGCTCCCCGCTGCCCTGCGGAGGCTTCACGCTGCTAAGGCAGAAGCTAGAACAGCTAGAGGGAGCACTGCGCAGCACTCCCTCGAGCTATTCTGGCTTCTGGGATAGCCCGCAAAGCCTCCGCAGGGCAGCGGGGAGCCTTCATCCCGCTGCCCTGTGGAGGCTTTGCGGGCTACCCCAGAGCTGCTTAGGAGCGCGGGGCATCTGCGCGCAACCTGCCCTCTGCTTCCAGGGCTGGAGGGGGAAGCCCAGGTTTCCCCCCCGCCAGCCCCAAAGCGGCTCAGGAGCATGCCGCACTCCGGCAGTTTAGCTCCAGGGACCACACATACGCTCCATAAGATGCACAGACATTTCCCCTTAGTTTTTAGGAGAAAAGTGTGTCTTATGGAGCAAAAAATATGGTAATTCCCAACAGGTGACCAGGAAGGGGTTAGCCAGTGGTCTGGGATTGTGGGAGTTCTAGTTAAACAACATCTGGAGGGCCACAGGCACCCCAACCCTGGGGAAACTACTTACACAGAAAAACATCCAAATCATTCCCATACCCTAAGAGCAACCCTCATTGATAGCTTTGCCCCAACTGCTTGAAGCAATCCTGAACAGATACTTTTGAGTCCCCACATGAAGGGAATTCTACAGCTGTAGGTTGGTTATCATGCACATTTCTGTGCAACCCCCTTAATGTACAAACATGTCCCATGGATATTATAAGAAAGTATATTTTTACTGCTGCACTTGTGCACTGCCTTTTTTCTTCTTCCAGGAAGTGAGTTCAGGGTCAGATCTGCTTGTTTCAACAACAAAACATACAGGTGCTACCTTACATCAACTCTGACCAAGAAGTTGTCTAGCTGTATTCAAACTTCCACTGACTTCCAGGGTGGCTAATTTTTGCCCTCCCATCATCCCCAGCCAGGATGGCTAACAGTCAGGGATAACAGGAGTTGTAGTCCACAACATCCCCTACTACAGCTCTACTTTGACTGGGTGTAGATTTCCAGGGTAAGAAACAGATATCATTCCCAGCACTGCTACCATATTGGAATGCAGTGGTTGCAACATGAATATTTTTCCTGCAGAACATGCCACCTGGTTTGGGGCATGTTCTTGGTGGAAATACGCCTGTAATATGGAGCTGAGATAAAGAGAAGAAGAAATAAGGTTGAATAAAATGTTACAGAGAGAAATGATTCCATGACTCTAAGTCTTAGTTATCTAGCACCAAGATGGTCTTAGAGAAAGTACAGGGGCATAAAAATGGGGGGTCCTGAGCAGGATAACGGGATTCTATTTGCCTCTCTGCTTCAAACAGGGCCATTCCTGTATCATTTTCAGTTATCTCTGCAAATACAAGGTCTAGAGCAAACACACCAAATCATTTGTGTGAAACCATAATTGGTTTATAGAACTCATTTCCCCAATTGGGTTACCATGGGTGTGGCCAATAACTTAAGTGGCTTCTTTAAAAGGCTCAGCATTCCCCATGCTGGTGTCTCACTTTCTGATGAGAGTTGCACATGTTCAAACCTCAGATGTTTACAGACAACACACCAGGCTTATTATGAACTGGTCAACACTGGTGACTAGAAACTGCCCTCAAATGAACTTCTGGAGAATCAGATCCTGGTTTTCTGCACTTTCCCCACCATCTCTAGCCTTTTAAAAATAAAAATATATAATTCTGCTGTATATGTTGTGCTCAGTGTTGATTTGAGCGCCTGTCAATTATTGAATCAATCCTATTGCAGGAGAATCCCCCTGCTTCCTTTTGCAAACTGTGGCTCGTATCATTTTTGCACTGATCAAGAACCAGCAAAGTAAGACTCAAGACTCAATGGACTGTCCTACAAGCATGGTTTTTGTTTTTGTTTAAAAAAAGAAGTTGCTGTTATATTCATCAATTTGCCTATTCTTTTCTCTGAAGCTGAGTCAGAAGGAAATGTGCGAAGTGAACTCTAATTATCTATTTGCATTTGCTACAGAAGCTGCAGCTGTTTCCAGAGAAAACAGCCCGTTAACTGCTTATCTGTATAGTTCAGGGGCTATGAAAGGCTCCTTATGGTTACTCAATGAGTAAAACAATGACAACACTGAGAGACGATCCATCAAAGGTTCATAAGTTCTTGGGCTGAACTCTGGCAGCAGAGGCAAGTTCCGGTCTGAGTTCTCAGTTCAAATTAGGGATGGTGGAGAGAACAGATACGCATGTTCACCTGCAAATTCCTGCAGCTTTATTGTATGCAGATGCTAGTTTTGGCAAAAAGAGATTTTCTTTTGTCTTTGGGTCAATGAGAATCTGTGAAAGAAAATCAGCAACTAAGTGCTCCAAGACAACCATGGCAATGATTTTCTATATGTTCCTTTGTGCTCATTTGAAGTTGTTTTAAGGTTTTTCTTTTCTTTTCTTTTAAAAACAACAACCTGCAAATACTTTTGCCCTGAGGGGAGTCATCCTTTTCTGTAATTCTGCAATCCAAGACAACAGCTGGGTTAGTTAACCTGCCTTTTCTAAGGTCTGAGATCGCAAACTACCCCCTCGCAAGAAGTGGTTTTAATAATTCACATACATATCCATAGGAAGGCTGCTATATTCTTTTGTATGCTTATAAAATTCTGTGAACATCTTTGCCATGATGCAGTGCACTTCTGATTATCAAACACTGGAATAATAAACAGGTGATGATCAATTCCACCTTTCTCTGCTAATGAACTTCTCAGAGACACTGTGTTCAGAATGTGCTGAGCTTATAGGAGGAAGATTCAGGTAGCTAGCCATGTTGGTCTGACGCAGTCGAAATAAATTAAAAAATTGTCCAGAAGCACCTTAGAGATCAACTAAGTTTGTTCTGGGTATAAGCTTTTGTGTGTATGCACACTTCTTCTCCTTATAGGAGGAAATTGGCCTTTGGCCTGATCCTGCATGACAACTTTCTATGGGCTCATATTCAGCCAACAGTAAGTACATTGCCTACGAAATAAGGAGGAGCCCTGCACAGTGGACAACCAGATGACCTTCAAGAGACCATGAGAAGGGTAAGAAAGCAACCACTCCCCACAACTTTTGCTCCCCAGCAACAAAAAGTTGGAGACACATTGCCTCAGAAACTGACACTTGCATGCAGCCATCAGGACTGATAGCCATTGGTAGATTTTATCTTCCACGCCTGCCCTTCAGAGGGTGGACTTAATCAAGCCTTGAATTTAAGCATGCAATTACCGTATTTTTTCTGTGTATAATATGGAGTTTTTAATTATAAAATAATACCCCCCCCCAAAGAAAGCTCAATAACTCTGGGCAATCTCCACCCCACCCCACCCCAAAAAAAGCTTAACAACACTTGGCAATCTCCCCCCCATTTTCTTAATTAGGAGTCCCAAAAATAGGGGGCGTCTTATACACTGGGGCATGTTATACATGGAAAAATACGGTAACTGCCACAAGACTTGGTGACAAAAAGTCTCTAATTTAGATTGATCTGAAAAGGCAAACAGACAAATTCATGGAGAATGAACAGGTTAACCAACTGCTGTTATAGTTACAGATAGGTAGCCGTGTTGGTCTGCCATAGTCAAAACAAAAAAATTCCTTCCAGTAGCACCTTAAAGACCAACTAAGTTAGTTCTTGGTATGAGCTTTTGTGTGCATGCACACTTCTTCAGATACACTGAAACTTCTGGTAACTTCTGTTTCAGTGTATCTGAAGAAGTGTGCATGCACACAAAAGCTCATACCAAGAACTAACTTAGTTGGTCTTTAAGGTGCTACTGGAAGGAATTTTTTTGTTTCAACTGCTGTTATATCACAGAATAGGATCATAGAATTGCAGAGGCAGCAATATGCAGTTGTTCCATATTGGGATCGAACCTGCAACCTTGTCATTACGAGCACCACGCTCTAACCAACTGAGTTAGTCATGATGGTTGTGAGAAATGAGCTCCAGCTTCAGAAGCAGTAGACCCCCTCAATGCCAGTCATTGGCCCAAGGCCACAGTGTGAGTTTTTGTGCTCAAGTCCGGCTTCTGGGCTTCCCAGAGGCATTGGGCTGGGCACTTTGGGAAGCTGGGCTAGCTGTGCTTCTCCAGCAAGGCTTCTTCTTACATCTTGAGTTGGGGGCCTTCTCCATTCAAATCGGGAGCTCTGCCGCTGATCTACAAGCCACCACCCCTAGATCAGCAGGAGCCCACACCCTCTCTTAAATAGCACAGCATTTCCTTTGCCAACATTATACAAAATCCAAGGAAAAATGTATTGCTGCTTAAGCACTGTTACTCAAAACTCAGCAATAGCTCACCTAACAAAAAGATGAAAATAAGGATGGAGATGCACACATGCACGCACAGGCGAAGGAACGGCAAGCATCCCATTTATTTTAAAACCTATATTATTTTCTGATTTTTGCTCGACTCCATGCTTAAGGAGACTGACTCAAGACCTGATCAGAGTATCACTTTTCAAATGCCTAAATCCCTGTAAAGGTTTAGTGTCTGACTGTGTGCATTTTGCTCAGTATTAACATGTTCAATGGAGTACTTTGATTTTTTTTTTTTTATCTAGACGCCAGAAGCTGGTGAATATATGCTTCATAGCTTCAGATAAACCTTTTGTTCTTCTGGGGCTGATCAGCTGGTACGGCAGTGAGAGGGAGAGGAGGAAGGAAATTCACAGGGGCTCCACGGTTTCAAAAAGTCAAATTACCTCTGAGCCATGGCATTGCTGATAATTTAAATGAAAAAAGTGTGTGTGTGCACGGACGCACACGCACACGCACACATAGAGGCTACACCACACAACATCTCTACTGTTAGGACTTTTAATGAAGCCCCAGTTGTGATGACACTGAAGCAGGGAACGCTACGGTGGGATAATTACTTGGCTCCCTCACAGCTGAGTTTCACAGATGCATTATTAACGGCGCATTCCTTGCCATAACGAGCACCGACTGTAGGTGGGATTCGCAAACCCCGGCATCCGCCATTAGCGGGTTGGCGCAAACACAAATGAGTGTTTTCACAAAAGCATGCAAAGGTTGTGAAATTCCAATGAATTCTTTCACCGGGAAGGGAAGGGAAAGGGGGGGAGGAACGAAGAGGAGTGCAAGCTTCCATGACCGGGTATGTCACCTCCCAGGGCACCCTGTGCTCTGAGTGAGGCACCCTGGGAAATTATAGAATCAGAATGCATTGATTTCTCTCTCCTTCTCTCTCTAGCAAAAAGAGGCAGCAGCCCTGATGAAGAATTAAGGAGGAAATGTAATAACCTAATTCTTCTCCAATCTTCCTCGCTCCCTAGCCTCCCGCCCTGCGTGCACTTACGGCGCCTGCCCACCTCAATCCCTTTCCTTGTTTTGTCAAACAATTATGAGGCTTAGCAGTGCAAGTGGGTGAGACACCCACTAAGTTCGAAGGGAGCCGCTTGCCCTCTTGCACCAGGAGTCACATTGGCCCACTTTCCACCTGGATGTCATTGGCTTTGGCGATACGGCATTACTGGGCAATTGCTGCTTTATGGCATCGCGGCTCTTCGTGACATTCATCTGTTCCCTCCCCCGCCTTCCCTTTTAAACATTTTCCCCTTAGATGCAGAGTCCTAACAGGTTTTCTCAATAGAATACTGCATACGGTATATGAAGCTATTAATAATTCTTCCTCAAACCACACTGTATGTGGCTGAGAAGGGGGGAATAAACTCAAGAGACTAAAAGGAGGAATTCTCAAACACATTACAGGGAGAGAGGGGGAAAATAACATTAATGCCTTCCACTCGCATGAATCCAGGCCAGGCTACAACAGCAGAGTACGCTTTCCTCCCACACCTCATGCCCAGCTAATACGAAGACCAATCAATTGCAAAAAAATAATTCTTATGGTCAAGACACTGCTCTCTTGCTGTTTTAAGAAATCTACTTGGAGCAAGGAAGGTGTGTAACCCTCAATTCTTTGCTGTTTTTGTCTTTATCCCCTCTGGAAACCCAGAGTTCAAGGTGACCTTTGCTGAGAGGTAGGTACACCTATTGTTTCTACATGCATTCTAAATCTTCAGCCTCCCAATAATTAACGCCGGAGCTTAATGAAGTCCAGCTGCTGTCATGGCACAGGAGAAGCCCACCCTTATTTTCTTTTCCAAATACATATTTGGGTCACTCTAATTACAGCCTTTTTCTTTTTCCAAACCACCAAATTGAGATACTCTTGGCCTGGATCTCAAAACATGAGTGTTGCCAAATGAAGACAAAAAAGATCAGAAATTAAATTAAACTTTGAAGGGACAGTTTAAAATGGGCAAGAGCTGGAGAAAAAGGACTAGATTGACTTACAATGCTGGGAAACATAATGGCATCCAGCACTACCAAGTGAAAAGGAACTTGGACCCTTTATCACTTTTGATCAGTGTTCTGATAACCTGCAATGCTTGTATTGTATCAACAGGTGCCACTATAATGTAGCATGTGACAAGCCATTATAATTATTAGTCCCAATAAAAGACATCTGCAAATATCTGCTTCTTCCATACTATGTCAGTGGTAAAGTAGGAGGGTGACTCCAGTTCTGTGAACAGAGAAAAGCCAACCAGAAGGAGAGTTCAAAGTGAGTAAGGGGCACGGCTTCATTTTCTCACTCTTGCCACCTCTCGCAGTTCAAAGAGGGCAAGTGAAGAGGTATCTACAACAAGCAGAGAAGCAGAATGGCTCCAAGGCTCCAGGGGTCAACAGTAGACCCACTCCCCATTTCTGTGGTGCATACCTCACAGGGTGCCTGATGATGCCAAACCACTAGCACCAGCCTCAACAGTGACTCCTACTTCTCAGGGAACTATAGTTAGGAGGCAGCAGGGAGGAAGTGGAAGAGAATAAATCTGACGAAATTCCCAGCACACTCGCCATTGCAGTATTCCCAGGATTCTTTGGCATTTAACTAGAACAGAACTCTCTGAACTGTACACATACTCCTTACATGGGCTTGGGCAACTCTCTCCCCCTCTCCTCTGACAGCTAAGTAGACATGATATCAAAGATCCAAAATTCCTGCAGCTGGGACCAAGGCAAGTGAAGGCTCAGGTTTTAAAAACAGTCTAAACTTCCCATCCTCACCACAGGCCTAAAAACCCCCCTGCCAAGAGCTATTTTTAAATTTTTTTAATCAACAATAACTAAGATCTTATTTACCTATCTTCTCCTTTGGCCCTCTGACAGTTACCTGGTCCGCCTCCCAGGACTGCAGTTAAGTTAAAATGAAAGAAGGTCAATAAAGCAATTTGAGCTTTTAGAAGGGTTCTAGACACAATATCTATTTAGCATATCAAAAGGAAATACACTCTGATCTTATCTTCTTTAGTACCTATTTGTTCCTGGTCCGAATTGAGTTTCTAAACCAACAAACCGATGCTGGCTAAAATCTGGATTACTTAATCTTACCCAATTTTTCATTTTACTGTTGGTAACTTTTACACAAAGCACAAAACTTCATTGACTCTGAGTAACAGTTGGCCTCCGGTGAGAAAATGCTGGACCATACCCTGAAGGGAAAGCTACTGGCACCTCAATAGGATTTATTTTCGATTGCAGATTGATTATCTGCACAAAAGATAACAGGCCTGAGTTCTCCTTCATTTAAGCTGCCTCTATAATGAAGGGCAGAGCTCAGTCTCTCCCCCCCCCCTTCTTCTTTTTAGTTACTGCTGTGGATAATGATTTCTAATGTGATAAAAGGCCCTTAAAGAGGCATCATGGAAGGAAGCAGGCTAATTTACTTTCCTAGGAACCAATTTACACGTAGGAACCACATATTAATATGCATCAGGAATCCCAGCCTCCCACCAACTAGAGGTTAAACTTCAACCACTAACCAACATGGCAACAGTTATTGCAAGTCCAGTTCTACTATGGTTGGACGTAGTAAGTGATGGGGGGAAGTACCTCCCCCCTCCCCCTGATTAGGTGTAGATATCTGTAATCTTGAAAACACATGATAGCATCAGTTCTGCCAATTCAGAAATCCTACCCTCTGTGCCCTATGCTCTGTTTCCCTGGGGTTTGAAATCTATGCAATGGCTGTGCTTGCTCACCACAATCGTCCCTTTAAAGAGATGTGAGACACAAAGCAAGTCATGTTAAGGTTAAAATACTTTGGTCTGGTGGAGCCCTTATTTGAGCTTTGGATGCTAACGGTCAAATGAGACATGGCATTAATTTTTATGTGCATTTAATTTAGCATGGAAAAAAGCCCATCCATGTTAAACAGAAAAGGCATCAGCTGGGCAGTGGTGTGTGGTGTGATCATATGGTCAGGATCATAGCAGATGTGGAGGGGGAATTTAACTCTTTCACTCTCTGTTGAGATCCTTATTATAATTGCTCTTCCATAGCTACTATTTATAGTAGCTCACAACTGCAGAGAGGAAAGAAAAATTACATTCCCCCATAACACAACTTGTAATCTCAATAATTATTGCCCCCCCTCCATTGAATGATATTTGCATTTTAAAAAAAGCCATGTGGATTAAATGCAAAGGTGCATTTAACATAAATCTGGATTGGCCCTAAGCGAGGACAGCAGAGAGCTGGAGCTTAAACCTATGTCTGCTAGATTCACACTGCCTAAGGAATGGGCTACCTGTTGTTTCCAATACAATAAAAGTTGACAGAATGTGGATTCAGAATGGCAGCTATTTCCTCTTAACAGAGGGTGAGAAATACCAACATGTGCAAGAAGTCCACAAAGGGACTAGGGTCAGGAATCAGAACTGTGTCGCTGGCTGACACCTGCCTGAGCCCCAATTCATGTGATTTGTGCAAAACTGCGACAACTCAAAAAGCAACACTATTCCCAGCAACTTTGAGCCAGTCCTCAGTATGGAGGTGTCCTGTGCCTTCACCCACAAAGATCTGATTTCTAACTGTTCAAAGGAAAATGGGTCATCTGTCACTGTGACATCAGGTGCTTGACAGGTTGGACAACTTCCCATGGGGAAAGTGGGGGAGATAAAGATCTGGTTTGCTGGCCACTTCCAGTTCCCTGCCACTTTTTTAAAAGGGAAGCAGGATGTGCAGTTGTCTAATTCCTGGACCTGGGAACTGCCCACCCACAGTGTCTGTCTTATCAGAATTCAGCCTCAGCTTATTGACTCTCTTCTAATTGATCACTGCATCTAGGCTTCAGTTCAGGCTCTCCTGGCTCAGATGACAAAGCTGGGAGATATCAGCTTTGAACAATTCACGCCAAATATCCCAGTGACTTCTGTCAACAGCTTCATATAGATGACACGTAGCACCAGGAACAAGATGGAACCCTACAGCACCCCACAACATAACAGACACTGAAGCCAGGTATAGTTTCCAACACTATTTTCTGGAAACAGCCCAGCATGTAGGTGGGGAACCACCATAATGCCATACCTCCACGTTAACCCCATATTCATGCCAACTCTCCAAAAAGCTGTAGCCTTTCAATTAATTATTAACCAAGGATTTCCATTTATTTGACCATCTTAAACTTTAATTTGATCAGAAATCATGTGAATTTATTCAACAGCGATTTGCTGCAGTTTAGACACTTACAGTAAGAAACTTCCACTCATCTCTGCAAGCACGCCAAGTCTACCAGATTGAATGCATGCTCTTAAAACAAACATACATTCCTTTAGACTGGGGGAAGTGCGGTTCAGGACAGCCATGAAAAAGTATGTTGACAAAGTAGAAAATTCAGAAGCATCTGTTATCCATAATGAGGCTTTAAGCAGCACAGCTTTTAAGGATTCCTTAGCTCCCCCTTTTGTTCACTTTTCGAGCCTGCACTAATCTCCTGTATGTTTTCAATTGTTTTGCACACACTGTATCAGAATAATGAAATAATATAACATTGTTTAAAAAGCCTGACTACAACCATGGGGGAAAAAACCCACAAACTTTTCAAAAGCTATATAAATTTCAGTTTTAAAATGTGGCTTTCTTGAAAGGTTGTTTTAAAAAAACCACTTGTCAAGAAATTGCATGAAAATCTGGGAACAGAAAGATGTCATTTGAACATAATACCTCAAACCCTAAACTCCACAGATCAGATTTATTTCTGGCCAGAAAATCTGAGAAGTTCCATTTCATTTTAAAGACTGGGGACAAAAATCAACTATAATGTGGCTCAATGGCAGAGCATCTGCTTTGCATGCAGGAAGTCCCAGATTCAATTCCCAGTATCTCCAGGTACGGCTTCGAAAGACTCAAAAAATCTGGACGTGTGCAACTGGTCAGTGGAGACAACACTGAGCACTTACCTGACAAGGTAGGAGGCAGCTTCATGTGAGATCTATAGTACAATAAGCCTGCAACGTACACACATTCAGCTTTACATATGTGGCCAAAGAAAAGTTAGAAACTAAAGGTGCATGGTTCCAAGGAAAATGACTTTGGCATCCCCACCCGCCATTGAAAACCGCCAGTGGGCTTTGACCATACACCATTTTGGTTTAGGCACAATCCCCGGAACGTAACCCCTGAGTAAGTTGCCGGCTGACTGTAGTTCAAAGAAAATCCACATTTGAGAAAATGATACGTTTCTCAAAACACCTTTAAAAAATAATACAGTATATACATATGGTAAAATGGAAAGCAAGCATCATGCTTGGGACATTTGAATATATGACCCATGTGAATTCTATACTTGCCTTACCCACATTTCCTGGTTAAGTTTTAGGGCAAAATTGTTCTCTATGTTCATTCTAACTGTAAGAACTAAAGATAAGAAAGCTGGAAGTGTCTGGTGAGTTTTATAGCTACATATCGTTTAAAACCAAAGCTGGGCAGAAATAAATATAAAGGGAATGAAGATTAGAGGGAAGAGTTGCCCACTGGCAAACACGGGGAGAAAATAGTTCCCACTGGTGGGTACGGACTGTTGGAGGGGAACCCTCAGAGTCCCATACCAAGGATCACCTCCAATGCACAGCCAGTCCTAAAAGAAGTCAGTATTAGTCCTCGCCCCCCCCCTTACTGTAAAATGGGGAAGGGAGGCTTCAGGAGGCTCTCATCGCAGGACATTGAGTTTAAGGTGACATTTGGAACTGGGTGGGGCTGTGGGTTAAACCACAGAGCCTAGGACTTGCCTAGGTTGGCGGTTCGGATCCCCACGACGGGGTGAGCTCCCATTGCTCGGACCCTGCTCCTGCCAACCTAGCAGTTTGAAAGCACGTCAAAGTGCAAGTAGATAAATAAGTACCGCTCCAGAGGGAAGGTAAACTGCATTTCTGTGTGCTGCTCTGGTTCGCCAGAAGCGGCTTAGTCATGCTGGCCACATGACCCAGAAGCTGTACGCCAGCTCCCTCGGCCAATAAAGCGAAATGAGCACCGCAACCCCAGAGTCGGTCACGACTGGACCTAATGGTCAGGGGTCCCTTTACCTTTACCTTTACTTCCAAGTTCAGAACTCAATCTCTTCCAGGCTCCCCACAAACCTGGTTCTATATATTGATTGATTTAAATACTTACAAACCACAATTCCATATAAATTATCACAGAAAAACAACATCATGGTATTACAATAAAAACAACAGACACATCAGTACGAGTTGGCTGGCAAAGAATTTCAAGTTTGAAAGGCCTGTCTGAATAATACAATTTTTCAGAACATTTCTTAAGAAAAACAAGTTGGGGTAGCTCCTGCTGAACATCTATCAGCAAGTTGCTCCATGGGGCAGAACTCTAAATGCTCAACTCCTCATAAAGGCCAGCCAAGCTTAGGGGCATGGGAGACCCTCAAAAGTGTCCCATCAGAAGTCCTCAATGATCGAGGCGGAGCATATTGATGGACTTCAACTCCCAGATAGCACAGCCAGTGTGAGGGATGATGGGAACTGTAGTCCATTAAGATTTGGAGGGCCCCATCTGGGAAAGCCTGCACCAGGTTCACATATGCCTAAGATACACATAAACGGAGGAGAAAGAGAGAGAGGTCTTCTGCCTTTGCTGCCTAGGAAGCGAAAACACCAATTGACTTCTTTAAAATCTCAATAGTATTTTGTCAATATTTTTTATTACAGCAAAGCAAGTATAAATATTTTATTGTAAACCAAGGACCTAAAATAAACAGTTTAGTAAATAGATATTACATTACAAGGAAGGAAAGGGGAGGGAAAAAAAAACATCTGTGGAAAAATGTTTGCTATGTAATTATTCTTGCTAGTTTACATTCGCTCTCGACGTGCGTCTCTCTCTTTCTCTCTCTCTCGCTACACCGTCTCACTTGTTCTAAATCTTCTTCCTTGTTGCTATTATTAAAATCTTTAAAAGGTGCCAAATCTTAAATGAGGAAAAAAAATGATTTGCTAGAAATTATTCATATCACAGTGAGCCTCTACTAAACCTGGCAGGGGTGCAATATTTTCGGCGAAATTAACATAAAATATACAACTGCAAATTATCCAGGAAATAGCTATGTTCTTTACAACACGCATTTACATTTGGGGGGAGGGGGGAAAGGAGAGAGAAGTGTTCCACTTATCTGTCTAACACAAAGCTGAAAACCGTCTTTTTCAATGCCTGTTTTAAAGGGGAAAGTAATAGATTTCCATGGGGAGCACAGCCTTTAAAGATGATATAACAAAATATGTGGTTGGCAAAAATCGACCTTAGATAATTACTGGAGACCACAATCAACAGTGGACATTCTCCAGTGCTCGTTGCTCGCAAGTCCATTTTTAGATTTGTTTTTCCTCCCAGCAGGCAAAATGCATTTCCTCTCCTAGGCCCAAGCCTTTCCTGCACATACAAGGAGACCAAAGGAAGAAGAGTAATACCATGTAAAATGCAAATCTCGTCGTAAATATTTTATAAAATTGTTGCATACATCCCAAAAGCTATAGGTCTTAATTGAGAGGAGGCTATGTTTCCAGTCAATATATGGAAATGGAAAATGCTAATTCATGTTTTTCTACTTATGAAAAACCCTAGAGGACAGCAAAACCACAAATGCACTCAACTTTAATATTATAAATATAATTTGGCTCCCTCTTTATAATCCCCAGTGTCCTGGCTTTTATCTCCCAGTGGCTGCAGAGGAAGAATTTGCACAGGCGCTTTTACATCATCTGCACAGGAAGTCAACCTTCGAGCTCTGCCAGCTTGGCAGAGGAGCAAGAAACTGAGCTGAGGAACTTTGCAAACAGGAACTGAAGCAAGATATCCCTGCACCCTTGCGTAGGAAATAAATGATGGATGACACCAAGCCCTATCAGAGCAGTGCAATGGTGATAACAGCCCTCTGCCACCAAGAATTACCAAACTTCAGCAGCCGCCGCCATTGCTGAGCTCTCCTGTCCTTCAAAAGCATTGTCCCTTCTTCCAGAACATAAGAGGGAGGCACCATCTCTCAGTGATGGATCACATCCTCTGCATGCAGAAGGTCTCAAGTTGAGGGGAAGAACTCCTACTTGAAACCCTGGAGAGACACTGCAAGTCAGTGTAGGCAAGAGGTGGCTAAACTGCAGCCCTCCAGATCTTGCAGGATTACAACACCCACCATCCTGAAACACGGGACTTGTTGGCCGGGGCTGATAGGAGCCAGAGTCCAACAAGACAGTCATTCTTGGTTTAAACCAATGCCATACACATTTTACAAACTGAAAAGCACCTCAAATTTAGAAAGCCAAACTAGATGCAAGAGTAAATGCATGCCTTTTGCTAAGAACTTCAGTCACATGCCCTCCCAACAATCTCTTCTCTATCATCATTCACCTAGTATGTTCTGTTTCTCCATGCCACCAGTATACCAATAGCTGTTAGTAGCAACAGGGAGAGGAAGCACACAACATTGTGGCACTGCAACACAAACTAAGTTCTATTAACCATCTTGGAAGGTCAGCAGAGAACTGGCAACTAGGGTGGCAATGACACATTTACCAAAGCAATCTTCATGACAGAAGGAATGGAGAAATGGAAAGGCCACTGATTTAGTTACTTTCTCTCCATAGTAATAATTATTCACATAAAAAATATATTGACTGTTATTACGTACTATATACATAAGCAAATACCACAAATCCATATTAAATTAAAGGGTTGTAGCCACTGTTAGTCTGTTAGTCCTAGTCAAAATAATGTATGTAACTAATTTAGGTCTGTTAATTTCAATGGTTCTACTTGGAGTATAAATTGGCTGCATGCAGCCAAAAGTACACCTATAATAAAAAATCATAATTACTGCCATGTCCTAAATTCTTAAAAAACAAAAAGAAAAAACTAATGCAACAAAGGAGATGAAATCCTCCCCCCCCCCTTATAAGCTGCAGAAATTTTGGCAACATATACATAATAAGTTGACACCATTTCCAAATCTGTTATTTCCAGGAATCCCTTTAAATTCTTCAGAAGAGGTGTCATTACCCAAGTCCTAAAATCTGAATAGCAGCATTCCCCACCAATCCCCTTGACTTTCTAAAAATAATTTCTTTTCCAAAAGTATTTGACTAGCTACTGGTCTTCAGTTGCCTAGCATGAATGAAGAAGAGGCAATACAGGCCCTGGGTCATGGTGCAATGATTTCTTAGTAGGCAAAAGCAGGACCCAAGCACAATAACACTCTAAGACATGGGTAGGTAAACTAAGGCCCAGGGGCTGGATCCAGCCCAGTCACCTTCTAAATCCAGCCTGTGGATGGTCTGGGAATCAGCATGATTTTACATGAGTAGAATGTGTGCTTTTATTGAAAATGCATCTCTGGGTTATTTGTGGGGCATAGGAATTCATTCACTTTTATTTTTATTTTCAAAATATAGTCTGGCCCTCCACAAGGTCTGAGGGACAGTGGACCGGCCCCCTGCTGAAAAAGTTTGCTGACCCCTGCTCTAAGAAGTATTGCTGCCTCCAACCGTGGAGACATAGCACCTTTGTGGCTAATAGCCTTGTAAACTTCCCATCAGTCATTGATCTGGCCATTTGCATCCCTAACAAATCAGTGTCAGCCAGAAGATTCTGTGTCTGCAGAGACCATCTTTGCAACTAGGCAGCATACTTGCCTTGTGGAGCAAGAAAGTTTGGTAGAACATGCCTGGAGATCAAGGGAAGAATCTGTATTTCCTCCAGGGTTAGGGGAGAGCAAACATGTAAAGAGGAAAAGCAGACTGCCAGATGGCAGTTTAGGGAGAGATGGGAGCTATAATCTGTTTAAGTCCATACATGTGATTAAAGTAAGAAATGGACAACAACTGCTTGCATTTGTCATGTCCCAATGGAGAATCTACATTGAATAAAACAAGAGGGTCATATGTGTTCTCATCTATTTGACTCCTCACTGTTTGCACTACAATGTATGCACTACATCATTTGTATCTTGAACAGTACAGCAGGGGTGGGTGGGTGGGGGTGTTATAGGCATTTGGACACTCAAATGGAAATGTCTTCTAGTTGTATTTCTTTCTAAGAGAGACTGTGACTGTGATACATCTCCCAGTATACTGTTACGTATTTTCCCCAGTGTGATCTTTTTGTATTTTTCATCATTCTAATTGCATTTCCCATGCATGCACCTGCTAAACAAGACAAATATTTAATCATTCCATCAACTCAAAGAACCCAATCTTTTTTAATCCACTCACATGAAGAAAATTCAGATTTTCAAAGCTGTGGAGTCAAAAGACAAAACTTCTTACAGGGGTCAGAAAGCCACAGTGAGGAGCCTCCTAATCACTGGAGAAGCAGCCTGGGAGCGTGTAGCCAGGATACTTTCCTCTCTGTTTACAACAGAAGTGATGCTGTCATCTGATGATGATGTAAACATGAGAGGGGGCATTGGACAACAAATCTGGCCTGGCACATGAGCCCTTTGTTTGATAAGCTAGGCTCACAGTGACTGGAACAAGTATACCCAGTGAACTTCACAGCTGATCAGGAATGTGAACCCAGGTCCCTACAACCAAAGTCCTACATCCTAACCAACACACCACCCTTGCCAGCACACTATTATATAAATCTTGGCTAATCCTAATCCACTGGACTCCTAATCCATTGGCTATGAGGGCTTTCATGATGAGCTCCTGCACTTCAAAATGTATCAATACACCCCTGCACCTTGTTTGTACCCAATTAAGACCCAACCTGGACATTTACCAGTTTCATTTAAGCTGCCCTTTCATCAAGGAAGATGTTTTCATCGAGAAAGTAAGGAACTAATGCAGCAATTCACAGTTTCAGAGCTTCTGTAATGTAAATTAACCAATGTCTTCTAGGAACTGTCTAACAATGTGAAAAACAGAAGACATATTTATCCTACAAGGGGGGGTGGAGAGAGAGGGGGAGGGAGGGAGGGAGGGAGGGAGAGAGAGAGAGAGAGAGAGAGAGAGAGAGAGAGAGAGAGAGAGAGAGAGAGAGAGAGAGAGAGAGAGACTGTACAAACAATATCGACTCCACCCTGTGTCCAGGATGTTGCAGTGAGTTCTGTTCGTATTACACAGTGAAAGGGAGATGAAGAATTGAAAAAAAAATGAGGCTTTTCTTCTTCCCAGGTGCAGATAACCATGAAAAACTGAGCACTTGCTATAAAAGTAGCATAACTGTCTATGTTGCCTAAACTTTGGCAAGCCAAAGCACCTCCTGAGAGGGCAGTTGCTTGAAAGATTTGAGAAGTGTTCATGTTGGTATTTCTAAGCACAAGGATTTCCAGTACCAGACCCTCTCCAGGGGCAAAAGAGTCAAAGTCTCCAATACCAGGGGGAGTTTTAGAGCCACTAAATATTTTAGTTAGGTGGGGTGACATGTAAGATGTTTATTTAAAACCCCTGGCTTGCACTTAAAAACCCCTTTTCCCCGACCTAGGTTACTCTGCAGGTGCAGCAAGGTTTGCCTTTTGGATGGGAGGGGGTTAAAACCAAAGGTTTCCTAAGGGCTTTTGGCAGGAAAAGCTTGGCGCTCAAGTACAGAACCCCTCTTTGCGCCATTTGAGACTAATAGCTCCAAGTGGACCCTAAGTTGAAACCTGGAAAATCTGCAAGAGTTACAGGCTGTGACAAGAGATATTAATGCCTCCCACATTGACTCAATAAATCAAAACAGATTTAGAGGAACTATTAAGGCTCATGACAAGAATCCACACTTCACTTTAATAATTCCCTATTAACATATTTAACTGCTGGGCTGTATATTTTAAACATTTCTTACTTTTGGGTATATAAGTAATTAGTGGCTTTTAAAAGATGCATTAACACAGAGAGAGAGAGGGAAAAACAGATAAAAACATTCAATTGATTTTTCAATATTCTAGTAGAAATCCACATTTGTTACATAACAACTCAGCAACATGGTATGGTGCAGTTGGGTATGTTTTGCTTTGGCTTTGCAATATGAATTAAACTTAAATCTGAAGTTATAGCTGTTCCAGGATGGGGAGGTGTGTGATTATTTATTATTTAAAAGAGAGAAAATGCACAAAGGTCATGGACTTGCCTTGGGTCTTAACTTCTCTTCAACTAACAGAATTAAATTTAAATCATAAAAAGTGGCTCTCTCACATCCTCCCACTTCTCTTTGCACCCACACACTCTGCCCCTAAGGAGGGGTTGAGGGATCATTCGGAACAGCATGGCCACGAGTGCAGGAGGCTGCAACAGGAGAGGGCAGCAGAAATCATCCCCTTCTCCTTGTGCAAGTGTGGGTTTCCTATGGAAATCTGTTTGGCCCCTGTGAGAACAGAATACTGGATGGGCCATTGGCCTGATCCAGTGTGGCTCTTCTTGTATTCTTAAATACTCACATAAAGGTACCTTGGGTCCCAGAGCAATGTGTACTTGTGTATGCATGTGAAACATGAATGGGTTTCTCCATGCCACCTCTTTATATCAGCCAAAGCACACAGAGAGAAAGGATGTAGGTGTTTCTGTGTGTACAACACTTTCATCATGGAAGCTTTTCATTTTAGCATCTCCCATTTCAAAACATATGAAAACAGCATTCTTAAAGCTAACTGACAATGCTACAAAAACTAAAATGTCCTGTTAACATATATTTAAGTCTTTGTTCTTTGACCTGAATCATAAGCCCAGGCGCTACAGATGCAAAGCGATCCAGAGCTGGTCATATTTGAATGCATGACTAGGTCCAACCCATAGCAGCAAAAGAGTTTTAGAGTCTTAGGATCTAGGGTTCACTTTTTTATAAAAAAAATAATCATTTCACGATTATGGTGAAGCTTGCTTTTGAAGGGAGAATGGTCTGAGGGCTCTTTTAAACATGAATACCATGTTACATCTCCTACCTGTAATAGCATTTTTCATAATCCTCCTCTCCAGTAATCCAGGAGCTGGAAAAGAATGCAAGACCTCACCATTTGGGGCTGGGGCTGGGGCTGCACCTACAGGAGACAGGAGGCAGAGACACTCAACTCCTCCCCACAAGGCAAGGAGTCGTTCATGGGTGAATTCAAAAACAAAACCAAGAAAGGGTGCAGAAGAGGAGGCATGCGGAAGTGACTGGGTTAGGGGAGGAGGCCTATGAAAAACACCATTACTGGTTTCCTTGGGCTTCAGTCGCCATCCATTTCAGATATGGAAACAAAGACCCCAGAGCCCTCGCTATGGATGGTGGTGGAGAAACGTAACTGATAAATGCAACATGCAGTAGCCTCTTACCTTCTCATTCTGGATGTATTTTAAAGTTTCAGTCCATGATGTTTACAAGTTTATGACAGGCATTTTTAAACAAAAAACAAACCATATGTAGATATTTTCCAGGAGGATAGCTGTTTAAGTCTGTTACAGCGAGAGCAACAGAGTATTGTGGCACCTTAAAGTCTAACAAATGTATTCTAGCATAAGCCTCCGTAGACTACTAGAGTTGTGCTAGCATCTGAGAAAGTGGGTTCTAGCCTGCAAACCCTTATGCCAACATAAATGTGCTGTTTTCATACGGAGACAGCTTTTCTCCCACACTTCTGTTCAGAGCGCGTTTGTCTTTGGAACCATTTATACACTCCAGGTATAATGAATCTCTTGTTCAATGTAGAGCCTAACCACGGAGAAAGATTATGGTACAACCCTCAACAGGACTGCACCACTTCAGTACATAAGAACAACGTGCCGAGTAAAAATGGCAGTCCCATTTGAAATTAAGGAGATGGGACCCGCCACAACCACCAGCACACTCAGAGCACCTCAAAAATATAGGTCCTGCTTGATTGAGTAGGTGTGGGAGCTGCCAGAGCCGATGTGAACTGCTTTAGCCCCCTACCACAGGGCAAGACCACTGTGGGAGGAACAACAACAAAAGGAATTACAAGGGGAAAACCAGGGAGATAAACTTTTTAAAACTGTGTGTGTGTGTGTGTGTGCGCGTGCGTGCGTGCGTGCGTGCGTGCATGCACGCACACACACACACACACACACACATATACACACACACACACACACACACCTGGGAAAGAAGGAGGAGAATGTCAGGACAAAAAACCCAGGGATATCAATAAACAATATAGCAATCTCACCAGATAACACACTCGCAACCCCAATACTATGCCAAACAAAACAAGGATAAAAAGAACAAACCCACAGACTAAACTATTAAAGAAATTTGCTCCCAGAGAAGATAAAGAACTGACCTAGCTTACTGGAGGCTGGGAAGATCTGGAGGACAGGAAGAGGAGGCAAGATACCATGAAGTCCCTGCCTATTGAGTCCGAAAGTGGACATCATCCTACTGACAGCGCAGTCATGTATATCAAGGTGTCTGAATGCCCCTTCATGTAAAAAAAGCCTTTGGCTGTTGAAAAGCAGCAGCCCAGGGAGAAAGGTTTCTAGATTTCTACATGCAAGAGGGCTTGTTTTTGTTGTATATGTAGGGTCACATTGGAAAACATTCAATTACCCAGGCTGCTGCACTTTGAAGCGATACTGTTTCAGGAGCGCTTTCTCTAACTAGCTATGCAGGTTGCCTCTGAGAAATCTGATGACCAGTGGTGCAAACTAGCATTGATTTTCATCTACTCTTCAGAAGGCCATGACCTTTGGGCTAAACTGGCATGTTTCCCTGACCTACAAACAACTGTTTCTTCTTTAAATCACTTTGTTCGTTAAAACAGGTTTTGAAATTACTCGAAAGAGTAAATTGGATGGCAATTCTTGCCAACTCTCGATAGCGTTAGAAAGAATGAAGCAGCCTCCATGCATCAGGTCTTTATCAACTGTTCATGACTGAAAGTGGAAGGGGGGCAAGTAAAATTGACTAAGGAGAAAAGCTCCTTGATTGATCAGAAGCACTGGCCAGCCTTGCCTGCAAACCGAGAGCAACATTCTACTTTAACTTGCACACAATGAGTTTGGCAGCAATAGAATAATAAAAAAAAACGCAGTAAAGACCATCTCTAACAGGCAGCCTCGTAGCTTAAAGGACCAGTTTAAAGTCTCCCCGAGGTTTGCAGTTCAATTTCTGTTGACCTTTAATTAAAGACGATACAGCAAATTGACACCAAGAGAATTAAAACTACAATATAAATTCGGGTCTATAACTAGCATCCAAACATTTTTTGTTTGCTGCTGAGTGCTCAGCCAAGTTGCAGGCTGAAAATTCTCTTGCTTTAGTATAATGGTTGTAACAACAACATAAGAAATCTTTACTCATCCTCATAAAACGTCCAAATTTGGATACGGCTGTTCTGTACCATTGACTGGGTGGGACAAGGGAAAAGGTGGAGGGGAGGACAGAGAAGATGGTCCCCAGTTATTAAGAATGGGTCTCTTGTTTGCTCAGACTGGAGAGCAAGTGTGACCCAGAGGCTTTTATAGGGGACAGGGAATATCACCTGACGGGCTCTGCCCTAATGGTGCAAGGAGACTTCCTTGGTGGGTGAGACTAATCTCTCTGTGGTACCCTCACTTGACCAGAGCTAAGCAGAGATTTATTGTAGAACTCCCCACCTGACACCTCATTATTTGCCAGTTCAAGAGCAGTTGTAGACTTGTGGGCTACGGGGGCGTGGGGTGCACATACAAGTCTACAGTGGTACCTCGGGTTACATACGCTTCAGGTTACATACTCTTCAGGTTACAGACTCCGCTAACCCAGAAATAGTACCTCAGGTTAAAAACTTTGCTTCAGGATGAGAACAGAAATCATGCTCTGGCAGCCGGAGGCCCCATTAGCTAAAGTGGTGCTTCAGGTTAAGAACAGTTTCAGGTTAAGAATGGACCTCCAGAACGAATTAAGTACTTAACCCGAGGTACCACTGTATATGTGTGTAAGAGAGAAATGTGCCATTCTCACTCTACATTGTGGAATTCCAAACTTTCCAAACAGGGTTCTACTATGTCATCTTTCTGGACACGTAGAGTAGCCATTTCTCGAGCCAGAGACTGACAACCTGCAGCCCTGCAGATGTTTCTGAAGCACAGCTCTCATAACCTCTGCTCATTGAGCATGCTGACTGGGGCTGACGGAAGCTGAGCTCCAACAACAACCGGAGGGCCAAAGATTCCCCCCGCCTGCCTTACTGTAAGCAGAACTTCACAAATGAGACACAGCTGCTTTTCTCTGTGTTGAACAGAAAGTCTTGCTGGAAACCAGCAAAGGAGAAGTTGCAAGTTATTTTTCCCCTTGCAGGTTCCAGTGCAAATCCCTCATGATAAGAATCCACCTCCCTTCCCAGCTGGTGAGTTGTGGGGCTTATGAAGAAACGTATGATTTATAGTCACATAGCTTTGATAGTGATAACGAAACTTGCAGAAAGCATCTCTTTCATCCTCCCCAGCAACCCATAATTTTCATAGTAAATAGTGGAAGTAAAAAAGAATAGGTTAACACATTCTTGGTTTGTTTGTTTTTTTAAAAAAAGTAATAAGAGAAAACTCAGCAAACGTTAAGGGAAAGTCTCTGTTCTGCCATACTAGTTAGCAGATGTCGAAACACCCCACATTGATGCGGAGATATGTGCTTATGCTAACTTCAGACTCGTCACACTGAAGACTCAAACCTGATTACAGAAAAGGTGTTTCATCAGCCACTCCGCCTTCCCCCCCCCACCCCCTGCATTTATGTGCAAATATGAAACCACCAGGAAAATGTTTAAACAGGTGTAATCACAACTGCACATGAAAATTGGGTTGGAGGGCTGGAAGGAATCTTAACGTGGTTAGGAGGGAGCAGAAGCAATATGAAGCTGTGATCACGGCCGATTATGAATGTATCATGCAAAAGGAGAATGTTGTCATAGCAGCTATAAAAATGTCAGTGAAACTGAGCAGCCATTACCAAAGTAGTAAATGAAAAGGGATGGGGGGGGGGATAAAATGCAAAAAAGGAAAATGTGACTGAATATATTAAGGGAAATTATGTTTCACTCCCAGAGTAGATAAAGAAGCAAAGCAAAATAATATTTGCTCTGAACAAATATGCACAGATAACAACAGGAAAAGAACACACACAGTGTGACTGGGTGGTACAGTTAATATTTTAAACAATGAACTTTGTTCCAGTGTGGAACAATGGCAAGATGTGTACAGCTAGAAGTGAAGTCTGCATGCCTAACACCATGCGCACAGACTGCTCTGCCATACCCTCCCAACATTTCTCTGATGAAAATAGGGGCGTCCCATTCCATAATGATAATTTTACTATTTATACCCCACACACTGTACTGGGTTGCCCCAGCTACTCTGGGCAGCTTCCAACACATATAACAACATAATAAAACATTAAACATTTTTTTAAAAAAACCTTCCCTATACAGAATTGCCTTCAGACGACTTGGGAGTTGAATAACTCCACACCCTCCAACATTTATCCAATGAAAACAGGGACATCCAAAGGAAAAGTGGGACATTCCAGGATAAAATCAGAAACCAGGATGGCTTCTCTAAATCAGGGACATCCCTGGAAAATAGGGACACTTGGAGGGTCTGCTGTGTCCTACACAAAGAGGTATCCCCATTCCTTTAATCAGAGAGGGCAGTTGTGTCTGTCTGTATCTTTCCATATACAGTAAATAGCTGCCTCTTTCAATTAAGTTAAGGGGTGGGGAAGGTATGGGCAACATGAGCTGTATGCACTGTAGGCTTGCTCGCCCATCCCTATTGACAGCCAATCTTAACATAAGAAAGTAAGAAGAGGTTGCTGGATCAGGCCAATGGATCAGGCCATTTAGACCAGCATCCTGTTTTCACAGTCGCCAAACCAATGTGTCTGCAGCCCAGTCAGAGATCCCCTGATGTCACATCCTGTTTGGTCCTTAGCCTTCAAGAAAGTGACCTTGCTAAGAATACAGAGAAAGCCATATAGAAATTTAGCAGATCTCATTCTTCAGTACAAAGGGCATGAGAGCTGCATGGCTAAAAGATTTGGGTGGTGTTTTAAAGTTGTACAAAGGATTTCCTTAGTGGCAAACCATTGTTATCGCTGCCAATTAACATGTCAAACAGCTCAAGAAATATAAGGTTTTCAAAATGAGAAATTTGAGTGAAATGTATTATTCAGTCAAACTTTTCCATTGATGACTTAAATTGCCTTGATTTGAAAACCAACCCACTCTAATCCCAGTAAAGTTTACAGCCAGGACCCAAAATATATTAAAACCCCCAAAGGTTTGGGCACTTCCAGCAGGACTTTCACCATTTCCCTCACTCCCCTTTGACCATACTATATCAGAAAGTACCAATACATAATATTTTGTATAGCACTTTCAAGTGTTCAAAGGGTTTGGCATGCCTTATCCATCTGTAATACTTTCAACAACCCTGTAAAATATTATTATCCCCCACATTGCAGATGGAGTGACTGAGATAGAGTGACTTGGCAAAGGACGCCTTGTGACTTCATGCTATAGGAAAGATTCAAAGATTCCTCCCACCTTCAAAAGTTTGCAATACAGCATGACATTAGAGAAACACAAGGTCAAAAATCCTTTTGCAAACATAATACCCGTTACACAACGCTTTGGATCTCAGTTAACATATTTAAACCTGTAGATTGCATGAACTACTAAAGTATGCTAACTGTGATGAGCCCCCCCAAAACTGTACATTTAAAAGGAGCAACAATTTGAAATATGCATTAAAGAAGAAAAAAACACTGGAGAGAGATTCAGAGTTCTTAATGTGTCCATAATTAATTCACACATTCAGCTGTGGAGTCCAGAAAATATGTTCCTGCTGATCATTTGCATGTAATACTTCAAAAACAAATCTGTTACACATTTTATTTTTATCTGCCTTAATGCCTAGATGCTATTACAAAAGTTACTGCTTTCAAGCAACAGCCTCAACTGCTACCACATACAACTATTAGACTAAAGAGTTCTTCAGACATTTGACACAATCAATGAATATCTCCAGGAAAATTAACTTATTTTAGCAAATGGCATCTTCTAAAATTGCAAGAAGCTGAAGTAACCAGGAACAATGGAAGGCTGTTTAATAAACAATCAAGAAACCAAGGATAATGTTCACCAGCCAACACTGACTATCCCAATTTTAGGATCCATTCCAAAGCTACAATATTTCCATATGGAAGGAAATTCCTTGCTGGAAACAGTATATCGTATGGATCCTGCTCATGGCCAGTCATTTGCAAATAATTACACCTGCAGATTTTTTACTCTATAGGCTGGATTGGACTATCATATTTCAGCTGAATGAGTAAAAATATGAAAGAGCCTTGCTGGCATACCTGCAGGCCCTTGGCTCCTCCCTGTGGAGCAGGACTGAACAAAGCAGGAACTCTTAAATTAACTACAGTTTCCCATTTCATCCAAACTGGGAAACTATGGTTAACAACTTCATAAAAGCCACAATATGACACAAACTTCAAACCATATTCAATATATTGTCTTGTTTCAAACCATTAGCCAGTTTCCCAGAAATAGGAAACCATGGCTAACTTAAGAGTTTCAGCTTTCTTCACTTGTTCATATAAAGGGAGGAACAAAGAGGTTGTGGGTGCAGCCAAAAGACTCGTTCATACCTCAATATTAAACCAATATGTGACCTATAGGTACGCATTCTGGGACACTATAGTTGCACATAGAGGGAAAACATGACATGCGATTGTCATATATGCCTGTCCCAGGATGCATCTTTCCTACACAGAAGCAACATCTGTGCACAAGTTTTGTAATGTGAGGCTTTCCTAAGAATTGCTCAGTGTCTTCAGTTCTGAATAATGTTAACATTAAATGCTAAAATAACCTTCCTCAAACAGTTCAAAAATCCTACAAGCATATAAATTGAGGGCATAAATTGGTCCTTTATAAGTCCCTCATCTTGCATTCCCCTCAATTGTTCCTGGAGACTCAACATTGGAGAATGCAAAAAAGCCATGTAGATTCTGCAGTGTGAAGAAAGAGTGGGGTGGACAGCTTGGTGAACTGTTTGCACCCTACGGGCTATTCACAATCCGCCCCAGGTGAATTCACAAGGCTTAAGAAGTTCTCACTTAACAGGCACCACATACATGTGTCCCTGAAGACTACTAACACGTAATGCATATGCATTCAATCTGAGGTAATACAGTAATACATTAATGCATTAATGCATAGGTTGTGTCAATTAGCATTTGGAAGGCAAACAGAAACTGAAATGCACCACAACTTACTTCCTATTAAATGTATTTAGGATTGGAATGTTAGCCCATTAAGGAAATGGTATGAATGGACTTTAATTCAAGCATTTCTATTTAAATGGAATGTACCTTTGCAAATGATAACTGACAACACCAAAAGGACAAACTATATTATTATTAATAATAATAATCTAATTTAGGTGCAATTACTTCACGCTAACCACTGTTAGATTTTGGTAATGGTTTTTCCTGCTCAAAGAAAGCACACACTATGCAACAATTAACCTGCAGATTTAGCTATTCTCACAAGAAGACTCCAAGGATTAAAATCTTTATAGACTTTGTGTGAAACTGCACCATCTTTATGGCCTGATGACTTAATGTAGTGGAAGCCCAACAGGACTACTACCAGACGGTCACACCATTTATACCAAAATATTCAATCAGATTTGTTTGGTTGGAGTCACTTAAGGATCGCAACTTGTGTGCATAAAGAAGACCAATATCAACCACCCTTACTCCTGCGGTTCTAGCTGTGAATGGCATCACTTACATAGCCAAAAGGACACTCACAACCCAGGCACAAGACAGAGAGATGTCCACATTCCGAGGAGCACCAAGGTTTGCAAAAGTGAAACAAATCTTCTCAACGACAACAACAACAAAAAAGGCTCCCTTAAGCACCTTCATGTGCATGACTATGGACAATGGGTTGGCTTCCCACATCAGTAGCCAAAACATTTATGTTCAGTTGCTCCCTCCACCACTGGCACGGGAGGTACTGTGTGTCATTAAGCGTCTGCTGTGATCCCTTCTGCAGTGTGGCTGTCCTCTATGCCCCCTGCAGAGCCAGCTACTGAGCATGCCCATCCTTCGAGGGATCTAACAGACAGCACACATCAGAGGCAGCGGAAGGTGGTGGGAGGGAGGAATAAGCGGGTGGGGGGAAAGAGAAGGGGAGAGAGAGAACAAATATACTTTAAACATTACCAGGTCAGCACAGGAGGAGGCAAGTAGAACAGAGGCAGCCAGAACTGCTCAAAGTTTTTTGATATACTCCTGGGCAGACTCCCCAAAGTCTGAAAATGTTTCAAAGAGGAGAAGGGAGGGGATCCCTTTTCTCGACAAATTAAAACTAGCCTCCAATCAGCTAAGTTCTTTCAGGGCTCTCCTGTTCTCTAGGTGGATTTTAAAAGGTGTGTGTGTGTGTGTGTGTGTGTGTGTGTGTGTGTGTGTAGAGCTCATCAACACTGAAAAGCTATGGTTGGAAGCATATTCCCCAACAGCCCTCTTCCATCCAGACCGATCATGACTAAGAAGGGGTCTGTTCTTTCGTTAGAAATGTTCCCAGAGGCCCCGGTATGAAAACAAAGCAACATGTTTCCCACATCTTTCCTCTAGGGATACAGCCAGTCTGTTCAGACTCTAGGGATGACACACAGGACCCAATATGCCACTGTGTTTGTATGCGCGAACGTGTATATTATAGATACACAGAGCAAAAAATGCAGAAGGGTAATTTTTCAAAAGGACATGTTGTGAGAGTTACTGAACATTCCTTGCATGCTATTTTGATAAATGTAGCCATATGACTGGAGAGCTGCGAGGGGGATGCTTTTCTACAGGGAGACACCACATCCAGGCTCCCAAAACACTTGATTCTCATTAGGCTGAAGGGCTGTTTGGTCACAAGGAAGCAGAGCTTCCAGTGCAACACAGAAAGCTGCCTTTATGCCAGACAGGCATGCTCTGCCCATTGGTTTAGCCTAGTATTGTCTGCTCCAGGGATGAGCAATGTGGTGCATTCCAGATGTTGTGAACTACAGCTCCCATCAGACCCTAGCCAGCATAGCCCAAAGTGTGGGATGATGTAAGTTGCAATCTGCAACATGCAGAGGGCACTAAGTTGCAGCAGCTCTCCAGAGACTTTCTTAACATGCAGACCCCTCTTAATTAGAGATGCCAGAAACTGAATCCAGGGCCTTCTACATGCAAAACGTATGTTATTCTACACAGCTACGATCCTTCCAACTCAGGCTCCAGAATACTGGGCCCAGGCTATGGTACATCTGCATTTCTTAATGACTTCAAATAAATGGGGCTGCTCAATTGTTCAACCTAAGACGACAATGTGTATTCCCTAGCATCAAATCTGAATCTGTGCCACTTCAATCATACCCATGTTGGGCAAGGGAAGGGGCTCCCTCCTACCATGGCAGAGGGTGAGCTGGAGTCTCTGGATCAAAAGGGCAAAATGAGCATCATTAGTGATGAGCCTTTACAAGATGGAGGTCCAGTTTGAATAGACGGGCCGAGCACAGTGGGCCACAGCCAGCCCTTACTAACCGAAGGGCACTGCCAACAAGGGCCAACGGCAAAGCCACTGTTAGTTCTATATATCCTTCTCACCTCCAACATGACAATTTAGGTGGTAAACATGTTAGAAGATGGTGCCCATGGGTGGAAGTCAGAAAGGGAGCAGCCGCAGGAGAAGGCTGTGGCCAGGCAGTTTGGGATACATGCAGAGCCAGTTTAACAAAGTGGCATCACATTGCTGCTTCACCGATTGAGCCCAACCACAGAGCATAATCTGCAAAATAATGTGTTCACTGCATATTTCTAGATCACGAACAGCCCCACCACCCTTTCGCAGTTTTAATTTAAAAATACATAGCCAGTTGTCTAAGGATACGTCTCTTTCATATGGATTTTACTAAAAGAGTGGGATGAGGAGGGGCGGGAGATAGAGAAGGATGGCGGGAAGGAGTTGAAATCACCATGGTCCAATTAGCAAAGCTCTCACCCTTCACACCTGCAAACAAGAGATTGCATTAACACCTGCCACAAAAGCAAACATTTTTAGATAACTTCATTTTAACCTCCCTGACACTGCCTGCAAGCTCCCTGCCTAGCGCTACCGTGGAAATTACGATGAGTGACAGTACCTATTTTTCTTCCAGGGAAAAAAAGGGTTTTCTTCTAATCTTCAGTGTCAGCGTTTCAAATCCTCCCTTCAACATTTGTGCATAATTCCCATTAATGATAATGGGCGCTCCATACGTGGAAGAATACTTCCTTTAAATGCTAAATTGTTCAAGGGAAATCATTATGATTATCAGAGATGGATGTCGCACGCGAACACATAAAGAACACTGTAGGGCCCTTGAAGGATCTTCAACGACATACGTCTGGAGTGGCATGTGTAAGGAACTCCTCTGTGGTCTATGCATCAAAATAAACTAAGCTCTTGAGCCTTCACATATATTTATAACATCTGTGCAGATAGAAGAAGTAGTTCTCCGCATTTTTCAGGAAAGGGGAAAAAAAAAAGAAAGTCAGCCCTTACAGCTGCATCAGAAATACAGCCCTTTTGATTGCAGTAACATTTTTTTTACTAGATCTCATTCCCATTATGACCAGGCTTGAAAACAAAAAAGGCCCAGGGCTCAGAAAACAGGAACACACACACACACACACATCTCAAAAATCTAAGATGCTTAGGATATATATATATCCTTAGTCCCAAAAGTGGTTAAAAAAAAACATAAGGTTGGCTGGAATAAAACTTCTTAGGCATTTTGTTTTGACAATGTGCCTCAGAAATTCACCACTTTTAAGCTATGGAAATGTGAGCAATTCAATGTCATGACACACAAAATTGAAGCGTAATTGCTTCTAAGTGGTTGACAACCAGCAAGCACTTTTCGTAGTCTCTCCCCCCCCCCTTTTCCCAGATAAAACTGAAAATGTATGGCATAAAGTGGAAGCTCTTGTCAAAAGTTTCATTTTAACATGAGCAGAAATGGGGCAGGAAAGCAACAACGTGGCACTGAGACATTTTAAGCGGCTTTTGAAATGAGGAGAATTGCTGCCTTCTGAAAACCAGGCGATACTTAAACACTGTCAGTGGGAGACTCTTAAAGGCAAGAAGAACAACTGTTTGAAACACATATCCCAAGTGGCAAAATTTAAGATTGGGAAAGAGGAAGGAAGATAAAATGGATATATGTAATGGCATGAGCCTGCAACATAAGTTTTCAAATTCCTGGAACCTCAAGAAACAAAAGTTTATGGGGGAGAGATAACTGTCACGTTTCTTAGTTCAGTTTGGATTCTAAGGCAACCTTAAACTCTTGTGAGGACCATCAGACTTAACAAACACATGTACTAGGGCCAGAATCAAACATTAACACAAAACCATGTTTTGTTTAGCCATATTCTGGTTTCTTTTAATAACTTGCCCAACCCTGTCCACAAACCATAGTTTGATTGGAACAAGAAACCAAGATCTGAAAGCATAGTCTGAGATGGGTTTATGCTAAACCAATTCACAGACAAGCGACAAACATCAATTACGGCCACTGCTTTCCCTCCAGAGCCTGCTGATGTGTGGTGAAGATGGGAGCGAACTTAGGAACCAAGCAGATGTGAAGCAAAAGCTAACAAGCAGCTCTAAAGCATGTTTTCCTTACAATACATCTGGAAGCTCCAACTATGGTGTGAGCTTTTCAATAATGGTTAGCACAAACCATTGTTGCTCATTACATGTGAACCTAGGCTAGAAAGGATCAAGGCAAAACTCAACATACAGACCAAACTCTCCACATCTCCCTAGTGAGCATAGCCTCACATTCTAAAAACTACCCATACAAACCAGATGTCCCGTAAGTGTTTTTTCGTCCAAGTGCTGCAATGTTGACATGGGAAGTAACTACAATACTCCTACAGCATGGGGGCCAACCAAGCAGAATTGGCAACCACAGTCCGTATTAATCAACCCTGGGGCTGTTTGCATTTATTGCAGCAATGTTTGCAGAACAGCATCACAAAATATAAAATAACTGAACGGAGAAGTCAACATCAAACATTACGTAGCCTATGAGCGACAAAGCTGAAAGGGTTCTTACCAATCATATGATTTGCAACATGGATCTGTATCTCTCTTTCATTCTCAAAGGTCATCTGACACTTGATGCACTGATAGGTCTTTTTCTGTTTAAACAAACAAAAAGAGAAAGGGTAAGAGAGCTTTGTAGGCAGCAGAAAGTAAAATCACACCTCATACCACCTTCTGTGTTTTAATAAGATCAGAGTTTAAGAATGATGCAACGAGCGATGGGAAGATGGCTTGGCTACTGGAACTTGGACAAATCACCCTGCCCCAACTGGCTCTACACAGGGCACTTTGTATACGTGTGTTGCAAGATGTTTGCAGCCATGTCGTGTGTAAAAGCAGACTACCAGGTTTCCTTGCTACCAACCAAAATGCCTGCAACCTGGTTTTCTCCATGAAGCATCACTGTCCTTGTGAGTATGACCAAAGACCAGAGGTAAATAGCCATTTTTGCACTTCTTTTTATTACTGTCACTGTTGTCAAACAAGGGACAGAAGCTGGAAAGAATGTGGTAAAGCAACAAAGAATTATGCGACAACAAAACGAATAAACATTTTAAGCTTTCATAAATGGAGCCCACTACCTAAGAGGCTCCATTTATGAAAGCTTAAAATGTTAAGAGGCAGCGGGACACAGGTGGCGCTGTGGGTTAAAGCCTCAGCGCCTAGGACTTGCTGATCGAAAGGTCGGCGGTTCGAATCCCTGCGGCGGGGTGCGCTCCCGCTGCTCGGTCCCAGCGCCTGCCAACCTAGCAGTTCGAAAGCACCTCCGGGTGCAAGTAGATAAATAGGGACCGCTTACCAGCGGGAAGGTAAACGGCGTTTCCGTGTGCGGCTCTGGCTCGCCAGAGCAGCGATGTCACGCTGGCCACGTGACCCGGAAGTGTCTCCGGACAGCGCTGGCCCCTGGCCTCTTAAGTGAGATGGGCGCACAACCCCAGAGTCTGGCAAGACTGGCCCGTACGGGCAGGGGTACCTTTACCTTTACCTTACCTAAGAGGCATTATGTGTTATGTGTTTGATGTATTTTAATATTCTTTTGGAAGCCACCCAGAGTGGCTGGGGAAGCCCAGCCAGATGGGCGGGGTATAAATAATAAATTATTATTATTATTATTATTATTATTATTATTATTATTATTCTCAGCCGGCAGGTATGCGTATGTATGTATATACATGTATGTATGTATGTATGTATGTATGGAGAGAGAGAAAGGTTGAAAGTTTTTGCAGCTGTTCAGATGTAATAAGAATAAGGACTATGGATCAGCAGTAGAGCATCAGCTTTGCATGTAGAAGATCCCAGATTGAATTCCCAGCAGCATCTCCAGGTAGGGCTGGGAGGGACTCCCCATCTGAAATTCTGGAGAGCTGCTGCTGGTCAGTGTACACATTACTGAGCCAGATGGGCCAATATGACACAGTATAAGGCAGCTTCCCATGTTCCAATAAAACCAAGATATTTGTTTAGCATTATTTCCAAAGTTTTATTAACGTTTCAACGTATTAAGAAACCGAAACAAAAATGTGCCATTGCTGATGGCAACAGAACAATTTTGGTTTAGCGTTATGAACATGAACCTTGGCCTTGCATTCTCTGGTCTCCCCGTATACACCGCAACCATATATGTTTTAGTTGCAAACTATATTTTGCTGTTCTGTCAGATCCCAGAAAACAATAGGCTGCATAAACCAACAGTTGCCTACAAACTAGCCAAACAAATCAGGCTGAGTCTTCAGTTTGCAACCCTAGCTTCCTAGCAAACAATGGTTTAGCTGAAGCGGCAAACTATAGGGTGCCACTAAAACAGGAATGGAGAAGCAACAGCTAGGAAGAGGAAAGAGAGGAGGGACTATCTAAGTCTGGGGGCACATACTCAAAATGCCTAATTGTGCACAGGTGGGAAACCTGTAGCCCTTCAGATGTTGCTGCATTGTCCCTGACTCTATCTGACCGGGACTGATGGGACATGGGAGTCCAGCAGCACCTAGAAGGCAACAGAATTCCTACTATTAGTTTAGCATTACTGAATGCTACCAGTGTACATTCCAGTAGGAGAAAAATGGAGTCAGCAAAGAGCAGTTTTAAGTGGAATACTAGGAAACACAAATCTTTTAATTGATTGATCATGCACTATTGGTAGCTGAATGCAGAGATTTTTTTTAATGGTTTTGTTATAATTCAGAAACGTAGCATTCAAGTTTATTTCCTGGGAGAGGAGTTGCCGACCGTCACACTTGCACACACTTTAGTGGGGATGTTTAATTGATCGATGTGCTTGCAAAATTCATAAGATGCCTTTTCACAAAGTTTAAGGTGGGGTCAATAAAGCAACTGTACTAAAAGCAACTTGATTAAAAATTAAATGGAGAATTGGCTAAAAATCAGCAACAATAAAGCAATGCAAATGATGAACAGAAAAAAAGCAGAAAAAGTGAGTAACTAAGAATGTTTTGTAGATTAAAAAGGTATGATCCATCTATCAGGAAAAAAATGATATAATGACACTGGCTGAGGCATGCTTGACTGGGATGGGCCTCAGCCTGGGGTAGGCCTTCCCTAAGGCCATACCTAGACTTTGGAACTCCCTGCCAGTGAAGAGCCATTCCGCTCCCTTTCTCATGGTCTTCCACCACTTTTAAAGTTGCTTTTATCTGCTATAGGCACTGCAAGGACTACAACTGCAGTGAAAGGGGAGGATGTAAATGTTTTCAAATGTATCAGCCAATAGCCAAGCCAACAGAATGGGTGCTAAGATGGAAAGGCCTCCGTTGTACAAACCGACATGCTTCACTTCACAAACAAGAATTTCGGCGTGAGATCTGAAGGAGAAGGCAGAACATGCAGTGGAGGGAATGAACATTACAGCACTTTGGGTCTAGGCCAGCGGTTCTCAACCTGTGGGTCCCCAGATGTTGTTGGACTACAACTCCCATCATCCCTGAGCTCTGGCCTTGCTAGCTAGGGGTGATGGGAGTTGTGGTTCAACTACATCTCGGTACCCACAGGTTGAGAAAGGCTGGTCTAGGCCAATGATAGTATTAACAGAGGAATATGGCAACGTTCATGTTTAGACACAGAGTTGTAGGACCAATTCACCATCTCAGAAGACGGAAATCCAAACAGAGGATGGAGCAAACACCAATCCTGGCTTGCCATTTGAATGACTATACACCAGAATGCCAATGCAGTAAAGTTGTTCAAAGGTCAAATCTGCATTCAAAATGTTGCATAACCGAAAAATTTCTAACAAGGCTGTAATGAATACCCCGCTACAAAGGGTGATGGACAAACAGAAGCCAGAACTAAGCATCAACAGCCCAGCCCTACACATTGAGTTCAATGGGCTTAATCACTATGGTTTCAGTCTTAGACCAGGGAACGGAGCCTGGGTCCAGATGTTGCTGGACTCCAACCACCTCTCCATCCAACATAGCCAATGGTCAGGGATGATGGGAACTGCAGTCCAGCAACATCTGGAGAGCCACAGATTTCCCCACTCCTGCTTCAGACAGTCAGTGTAATCAGATTCATTTATATGTTGCAGTAAAATCTGCTTTTCAAGGAAACAAGACTTCTGGGCAAGAAGAGTGTAATTCCAGAAAAAGAGCATGAAAGAAACCTCATATCACCCATGGACCAGTGCAAAGGAGCACTTGCGGAAATAGAGATATACATTCCAGAAATTGTGGAAATCTGCAGTGAAACACAACACTGATTTCCCTTCACCAATTGCTATACACTTCCTATGTCACGCTAATAAGCTTAGCTGCCGAAACAAGGAGATAGCATTAAGAAGCAATTACATGAGCTACTTGTTCTATGGGAGAAGATTGGGTTTGTATTTAAGAGTGGCAAGGTGTGTCTTCTTGGTGATGAGACATGGGGAGGGGGGAATCCTAGGAATAATTTATAGGGATTAAAAGTTTAAAAGGTTCTGAAGGGAGGAATTCCATTAAATAAACAAAGCCTGTTGCTCCCCCCCTTTTTTTTAAATAGATGGCTAAATCATGGCTGAATCAAATGGCTGGCATGCCTGCTGCTTACAAACAATGCAAAGGAAAATACCAGATGTAAACTGCAGCAATTCACATATGGATGACAAATGCAGCAGAGCTGCAGGACGCTCGCAGAAGGGTACAAAATTCACCTGCTTTGACCCTGTTCTCCAGTCCCAGACATATCTTGGGTATGGACAGCAGAAGACACACAGCAGAAGGCACACTGAGCCAACCCCAAGGGGAGATAGTGCCGCTACCCTTCTGTTGCATAACATTTGTCTCCTACTCAAAACAAACTCCTATTCCATGACAAAATTTGTTGTGTTCACTTCGGCCTTCCCCAAATCCAGATATTTTGGACTCCCAACTCCCACCAGCCACAGCCAGCATGGTCAATAGGAAAGGACTATAGAAGCTGGTGCCCAAAACATCCGGAGGGCACCAGGTTGCAAAGGGGTTTGTATCCCATTGAAATTAATAGACTAAGTTAACCATATCCATTAACTTCAATGGCCCATGTTGCAGATCAAGGCTGAATGAGAAAACAGCAACTTGGGCTACCCAGTGAATTTAAAAACTGGAGTTGCATTTGAAGAATGGGGGGCTTTCTAGCTCAAGAAATGCAACCTTTTTTAACAAAAAAAAAACCCTTTTCTATTTAAACAAGACTTGACTGTTGTTTTTCATTAAAGAAGTATCTTTCCTCATCTGTTCACCCATAATTATTTCTCAATAGACTCTCCCAGTAACCCATTTTACTTCAGTGTTTACTAGGGCCTGGGGTGGGGGGACGTTCTCTAAGCCTCGTCTACAGGATTACAGAAGTGCACTTATTAGCAGAGCATTCCTGGCATCTAGAGGATCTTCTATATTCCGAACGTACCTTTCCCTCTTGAGCTAGAGATATCAATACATCCTAGTGCTTACTGAAACATGTACTTCTATTGTTTTCAATGTAAACTCAATGTAGCTTCTCTCTGACTATATATTTTTCTAATCCTCTGCTGTTAGGCTCTGGGTAAAAGAGGGAGGGGAAGCAGGGGGAGAGAAGAAGAAAAATCAATAACGGTCCAGAAAGAAAAAAAGAGGAACTGGTCAAGAATTATAGAGCAGTAATGTCGTTTGGACAGCTGCAGGCTGCTCAGTTTGTATTACACACATAAGGCAAGCAGCATAAAAACTGCATTTTACCTGTTGTACTACAAATCAACAAGAGATTACAAAACAGAGAACAGCATGTTGTTCAATTTAGTTTGCCTGGCTATATTTGAGACATCTTTTTTTTTTTTAACAAGCTTCTGAAAGCTATGGCTCTTTGGAAAGGATATGAGCATTCAGGGGCCTTTTCTGTAATCACGAAAGCTTCTAAATCTATGGGGTTAGTTGTGATCAATGAGCTTCAGAAATGCAGTGTGTGTGTGTGTGTGCGTGCATGTGTGAGGAAGAGGGAAAGCATCAAAATGAAAGAGATAAATAATCTATTGAAATTATCCTAAAAGGAAAAATGTGTTCCTGCCTTAATTGCACACCCCACATCTTTTCATCTGGCATTCATTTGCCTTCATCATGTTAAGGTTAAGTGTTACCAACAGTGCAATCCTTTCGCACGCTTACTCAAACATAAGGCCGACTATACTCAATGGAACTTACTCACTGCTAAGTGCTTACAGGATTGTCACCTAAGTCCCACTGAAACCAAAGGAGCAAGATGGGAGGCTGAAGCGAAAACCTCTCCAGAAGATTTCTATTCTGTTCTATTCTATTCATTCATCAAAATGTGTATACTGCTTACTAGGTCCAAGACCGCTAAGCAGTTTACAGTAAAAAGGAGTGCCTTGCCTTTAAAGAGAAGGTAGCCAGAGGTTTGTCTTCTTCCCCCAACAAACAAAAGCCTTTCTGCCACCTGTCCAGCCACCACCTGGTACCTGGGACTGGATACCCCTGGGAGCAAGATTACAACATTGCTAAAGCAGCAACAATGCTTTCTTCTTTCTGCTACTGGTTAAAAAGGGGGAGAGGACTCAGTCATTTCATCTTTAAAAGGCAAAATGCTCCAATGAAAATTCTTATATTCTGCCCACCCTTATAAAATCCACCTACTTTCATGAAAATAAAAATGATCCTATGAAAGTAAAGTCTGATTACTTTCACTGGAACTCATGCTGAGTTGGGAAGTTTCTTCAACAGGACCTCCAGGCAACAGGAACTAGGTGAACTCAGCCTATATTGCCTGTTACTTGTGAATAGGGACATCCTGCTTGGACAGGGCATGCACTTCCTGACAGTTATAGAAAAGGACTTCTTCCGAAAACACAGCAAGCTGACTTATACCCAAGTCACATCAGTGGACTAAACATGAGAAAAGCTTTCTGACAGTAAGAGCTGTTCAGCAGTGGAGCAGATTCCCAAGAGGTGGTGGACTTTGCTTCTTTGAAGATTGGATAGCTGAAGAATCATGGCAAGAAAAATTGATGGACTATGCAGAACTGGCAAAACTGACATATAAGCTACAGGACAAGGATAACTGTGACTTTAAAGATGAATGGGAACCCTTTACGAAGTATTTGAAGACGCAACAAAGTGAACTAGACTCCTTGGCTGGCTTTGAATAAACATTCACAAACTTTTTATTGATAATAATTGGCTAAATAGTTTGAGGATCTATACAACTTTGTAACATGCAGAAAACAGCATTCTCAGAGAAATCAAAGACTGGAACTGAGGGAAGCCGGGGGGTGGGGGTGGGTGGGTTTTATGTGGGAGGGTGGGGGGAGGAAGGAACAATGGGGGGGAATAAAGATGATATGTTTCTGGATAATATGTTCTGCTTTAATTTTGAATATTTTTTTTAAAAAAAGAAGATTGGATAGCCATCAGCCATGGATGCTTTAGTTGAGACGCCTTTATTGCATGGGGTTGGACTAAATGTCCCTCTTGGCCCCTTCCAACTCTACAATTCTATGATTCTTTGCAAGGGGTGTTTTAAATGTATGGTATGCACATAGGAATGATGATAAATTTAGATCAGGGGGGCATGACCAGGACTGTGAATAGAGTGGGGGCAATATGCCCCCCGGCATTTAAAACTGAAGCATTCTGAAAAGAAGGGGCATCGCAAAAAGGCTGGGGGCAGAGGCCCCTCACTGAAATTCAAATGTTCTTGCTAAGGGAGGACTCTACACACGGGCCATGGCTCCTCCACAGAGAGATGGGTCTTGCTTATGTCCTGTCATATGTCAAAGTTGACAGTGCCTGTGGATATAGGGCAGAACCCAGACCTAGAGCAATTTTAGGTCCAATTTTAGTCCACAGAGAACACCAAGGGGGCCGATAAATAGGGCAAGGGGCATTGTGGGTTTGCATCCATCAGCCTGTTCGCGGGATAGTTATTGTTTAACAGGAAGGTAGAATGGTGGATCTGAGGCATTAGCATATATGCCAATCGCAGGCTCCTGTGTAAAGTGTAATTTGGTGCAGGCCTGAATTCTGATTTTTCATTATCTTCTACAAAAGAAATCTGCCCTCTTGGGGCAAGATTCAAAGCATTTACTTTGTTGAAGAACTTAAATTCTCTCCTGAGGGAAGAGGAGGTATAGAAGCTTTGTTGAAGAGACAGAGTTAAAAGTAGGAGTAAGGAGGACGGCAACCATTTCCATTCACGATAATGGTGAAGGGGGGGGAGTGAGTACAGTGAGAGGCTGGAGCATTTTAGCCTCTGTGTGCACAGCCATACGAAATCAGAATTAGCCTGGCATAAAAGAATAGGGCTGTTCTTCAAGAGGAGCGTGAAACACAATGAAGAAGCAAGGAGGAGAAAGGCGGCGATGGGGCTAATAAGTAGTTTTGGATGATGAACTCTCAAGAGGCATCACGCTGAAGGGAGAGGTGTTTCCATTTCGTATTTTATTCTCTGCAGAATTAGATGTATAACACAGCTGGAGGCAGGTCTAGTCACCGATTCGCTTGACCCCAAGGGAGCAAGTATGTAGTTGCAGTGCTAAAGCAGCAAGTGAAACAAAGAAAAGAATCTTTCGCTCGGATTGTTTCAAGCTCCGAGAAATCCTTTGAACCCAACACATTGTCGCAGATCAGCAAGATCTACAAGACAGACTTTTAACAGCTCTATCCCAGCCACCTACAAGATGATGCTTCGTTGGGGCAGAGTGGGGCAGGGCGGGTAGACTTCTGGCTCACGTGGAGTGGGGGAGGAGGACCTTCGAATAGCGCCAAGCGAGTCGGGGGCTTTATGCGATGAATCAAAGGTAATTAAAAACGTTTCGGGAGGGGGGGCACAAAGGATGTTATACGTGCAGCTGCTTTGCCCGTTAACTGAGAAAAAAGGGCCGAGCCTCGCTAGTCCATCCGATTTTATTCGGGACACCCAGAAACGAGCAGCCTTCCGAGCCACAAATAGTAGTTTGAAGAAATTATTTCCAAAGGCCACAAACTGCAGACATGAAAAGCTCTCTCAGAAGGTTGCCGATGTGCCGAAATAGCCAAGAATCCTATTAGTACAGATGCCAGTGGCAGACTTATCTGCAGAAACTTATGTAAGGAAGCAGCTGCTGGTTTGATCATGAGGTAGTCTGGGAATAGCTGCTACTTAATCAATGTTTTGTGTAAAGGCAACCCGGGGAAAAAAAACACTTTTTAATACATGCAACATATTGAAGAAAGTTCTTCAAAGATAAAGTGCCTACCTAACTGAACTAAGGACTTTGGGTGTGTTTTTCCCCCTCTTCCGCTACCCAAAGCAATATAGGAGCTTTTGTTGAGGGAGGGGGGCAGGGTTCTTATCTTGGTTTGTAATTAAGCTGGAGACAGGCAGGATAGAGGGTTCCAAAGCACCAGCCCTGTGTTCTCTCTTCTTCTCCCCCCTGGAAACATCTCCTACTGCAAAACATGGCAGCAGCACACAGCATGGCTGAGCATCATGCCAGAAGGGCCCATCAGTGCTTGAGGCGAGACCCCCTTGGCTCAGATTCGTCCAGCAGGTAAAACATGGAGCCACCTTTCTGATCTTCCCACAATGACCCAAACTGGCACTTGGGCAGGCTATATTGTTAGAGCGTTAAAATGGGTAGGTTTTCTGCTAACCACTGTAGTAGAACTGCCTGTGCCATCAGCTGCACCACCACCAGGTCTTCTGGTGTTCCAAGGTTTGCCAAGGTACAGGGTGCACTGAGTAGACCTTTGCTGGGAGGGGGGTAGAGGAGAGGCACACACCTGAAACGGTTTTGCATGGCATATCCCCTCCTAGTGGTGCAGCAGTAAAACTGCTAGCTCATTTGCAAAGCTAAGCAGGGTGCAGCATGGTTTCAAACTGAATGGGGCACCACATGTTGAGATTCCTGCATTGCAGAGGGTTGGACTCAGGGTTCCTTCTATGATTCGATGATCATCATGGTGCACATTCCCTCACCTCTACTGAATTCCACTAGCTTCTGTTTTGCGGCTGCTGAAATCACTAGAGAAATAGAGATGTGTGGTCGATGCTTTCGCCATCCCCCATCAATCCTCCATAATAGCCTACTTCCAGCCTAAGGTCAGGAATGTTTCAGTCTCCCTTTATAGGGCATGGTTGAACAGATGGGAGAAAAAGCATAGAAAGCGAACTTCATATGGAGTCAAATTACTGGTCCATCTAACACATTGCTATCTACATTGACTGGGATCTTAGAACCATCTTTTCCAGCCCTACTTGGGGATGGCAAGGACTGAAACTGAGACCTTCTGCATGCAAAGCATGTGTTCTACCACTGAGCTACAGTACCTTCTTCTGGCATTGAGCTGCCACATTCCTCTGTGGAAGGCCCATGCTCAACAGTGTCCTACAAAATCCCCTGTCCAATGCCTGAAGAAAGATTAACAAGTTTTTCTTGTTGAGTCATTTCAAATGTTAGAAAAAAGTGGTATGGGGATTAATTTCTGCATGGGGGGCAGGGAGAGGGAAAGATGCACAGCATATATTTTCCACTGCTGGCATATATAGCCATGCAAGTTGCCATGTCTATGAGCTGGCCTATGAACGTACCAATGGAGGAAAGCATATTAGTCATAGATTCCCAATCCTATAAGGGGTAGTTTGTGGCCCCTTCCAAAAATGCTGTCCACATCAGACACAACAACTGGGTGGTGTGTTCACTGCCTGCTGGCTGTGCAAAGCCTACTAGCATGCTCTGCAGTACTCTAGGAAGCCACCTTGTGTGCCATGATCATGCCTAGTGAGCAAAAGGCCTAGAATATGTATTATATATGTGCGAATGACTGTCCAAAGATCACCTGGTGAGCTTCATATCTGAATGGAGACTTGAACCCTGGTCTCCCGAGTCTTAGTCTAGCCATGCTCTAGCCATTGCACCACACAGGTTCTCTGTCGTCTGAAGTGGCCTCTGAGAGTGGTGTCACTTCACAAGGCTCTGAATCAGACATGTGCATGGAGGTCTTTTAGGAATCTATTTCTAGCTGCTATGATCCACGCTGGAGTTTGAGCAGAGATGACCAGGTGCATTCCACACTCCGCCAAAACTTTGCTTTGTGGGGTCGCTCACCTGTGAGGCGCACTTTCCCACTCTTCAGTGTTGGAACGCAGACAGAATGGCTTGTATGAAGCAGTATCCAAGTAGTGCCCAATCAATTTTTATATGAGAGTTTAAGTGAAATGACGAATTTGGAACTTGAATTTATTTATTTATTCTTTTATCTACCTTTCTAACCTGCTCAGGGCAGTTGGAACTCCATCTAAAATTGCTTTACAAAGGAAGGATGCTTACCATGAGTCTTTTATGGATATAATGCCACTGCTAACCTAACTATGACCACAACTGTGCTTGCCACTCTGTGAATGAGCCAGTAGCTAAATGAGGTAGCTTTGACAGCAGAACCCTATAACTCTGAAGCAAACAACAACAACAACCAAGAATACCATTTTTCTCTAAAAACAATAATGTAATGTTATCTTTTTATAGTTGGGGAGAAATCACCTGTACTTTGTAGTTAATTATTGTAGAGCAAATGTTTGCTGAGTTCCAACACTCACATGGAACTCCTGTATAAGCAGAGGTTCCCTTATTCCCTCCTGAGCAAGGGAGAGCCAGACACACACAGAGGAAGTTTTCCATACTAAAGAGAATGGAAGCTTCAAGTGCACATTGGAGCCCTATGTGCAATGTGAGTTTCTGAAGTTAGTATCTATTCTTCTTACTATTATTCATTATAGTAAAGCTAACCTGTGGCAGTACTTACTCTGGGAACAGGGGATGTCTGGGTACCCTTCTTCTGGCCACTGGTCTCAGGCGTCAGGTCTCGGTGGTCCAACTGAAGGTGGCTTTCTAAGTCTTCGGCACTTTCAAATTTGACACTACACTCCGGGCACCTCAGGCTACCACAAGGTCTTTCGCTAACTTCTGGTGGGGTCATGCCCATGGACTGTCCATTGGTGCTCCTGGTCATGCATCCAGCACACAGGCCATACGGCAGACCGTTAACATCCAGCTTCACCAAGTCTTGCTTGTTCCTGAAGTCCTTCAAGCACAGAGCACACTTGTAGAATTTCTGCAAGGCCTGGCCGTTGGGAGAAGACGCCGCAGAGTTCCCTGCCAATTTTTGCATATGGAATGTTCCGTGGATTTTCAGCTCGAGAGTTGAGGTGACCGTCTGCATGCAGACAACACAGCGGAATCCGGTGAGGGAGTTTCTGAGGTCGGGGTGCATCTGGCAGTGCTCAATGAACTCTTCTTCGCTCTGCAGGGGCATTTTGCAGATCCGGCACGTCCCTGTATCCAAGCTCTTGCTGTGAGTTACTTTGTGCTCCGTCAGGGTCAGGAGGGACGGGAAGCGTTCCCCACAAATGGGGCACATGTAATGCTTTGCTGGGCCTCGGTGGGTCTGCATGTGCTCCCGGAGGCCGTTCTCCGAGAAAAAGGTCCTTGAGCAGATGTTGCACTTGTGGCTCCCTTTGATGAACTCTGCTTTCTTCCTGGAACAGTCGTCCTCCCCTGGCCTGATGTTATGGTCCCTCAGACGGTGGTTCTGCAAAAGCACCTCCATCGTATAAGCCGCCCCACAGATATCGCAGCCGTACATGGGCTCCGAAGCATCCACGTCATCCTCGCTAGCTTCGTGGCTGTTTGAAGTGTCTGGATTTTTCATCAACATGTTCGGGATATCGGCAGATTCTGCCTTCTTGCTAGCCGGCACTGTGCCATTGGCTGTTCCGTTCTCAGCACTGGCATCAAAGACACAGTGCTTCTCCCGCAAATGTTTTTCAAGCAAGATGATGGCGTGGAAGGCTTTGCTGCAGAACTTGCAGTTGTACTTTTTGCTGTGGGTCGTGATGTGGCACTGCAGCTCCACTTCGGTGCTAAACGTCTCTCCACAGAAGATGCACTTGTGAGACTTTGCAGGGTTGCCCAGGTGACTGTGCTTCACGTGGATCTGGAGGTCCACCTCCTTCCGAAAATCCCAGTTGCAGGCTGTACACCGATACATCTTTTTCTCATTGCTGTGCTTCACTGCCAGGTGCACTTGGATAGATACCTTGGAGTCAAAAACCTCTTGGCAAAGGGTGCAGTGATACAACACAAAAGTATGCATGTCCAGCAAATGTTTCTGCAGATCGTCCACCGATGAAAACTGCTTGTCGCAGCTCTCGCAGACATAATGAGTTGAGGTTGTCATATAGTGGACAGTGAGGTGCTGCAGGAGAGATTCCTGGGAATCAAAGTCTTCTTTGCACTGAGGGCACGACTGCTTCCTTAGCAACAACTCCAAATGCAACTTCAAATGAGTCTGGAAGCTTTCAAAGCTGGAGAACTTCAGTTCGCACTGGTTACACGGGTACTCACCGTTCGAAACTGAATTGACGCTGGCAGAAAGCCGCTGCCTTTTGGGGGAAGACACTTCAACATCAGAAGAAACTGGACTCTGCTCACCTTTGGACTTTTTGTTGTGTGCCAGTGGAATGTTCTTATGGTTTTCTTTGATGTGTTTCGTTAGCTTGAGAATAGAGCCAAAAATGGGCGAGTTTGTGCAATAAGGGCAGGAATATACCTCCATAAAAGACTGTGATGGCTGAACAACAGGGGAATCCAATTTGGAGTTTCCTATGTTGCAGTGAGTTTGCTGGATGTGCTCAGTCAGAGAGGCTTCGGTCAGAAAGCCCATGGAGCACTGGTTGCAAAAGAAGGCGTTGTTGCCGTCTTGAGTTGTGGCTCCCGGCCCGCAGTGAGCGATACGGATGTGTTCCTGCAGGCTGTTGATGTCCGCAAACATCTCTGGACAATAGTTGCAGTGGAAGGCCGAAATGTTGCTGAACTGCATCATGGGATATGCGTGGTTTTTATGCACCTTCCTCACGTGTTCGTTCAGGTTATACAACGTGGGCATGGATTCAAGGCAAATCTGGCACGTGTGGCTTTGCTGAGGTTTGTCCACATGGATGGTTTTCAGGTGGATCTCCAAGACGGCGAGGCTATTGAAATCGCGCTTGGTGCAGTACGGGCAGCTGTAGGAGACTTTCGACCAGGACTGTCCCTCTTCTCTCTCCAGGGACCTCATCTTCTTTTGCCCTCTCAAGGGTTTCAGAGTCGAGTCGGGAGTGGAGCCCCGCTCCACCGAAGCACTGGAATCCGGCGTGGCGCTGCTCATGGAGGCCACGCTGCCCAAGACAGGGTCGGGGCTGATGCTGTGGTTGCTGGAATCAGGCTGCCGGTGGCTATCCAAGTGGCAATAGACCTCCTCCACCGAAGAGAACTGCTCTGGGCACATGGGGCACTTGTGTTTCTTGTTGGCGTGGGCTTGGTGGATGTGGGATAGCAGGGAGTTCTCGTCGGCAAACACCTCAGGGCAATGGATGCACTGCAGGTCGGCCTTCTCGGAGAGCTGAGGGTGGCGCGTCATGACGTGCTTCTCCAGCTCCTCGGTCTGGCTGAAGGTCTCCTCGCAGTAGTCGCACATGAAGTCGTCCTTCTTGCCGTCCTTCTCGCTCTTGGCCAGGTGCTCCTTGTTCTTCTTGTGGGCCTGCATGTGGCTCTGCAGGGAGCTGGTGGAGGAGAAGCCCCGCTTGCAGACCGTGCACTTGAAGGGCTTGCTGGAGCTGTGCGTCTTCAAGTGGATCTTGAGGTGGTCGCTGCGAGAGAAGGCTGCTTCACACTCGTGGCAGTGGTACTTCTTGTCCCCCGTGTGCAGCTTGATGTGCCGGTCCCTGCTCCTCTTGTGCTTGAAAAGCCGGCTGCAGTAGGTGCATTTGAAAGGTAGCTTGTCGCTGTGGATCTGCTCGTGCCTTTTAAGGTAGCTCAGGCGAATGAAGGACTTATCACAAAACTGACAGGGATACGGCAGGCCAGTCCCCCCTTCCTCCTCCCCGATGCCGAGATCACACCCATCTCCTATCATCTGAGTGGGTGATGCAACGTCTTTGCTGGAGGGAGATGAAGCCACCCAGGAGAGTTGTGGGTCGTCATCGCCATCTGTAATGGGAAAGCAGAAAGGAGATTAAAAACAATTCCCAGTGCATCTGTGAAAATAGGGACAAAGCCGTTCAACAACACTATGGCCCTTCTGCTACTACAGCGTTTAAAAGAGAGAGGAAGAAAGCAGAAGAGGGAAAGATTCAATTGCAGAACAAAAACAAAACTGAAAGAACCAGCGCACGCCACAAATGCCTCCTGAATCTTAACAGGATGTTGGAGCAAAAGAGAAAATGCAGATTAAGTCTGCTGCACAAATCTATTCTTTTTAAAGTAAAATAAACAAATATGCCAAATACAGAGCATCCGTTATTAATGTTAAGCAATTTCTCCTTCCTCCACCCCCCCTCGCAAGTCCCCCAAGCAGGTTTAACACCTGTCTACTGTATTGCCAAGCAATAAACAGCGAGTCAAGAAAACAAAGCGCAACATGCCTCAGAGCGATACAAACATTTCTAAGAGCTGCTGTGTTAAGTGCTTGTACGTGAGCATTTTTCAACACATACTTGTCGGAACGGTTTTCAAATAATACGGCCTGGAAAAAAAATCTGTTCCAGCCCTGCCTCAAAATGGGAAAGGCTACACAGGAGCAGTTACAACCAGAGAATCTCCCTCTCTCAAACACACACAGAGAGAGAGAGAATCATTCAATAGTATTGTGACATAAACAAGATGGATTTCCCCAAAGCCCACTTGCACCTGAAACAAAACTGAAATCAATGGTCAGAGGCTGGAAAAGGTAAGGTGTCAGGTGGCTTTTAAACCACCAATTAAAAACAAAATGCACCCCCCCTCGTTGGGCTAGTCATGCAGGGTGGGCAGCATTCTGCACTGTGCACCCAACTCTAAAGGTGCTTCCATGCAGTCAGAGTCAGCCTGGCTCCGGCGCCAATTTCATGCCATGTGTGTGCCTGCCAACTCTGCAGCAAGACGGAAGATACTTCGTTGGCAGCAGGGAAGGGAAAGCGGTTCCACATCGTAGCTCAGAGCCTCTGGGCCTGGCAGTGCCACGGCTTTGGAGGGGGGCACCTCCACCATATTGTGGGGGGGAGGGGGGTTGAGCTATTGGTTTTGCCAATTTCAGATTTGCAAAGATCTTTTTTCCCTTGCACACGCACACAGTTCAACTCAAAGCGCCAGGAATAAAGGATTGAATTTCTTACACAGCTGCTTTTCCCTACAAATTCATTGCAGCCGTTTTGATCCCTCTTCGTTTTCACGTCTTCCACAAATGCAAACACGAACGGTAACAGCTGCTGGTCGTTCCCCACCTCTCTGTCAGCTTCTACTGACAGGCCCCCCAATATAGTGCTAACACTCAGCCACTTGTAGTTGGCCCCAGTGCTACTGAACTTTTCCAGCCACTTGGTATATTTTGCTTGATTCTTAGTCCATGACTTTTTGGAGACCTGAACAGAAGTCTGCTCTGTCAGTAGCTCCCTTACCTCTACAAGTAGGTTGCCCCTCCTCTACCATGCAAAGAGTGCACCAAAGTCCTCTGCAAATAGGTCCGAGGAAGAGTCTGGAAGGACCTAGTGCCACAGAACCGCTGAAGCTAAGCAGGTTTTGACCTGGTCAGCCCTGGGATGGGAGGCCACTAAGGGCATCCCTTTCAGAGTGGGTCATAAAATGCAACATTTTAAATGATGATGATGATTATTTTTTTTAAAAAAAGGTTGTGCCCTCATACATGGCTACTTGGGCCTCACCAAAAATCCCAGTACAATAAAAAGGTTTGCGTATGCTAATAATGTGTGTGCACAGGTGCAAATTTAGAAATCATCTTTGTAGTTTTAAAATAACTACAGTAAAGCTCCCCTTAGCAAGGAAGACTGAAACCAGGTGACTTGTCTGGCTACTTAGTCTGTTATCCAGGTGTTGTGGATGGGCAACTTCAGGGTCCCCCATGCTTCTCTCTCATAAATGTTATTAGCCAGTTAAATAAATGAATGAATGAATGAATGAATGAATGAATGCACCTGCAGAGGGCTGGGAAAGGAGGGATAGAGCAGTGTTTCCCAACCTTGTGCCTCCAGCTGTTTTTGAACTACAATTCCCATCATCCCTGACCACTGGTCTTGCTAGTTAGGGATGATGGGAGTTGTAGGCCAAAAACATCTGGAGGCCCAAGGTTGGGAAACACTGGGATAGAGGGTTCCCTCCTTCCTCTGCAGCCTGTAGAGTACCTACCGTGAGCACCCACATGTGATTTGATGCCCATACACAAAATCCCTTATCACCAAAGTCTACCAGGCTACTGTTGAAATGCAAGGCTGGTAACATATATTTCATAGGAATATATCTCAGGCAGCTTGTATGCTTAATTATCTGAGGACCCTTTCTGTTCTGTGCAACCCCCTCAGATATTTACCAAAATATGTTTACTCTGGATTTCTTATTAATCTAATCACATCCGGTATGACAGGGAGGCCCGTCAACTACTACCCTTGTCTGGGATCTTTGGTCTTTGCTGAAGATTAAGGCCTAGCCCTATTACCTAAACCTTGGGCTTCCACTTAAAATTAATCTAATCTTTTTCCAACTTTATTGCAAAAAAATATATTGTTTTATTTTAGTCCGCCTTACCTCCTTTTCACTTGATTCCTTTTTACCGCCAGTACCTATTGTAAACTGCTTTTGGCATAGCTCCATCAAAAAGCTGTATAACATGGGGTTTTTTTTTTTTTTTATGAAGCAAATTAAGAATAAGGTGCGTTCTCTTGCGCACACGCCATAGAAAGATCTGGTAAGTGTTCAATAGATTTTTTTTAAAAAAAAATTACTTTTGAAATCCATTGCCTACCTCCACCCTCACCCTCAGCCTACGATCATACCTTGTGCAGATGAGAAATTAAACCTAACTCTGCAGATTGTAAATCAACGGCACTCCCCATAATGAGCAAGCTTTAAGCCTTGCCCTGGACAGCCTCTGTCTCGCTCTCACGCCAGCTACAATCACAGGGGGCCTTTCTCACCAAGCAAGAAAGGGGGAGGCTGCCTCTCCCCCCCCCCCAAGGACTTGAATTAATGGGCTCTTCTGACTGGAAGGATTCAGCTGGCTGCTTGCTCCCTGGATTACATTCAGCAGGGAAGGACCAGCAAACCGCTGCACACACTAATTCCCAGCTCATGCCAGCTGGGCTCCTCAAGGGGGATGCAGGCAAACGGGGGGAGGGGGACCAGGGAGGCACAAGGGGGCTTTTAAACTAGGGCAACAAATGGCGAATTGGCACTCAATGTGTTTCCGTATTTTTTAAATATTACACCACCGTAATATTATTACAACAACAGGAGTCCATCGAGCCATCACTTAAAAATACAAGAACGGCAATAACTTAGGGCTGTACATTTGCAAAACACTTTAAAATGCCTTGCTCTTAAAACACAGCGATTGCTTTAAAGCAGCCATGAGTCTGCCAGAGCAATTTTATGCACGTTTACTCAGAAATAAGTCCTATGGGGTTCACTCCCAGGAAAGTGTGCCAAGGACTGTGACCTGCAAGGAGCTGGCCACTGAGGAAACGAACTCTTGGGAAAGTTGGGGTTCAGTCACCATGGCTCAGAGCCAACACAGGTGGCTAGCAAAGCAACAGAATCTTCTGACATGGTTGTTGTCTTTTAGGAATTACTCAGGAATAGATTGGCCTCCAATCTAGTCTTTAAATGAATAAGAGCCCAGTGTAAAAATTTGGTGGCAAGATCCCCTTGCATTCCATCTGCACCATGTTTCCAGTCAAGGCCAGCTGTTTGCAGTGCTTTCAGACTTGGGCCCACCTTTAACACCAACCTTCAACTTCAGAACCCACTATTACCGTATTTTCCACTCTATAAGATGCACCAGACCACAAGACGCACCTAGTTTCTGGAGGAAGAAAACAAGCAAAAAAATATTCTGAATCCCAGAGGCTAGAACAGCAAGAAGGATCTCTGCGCAGCGATCCCTCTTGCTGTTCTGGCTTCTGAGATAGCTGCACAGCCTGCATTCGCTCCATAAGACGCACACACATTTCCCCTTACTTTTTAGGAGGGAAAAGGTGAGTCTTATAGAGTGAAAAATACGGTAATTTCCTTCTCCTCCTGCTGTATCCTTAAAGAACATCTTAAACAAGGAAAGTAACAAAAATGGCAGTGTACAATCTGCTTTATGTCACTTAGGAGTCTCCAACCAACCAGTTGAATACCAGTGATCTAGAACAGCCTGTTGTCTTCCAGAATTTAACAGCCACTATCCCTGACTACTGGCCATGTTCTATCGGGAATTTTTTAATGTTTGATTATGTTTTTATATGGGTGTTGTATTACTATTCATTATTAATTAATATTCATAATGGAAGGTGCTGATAGGAGTACCTATAACAGGTACAGTGGTACCTCTGGATGAAAACAGAATCCGTTCTGGAGCCCCGTTCACATCCAGAAGCGAACACAACCCACGCCTGCAGGTCATGATGCACTGCTTCCGCACATGCGTGTGACATCATTTTGGCTGTCTGCGCATGCGTGAGCAGCGAAACCCGGAAGTAACGCGCTCCGTTACTTCCGGGTCGCCGCAGGGCGCAACCCGAAAATACTTATCCCGAAGCTACCTCAATCCAAGGTATGACTGTATTTCTATGCCCTCCTTCAAATAAAATAGCCAGGGAGGTTTACATTTTAAAAAATACAAGATACACTGAAGAGTACAAAATATTGAACAAAGCAGTAAACACAAAAAGCAAAAGACATTTTGAAAACAGCGTTCAAACTATTAATAAGCTTAGAGAAATAAAGAGGTCTTTGCCTAACACCCAAACACCACAAAGCACCAGGTGAGCCTGTCTAGGAGGAGAATTAGTGTACCGTGATCAAGGCGCCCCTGTTCCTGGTAGCCACCCACCATACCTAAAAAGGTGTAAATACCTGACAGGTAAACACACATGGAAACAAGCAGCCCTTGGTCCTCAGCCATGGAAGGCTTTAAAATAGGGGTAGGGTACCATTTTTCTGCCAATAGAAAAACTCCCTTTGGAGTCGCACACTAGGGTGGGTGAGTAGGGCCAGATTTCCAATGGAAAGGTCCAGACAAATGTGAGTTGGCCCACAATCCAGAAGACCACATGCAACCCTTTAGTCAAAGATTCTCAGCCATGGCTTTAAAAGGTCATCAACAGCACTTTGAATTAGGAGTCAGATATGTACTTAAGAGTGTTGTAGCCGCCTAGTATATTGGAATGAGGGACATGAGAAAAGCCTTGCTGGATCAGCACAAAAGCCCATCTTGTTCTTCACCAACCTGTTCTCACAGTGCCAACCAGATGCCTATAGGAAGTGCAACAATGCCTCTGTCCACTTATGAATCCTGGTAACTGGTACCGAGGTAGAACATAGCCAGTGATAACCTTATCCTCCATTAATTTGTCTGATCCTCTGATCCTCTTTTAAAGTCGCCCAAGTTTGTTGGTGGCCATCATAACGTATTGTGGGAGTGAGTTCCACAGTTTAACACTGCACTGTGTGAAGAAGTACTTCCTTTTGTCTGTCCTGAGTCTTCCAACATTCAGATTCATTGGGTGGCTCCCAATTCTGGTATAGGGAGAAAAAAATATCTCTATCCACTTTCCCCCACACCATACACCAGTAAGAGTGATACTGTTAAATTCGGATGAGGTTTCTTTTCCAATGGAATAATGATTCCACATTAATGCAATCAAAGGAATGAAGCAGAATAAGGGGGGTGGGGGTGGGAATCGCTTCTCCAAAAGGAGATTAAAGTCATTAAAAGTGGCTAATCCTGCAGAGTGGGACTATTTGAAAACAGAGGAACCATGTGATTGGTGGAAGGCCTTTGTCATCAACCACAGGCTAGCATCAGCAAGTATGAAAAAGGGGAAGGAAATTCAATAAAGGTTTAATTAGGAGGGTGGGTGAAGAACACTAAGCAGGTTTGTGAATGCAAACCTTCTTGAGGATAGATGTGCAGGTCACGAAGCTTCTATGAAGGAGCTCGATAATCAATCACGAAACAGAGCAGTCATTTAGCAACTTAATGCTCAGTGCATTTTACATGCCGACGTGCATTCATCTTCATCACTGAGGAACTAATTCCAGAAGGGATGAATCCCATAAATGCATTTCTTTATCTAATAAGAGCAATTTGGCCCAAATTGTCATATAAGTTACACATGTGCAACATTTATCTTTCAGATTAACGTTGACTCTGAACAAAAACCTACGCAGGAACCAATGAGGACCATGCACCGAATATGACATGATCTGCTTTCCTAACATAATAAAGACAGACATGAACAGTTGCTAAGACTCTTTGGTTGTTTGAGTCAGTTGGATGTTCTGTTTTCGCTACCCAAATATTGGGTCAAATGGGAAAATCAAATTGCTGTCTTTGCCACAGTTACAGATAGGTAGCCGTGTTGGTCTGCCATAGTCAAAACAAAAAAAATTCCTTCCAGTAGCACCTTAAAGACCAACTGAGTCAGTTCTTGGTATGAGCTTTCGTGTGCATGCACACGAAAGTTCATACCAAGAACTGATTCAGTTGGTCTTTAAGGTGCTACTGGAAGGAATTTTTTTTGTTTTGTCTTTGCCACAGTTCAGCTTTGCTTGCTTTATGATGGAGCTGTTCATTTATGTTATTTAAGGGCTTGTTTTGTAATTTTTGCATATTGTAATTTTTGATTTCCTTTTATATGTTTTTATTTCATTGTTCCCTACTCTCAACTGAAATATTCAATGGAGAGTGAGGGTTAGAAATACTTAGTTAATTAATGCACTTACCACCACCACCCAGGAGAGTGGGCAGCAGTGTAATTTTCCAAAGCAATGCAGGCTTCGGCCAGATTTAGAGAATTGTAGCCCTTACCTCACTTAGGACCTTTGTGCAACCAGCATTTTCAGTGGATCGAATTCTTTCTTGGATTATCAAGCTACTTGGCTGAAGACTGTGCAAACTTTACCAGATTCTCTACCTAGAGCTGTAGTGCCAACAGGGAAAGGGAGTTCCTCTTCAGCGATGTTTAGTTATCCCTTGACAGTACAGTGGTGCTCCGCAAGACGAACGCCTCGCAAGACAGAAAACCCGCTAGACAAAAGGGTTTCCCGTTTTGGAGGCGCTTCGCAAAACGAATTTCCCTATGGGGTTGCTTCACAAGACGAAAAAATCTTGCGAGTCCCCGCGGGTTTTTTTCACTTTTTTCCCCCTTTTCCTAAGCCGCTAAGCCACTTAACAGCTGATCCGCTGATAAGCTGCTTAACAGCTGATCACTAGAAGCCACTAGACCACTGTAGCGCTAATCCGCTAAGCTGTCAATGGGCTTGCTTCGCAAGACGAAAAAGCCGCTAGACGAAAAGAATCGCGGAACGGATTCTTTTCGTCTTGCGAGGCACCACTGTAAAGGTATTTTAATGGCTCTAATGGTTTTACGGGTTTTAAGGGACACGGGTGGCGCTGTGGGTTAAACCACAGAGCCTAGGACTTGCCGATCAGAAGGTCGGCAGTTTGAATCCCCGTGACGGGGTGAGCTCCCGTTGCTTGGTCCCTGCTCATGCCAACCTAGCAGTTCGAAAGCACGTCAAAGTGCAAGTAGATAAATAGGTACCACTCCGGCAGGAAGGTAAATGGTGTTTCCGTGCACTGCTCTGGTTCACCAGAAGCGGCTTAGTCGTGCTGGCTATATGACCTGGAAGCTGTATGCCAGCTCCCTCGGCCAATAAAGTGAGATGAGCGCTGCAACCCCAGAGTCGGTCACGACTGGACCTAATGGTTAGGGGTCCCTTTACCCTTTACCTTTAATGGTTTTGCCGATGACCAGGCAGAAGAACGTCTATAACACTGGACAAGAGTTTGAATGTTTCAAGTCACCAATATCCCACAGCTGACTGAATTCAAATATGCAGATACGCAAGCTGAATGGAAATGTAACATATGTGATATTATTTGCAGGACTGGGGAGGAACAAGGAAAGGCAATGTTACCAGTGGTTCAACCCAACTTTGGATCGTGTTACAAGGACTCTTTGATTAAAATCAAATGCACTGCTGGGTAAACCTTCACACCACATAAGGTGTCTGACGACAACACTCTGCCATGTAAATTAATGCAAATCACGTTTGCAGAAACCAAATGTTCAGGTTTCCATGTTTAAAATTAAGTGTAACACTGATGTGTTTTCTGTTTACTGTTTTAAATAAATTTGCATTGTCTATTCATGGTTCCCCTTGCAACTTTAGATTTACAGTGGTACCTTGGGTTAAGAACTTAATTTGTTCTGGAGGTCTGTTCTTCACCTGAAACTGTTCTTAACCTGAGGTACCACTTTAGCTAACAGGGCCTCCTGCTGCCACTGAGCAATTTCTGTTCTCATCCTGAAGCAAAGTTCTAAACCCGAGGTACTACTTCCGGGTTAGTGGAGTCTGTAACCTGAAGCATCTGTAACCTGAAGCCTAGATGAACCTTTGATTTTTTTGATTTATATACCTCCCTTCATCGAAAGATCTAAGGGTGGTCCACTTGCATCGATTTCAGACATCATGGCATACCTCTACATTTGCATGCAGAAGGTCGCAAATTCAATCCCTGGCATCTCCAGGAGACAAGTTTAGGTTATGTTTCTTAAATCTGTATATCACTTCCCATTAAAAACTCTTGAAGTAGTTTACGAGCAAACAAAACACACAGTAATAAAATTACTAAAAAGGATTTAACAATATTGCATTCTTATTTTTATTACTTACACTATCTGCACTCAGGCCTCTCAAAACAACTTAAGACAGTAAAAATAAAACAACAGAAGCCAATGACGTAACTAACTACCCTCCCAGTTAAAAACCGTAAGCCTGGGTAAATCAGAAAGTTTTTGCTTGGTGCCTAAAAACGCGATAGTGATGGTGCCAGGAGTGCTTCCCTGGGGAGAGCATTCCACAGTTGGGGAGGTCCCACTGAAAATGTCTAAACTAATGTTACCATCCTCTGTACTTCCCTTGGAGAGGGCACATAAAGAAGGGCCTCAGATGATGAACATGGTATCTGGTTTGATTCAAGTGAGGAGAAATAATATCTGCCCAAATGTCTTTGTCTAGTGTCAAAATGATGACAATCTTGCTACCAGGCAGCTCCAGTAGGAGGAAGATCCAGTGGCAGCCCTTAGGACTATGTAGAGCTTCTACAAATCAGTACAGACAACACTGGGCGAGATAGACCAAATAGCCTGACCTAGTGTAAGGGAACTCCTTATGTTCCAAAGTCATACCTTTAGTAATTTATTTCACTATATTACTCATCCTCTCCTGTGGACTATTAAGAGGCTTTAAACACATGACACCACACACACAGGAAAGGGCCAGACTGACAGATCCTTCGTCTGCAGACCAGATTTCCTGGTTACTTTTGACACCGCAGCTATATCTTATTAAGAGTGGAAAAAATGACAGCTACCCATAGGAAACAATGTAGAAATCCAGGATTTTATCACTGCAGCAATTTGGCAGCAAGGTTCCACTTCCAACATCGCCAAGTACAAGCAAAAACAGAAGTTCATGCTCTTTGAAACTCAGGTCTTGTGTAAAGAGGAAAATGTGGAATCTTTGAAAATGAATCCTGCTCTAGTAGAGGAGAGATAGATTGGGACTAGGTGGACATTCCATATCCATATTGTGTGCAACAGAGGGGTTGAAGCTGAGAGTTACTCACAACAGCCCTTCAATACAGTCCATATGTGTTATTTTCTCTCTACTGCAGGATTTTGGAGGGGAAGGGAAGATTAATGCCTTACTGATAGCCCTGTAAAGTAACATAAATGCAATCTGCACTTCAAAACCCCAGCCCTGCAGATTGGAAAGTGGGCAAGATAGTGATTAACAACATTCCCTGTGATGCTTCCCACTAGAAATATCCCCACATATTAATTAGTAAAACTGATGTTATTGTCTCCCTCCTTCCTAAGCTTGCAGTGCACGTAACTACCCTGCTTTGGAACATAGGAATCTGCCATAAGGCCAGTTAGACTATCTACTGATCTAGCCCACTATTGTCTACTGTTGACTTGCTGTGTTTCTCCAGGTGGAATTCTTTCCCATCACCTGATTCTTTTCTAGGTGGAAATACCAAGGACTGAACTTGGGTCCTTGTGCCTGCAAAGCAGGCGTTCCACCACTAAACTATGATTCTATCCATTCCCACATTATGATCTCCATGTTTCAGATGGGAACTGAAGTTGACAATGGCATACAAAAACTCCCTAATAAATCACTAACACCTCCGTGACCTCCTAACAGGTAACAAGCCATCAAAGATGCATGTATCTGCTGCACACTTACAGGGGGTGGGAATGCAAAGTGACACTAGAACAATTATACAGAATATACTGTACAGGTGTTGCAAGTGTACCCATCTCGCTAACCACTTCCATGGGCAGTAGCCAATCAATTCATTCTGTCAATGCAAGGATTTCTGCTTACACAATGGAATTTCCCTTCTCCTCCCCTGTGCTTGCCCCATGCCCTCCCCAGAGGTTTGTGGAAACCCCCAGAACAGATTTAGGGGGCACATGGGAGAGGGGAATGTGTTGTATTTCACAAGCAGAGATCCTTGTGCTGATAGAACAAGATAGCTGGATGCCGCCACATGTCTCTAAGTTGCCTGAAATAATAACAGCTGTGCCGAAAACAGACAGTACAGCAAAAGATTTCCCTACAAAATATATCAGGTGGCAGCAAAGGTTAAATACGGTGAATCTGCCAACTCCAACACCTTCTCCAAAACATAAAAATCAAAAGCCACTGTTCAATTGAATGTAGACAAGGCTGTTGTACATCCACTCGCATGTACCTTTTAGCTCACCTTGTGCCTTTTAGCATTCTGTGTAGCAATCTAGAAACCAGCGTATGTGTGTTAGTCCAGTCAGTTTCTCTCTTCCTCTTTCTGAATTCCACAGTTATACTTTTTAAAAAATAATCAAGGAAAAACCTTCCACACAATTAAATTTGTTCAATTAATACCTCAAGGTATTTATCTGCATAAAGCTTATCTGCAAAACTAGGTAGGTTGCATCTAGTGTTAGCAATACTCAGAGCTAATCTACTGAAATTAATGGACATGACTGACTTAGGCCCACTAATTTCAATGGATCCGCTTTGAGTATAATTTAGTTGCTACAACCTTTTGCTCTGGACTGCAGCTTTATCTTATAGACTTAGAAATTCAGGCCTTCACAAATGGGGCGGGGTGTCAAATCCCCTCATTCTCACACCCTAACCTGTTTTGCACATAATGATAAGCCAAACTACGGATTACTAAGAGCAAGGAAGTTAGCTTCTGGAGAAATAGAAAACCTGGGCTGCTTCAGTCCAGTTCCGCTGCCGCCGCACTTGATTTGACTTAGTGTTCCATTCAAACCTGGGCTCATGGTTTGTCTCACGCCAAACAAACCATTAACTTGGCTTGCTGGAATGGGACAAACCATAAGCCCAGGTTCACACATCAATGCTAAACTAATCCACGTCTTGCTTCGTTCTGGGCAGAACCATACCAGCAGGACGTGGAGAGAGAAGCAAAGTGTCTGCAATTTGCTCTACAGGCCCCAACACACTTCCTTGCTTTTGGCATTGCTATGTGCAAATTAGGCCATTCACTACAATAGCCTCCTTTTCCTTCCTAAGGAAAAAGATTGCATTGTGAGTAACTTGGCACAAATGATTCACTGAATGCCAATGTGGAGGGGCAATATGGTGTCTTGTAAACAAGGCATGGAAGTTATAGGGAAGCCGCTTAGCCCCATGCCAGACCTTTGGCCAACCAGCTCAGCATTGTCTACCCTGACCAGCAGTAGCTCTCCAGGGCTTCAGACAGAAAACTGTCACACCCCTACTTAAAAATGGAAGACATTGTATCTGGGACCTTGTGCCTGTAAATCCGTATGTAAATTCAGTGGATAGAGTAATAATGCAATTGACTAAAACCCATATGCTTAATCATTCAAAATTTCTTTAATTTGTTTGCCATCTTATTTTTTTACCTACCAGCAACACAGTAAGGCTGCAACCAGATTAAATGACTTTTGATTGACTAATCATATGCATTTTAGCCAATTAAATTATCACTCTATCCATTGAATCTGTGCCTGTGTTAAAGAGAAACAGGAGGATACCTCTTTAACAATATCAATTGCCATCTGCAGTTTTAAGTTTTTGTATTTTAAAAAATAAAGAAAAATAAATCTACCACATGAGTAATCAGGGATAGCACTGTACTCAATTAAAAGGTTTGTTTTATGTATTTATTCTTGGCATTTAAAAGAACTTATATGCCGCCTGTTCCAAGGCAGCCTGAACAGGGTGGTTTGTTTGTTTTTTTAAAAGCCTGATGGTTCCAGTTAGCATGCAAATAAAATATACATTGCATTGCAATCCTACACAAGCTTCCCCAGGGCGTAAATCCATTGAACTCAGCGGGGCTGATTTCTGAGTAATGCACACGATTCTGTAGTTAATCAATTAATCTAACCGATAAATTGATTACATTTTGCAGCCCTGATACAGATATAAATATAAAAGTTAAGTCACAATCTGTGTGCAATTATCCTGCAAAAATCAATCTTATTTAGCAAGCATCACACTGCAATAAAATGACTCAGAGAGGGGTGGAGGAGAAAAGTTTTATGTTAGATCTAGGAATAAACTAAATGCTTTCAGGGTTGAATCACTGTTTTCGTGCACTCCCTTTGGAACAGCAGCAGACACTATATTCTGCTGTGCATCGTGGACTTGGGACTGCAAACAGCTGCACCCTAATTACATGTAAAGTGTACCAAAACATTCCTTTTATCACAGACTGTAAATCTGTTAGCATCTGTCTCTCCTTTGTTTCTTCCACAAGATACAAGCTTGTTTCTACATTTTTCTCACCTGTAGCGGTGATTAAAATTCATTATAAATGAAAGGAGTGAACACTAAAACAAGTTCCTCTGTGTACAGTTCTAAACTCAAATTAGAAACAGCTGTTTGCTAATTCATGCAGTGATGTTTTGTCGTGCTCTGTGAATCAATAATAACTCAGCCGATTTCGATGGAATTCTTCCAGGCTTATCCACATATTATTGCTGTTGTTGTTATTGTTATTATTATTCCTCACCCATTTCCTCCACTAACACACATGTGAGCAACACGGTGATCCTTTTTTTGCTTGTTTTTCTTCCTTTCATTTTGCAAAAGGGTCAGCAACTCAGCCTCTATGCCTGCCAGCATGTTGGTAGAAAACAGTGTGCCACTCAATGGCATCACCGAGAAGACACAGAACTTCTCACAAATATTTATGTGCTAACCATGTGCCCATAACTGGGATAGGCGGGAATGGCGGAGTGGACAGAGTACCAAGCTGTTTCTGAGGGTGGAGTACTTTGCATAGACACACATGAAGCCAAAGCAAACCCCTCTACGTGGACTCCTGCGTTAGCAAAACAGGTCAGTTCTTAATGTTGTGCAACAGAGGAATCCAGGGCAACAGTTGCACTAGTGGAAACTCAAAAAGTAACAGATTGTGCAGTATATTGTGCAACAAAGTTAACAGCGACAATAACGTTCTGCTGGTGCAACATGTAGCTAAATGACTTTATTAAGCACTACTTAGGATACAGAATATACTGTGAAATCCCCTGGGAACTCCTCAGTGCCCAGGGGAGGGCAGGAGGGTGATTTTGCTCCCACATGCCAGGACTTTCCACCTCCCATGCATGAGCTGAATAGAACTTTATTGGGATATGGAAAGGGTAACCCCAGAAACCCAACTACAAGAAGATTCAGCTTCTTGAACTAGGGGAGGATAGGCTACACTACAATACTTTTTTATCAGTTGCACTTGTGATATTTTTGCATTTCTATGCCACCTTTATCTTCCAAGGATATCAAGGTGGTGTACATAGTTCTCCTTCTCCCCATTTCATCCTCACAACGTCCCTGTGAGCTAAGAGATGGTGACTGGCCTAAGTTCACCCAATAAACTTCATGGGGTGGAATCAATTTTACAATGAATGATTTTAGAGTGTTGTATGTATTGTACTTTGTACTGTTTTATTTTTGTTAGCCGCCCTGAGCCCGGCTTTGGCTGGGGAGGGCGGGATATAAATAAAAAAATTTATTATTATTATTATTATGGCTGAATGGGGATTTGAACCCTGGTCTCCCATGTCCTAGTCCAACACTCTCACCATTACACCACACTGGCCACACGTGGAGTTCCTAGTGGTTTCTCATCCAAGGGTCTGCTTAGCTTCAGCTATGGATGCTACATGTCACGTGCTCCCAGGCCATTTGGTAGGGCACAGCTAGCCACATCTTAATGAAGCGCATTGTCAGCCATGCGCACTACCCCTTGTGGGCATTGTTACCTCTTGATTGATCCCAGCATGCTTACCACTGCTACTAAAACTTTCATTTGTTGCCAAGTATATGCTAACTGCTGTAGTTAGTATCATTTTTAATTAAGTACAAGTAATTAAAAAAAACCTGACTATCTTACATTAACCATTAAGACACTCCAACACAGCCAATTCTGCATCATGTGCATTTTGCACTTAGTGGTGCATCGGGGTTGTAAGGTGATCAAAAGTACTCTGGCATAATCAAAGGAAGCTTATCTTCCTGTGTCTCTCACTTTACCATTTGCTTGTCCTGCACCGATTGGTTGTACGCATGGCCCCAAGAACACTGAATGGATGCATATGTTTTAACCTACAAGACACAGAAATTATAGCTGAATATTCTAGCTGCCGTGCTGACCACACAATCTATGCATTTCCTGAACCAGCGTTGTTGACCTGCAGAAATTAGATGCACAGTACAATCCCATCAGTCCCACACCCCAGTTGACCTTTGCAGATATATCCTAAGAATTGTACTGGGTTGCTTGATGTCAAGGGTGTCCCCCGACCAAAGAAATACACGCAGCAGGTAGTTAACTCACTATTGTCAAAGATAACACAGGCATTTCTGCAGCTCTGGAAAACTACACACATCAATCTAGCATTGTCAAGTATTCCCATGTCTGCACTCTATGGAGCAGTTGCAGCAAGAGGGGACCATTTCCTCTCCATCAGTTTATTTGCATTCCCTTGACGGGCTGCACACATGTACCCACAGACTATGCCTACACATAAAAACTTCCTCCACTCATCCTTTTTCAATCCACTGCTGGTTCTGGGAGACAGTGGTATATAAGAAAGTCAGGAAGCACCTGGCCCTCACTTGCCTGACTTGCCTCTTTTTCATCTTCTTCCAACCCGTCCTGTGCTCCACCTTGCATATCTGAAGCTTCCCCTGTCTCCAACCTTTGCCTCTTAGCCAGTATAGGTCCCCCTCAACATCTAATCACAGGTGCAGTTTGTGAGTTTGGACCTGTTGCACCAAAAACCAGGTGAAGTCATGCCAAGGTAACATTTTGGTTCACTGTTTTGATCCAAAATGGCGCCGGGGATACAAACATTAATAAAGAAACCTCTCTCTCTCTCTCTCTCTCTCTCTCTCTCTCTCACACACACACACACACACACACACACACATACACTCTCTCTCTCTCTCACACACACACACACACACACCTTGAGAACCCTTATGTTAAGTTTGAGGACAATTTCTCAAGAGGTGGCCAAGCCAAAGTCACATTTTGGTCCACCATCGTGATTCAAAATAGTGCCTGGTGTCCAAATGGCAGTGAAGTATTCCACTTCCACCTCAGAAATTCTCATGTCAAATTTAAGGCAATATATTGAGAGGGGGCCAAACCTACGCCCTAAAAGGGGCAAAGTACTGCCAGAGTGATGTTTTGGGTCACCATCTTGGGAACCTTCATGTCAAGTTTGGTGCTGGTATTTCAAGAGGCATCCAAACACATAGAGAACAAACAAACAAACCACTTTCAAAAATATGTTGCCTTGCATGTATATACCACCCAATCCAGTCTGGAGTTGGGATGGGAATATGAACTTTAAAAGAAAATAGCCTAAAGTCCCCCTCTTATTAACCCAGAACAGAGAGAACAGGCTCTGGCGTGGGGGAGAGCATAGAACAGATTATGCCTGAAAGGTGAAAACAAGGACTGTCTGCTTGCTTAGGAAAGCTTTATGCTCCTGATGTATGGATCTGTTACCTGCTTCTTTAGGAACAGCATCTGTCACTTTTAATGAGAGATTGGTTCTTTAAAAAAAATTGCCACCAAAAACAAACAAACAGAAATCCCTGACACCTGTTAAAAGACCTCCTTTCTTCTTGAATCGGCACTTGGCTTGCAAGAGGTGTGTACTATCAGAGGCCTTTCATGTATAAGCAGCAATGACCTGATGCCTGTGATCTGAAGACTCATCTTGCATCGCACAACAAAACACTTTGTAGAAAAGACAAGTTCCTTCCTCCAACAGATCTCTGGCCTTTTCTCTCTTTTTGTTTTTGACGGGAGGAACCAATAATAAATCGCAAAGGCTACTCTGACAGGAATTTTATCCTTCTTCTTCTTCTTTCCAAAGGTGGGTGAGCTCAAGTGACAAGTACAATCTTTCTTCTGATGACACTGCATCCTCATTATAATACCAGTGAAGTCTGTGCAACAATCATTCCCAGCTGAATCAGGCTTATTCAGAGCCTTTTTCATGGTACCTACAAGGGAGGTACCGTTTGGCTCAATGGACTGCATGGCAGATGATGATGCAGGGGTCCAGGGCCCTGCTCACATCTTGTCTGAGGTAATTTACACATTGCACATAGCAGTGGGTCTAGCCAGCACACAGGGGACCCTGCTAATTGCCATATATACCAGTGTGTATGTGTGTGTACACACACACATACAGAGAGAGAGAGAGAGAGAGCGCAGATACATCCAGCCTTAAAATTTGGGGATTTAAAGTATTACAATATTCTTGCCTAACAACCAGGCCTGTGTGCATATAAGCACAGAATGGCTTATAAGAATGTGGCACATACAAAAATAGGGTATTTCTCCCTGACTAGAAGATGCAGAATAATGTGTGGAAATCTACATCACTATAGGGGCATAATTCTGATTCAGATTTTCTTTTGTATAGCAGAAAGTCAATCCTTAAAAAACTGGGGTTAGAAATAGCAAAGGCCACAGTGGCTTTAAATTTTTTTCATTCTGCCCGCACCCCCCAATTGTCTTCTTTATCCAAAATATGACTATGGAGCACATTTGCCTTTAGAAAATGCAATGGCAATGCCCATTAATTTATAGACACATTCATGAGGACTAGAAACTTGATTTAACAACAACTACAGAACAGACTCTCAGGGTGGTAAAAGAGAAGCAGAGGTAAGAGCTGTCTGACAGTGCAACAAACTGTTTGGGAAGGTGGTGGGCTCTCCTTTGCTGGAGGGACCTAAGCCGAGGATGGATGGCTGTCTGTTAGGAATACTGCATCCTGAACCACTGATCCTGTATTGAGCAGAGGATTTGGATTAGATGACTCTAAGATTCTATAGCAAACATATAAATCCCGCCTCAGACAGCATGTCTCCAAGCTGTGCATTTCTCCCAAGAAGAATACCAAGGAACACAATTGTGCATCCCCCTACAAGTTAATTCCCCCACACTCAGCACACCTAATGGAATAGCCCAGTAATGGAGAAGCTTTTTGGACAGAGGGTAGGAAAGGGGAAGATGACCCATATTTTCTGGAGCCTTTTTAGCACTCAGAAATTATTGTAAAAGGAAGTCTAAGAAGTGGTCTACTCCTGGGAAACCACACTTACGCCATCTCACTTGCAACCTGCATCGGTTTAAAGCATCTCGTTGGCAATTTGAAAATAATAAAAAGTGCACATTAAAATGGCAGCTCATAAAATACATTAAAATGGCAGGGGGAGGGCACAACATGATTTGGGGAATCTTTTGTACAGAAAAATGGATGTGGGGGAAAGAGTCACAAAACCTCCCCTCTCTCCCTCTGTATGCAAGTTCACTGCCTCCGATTACATTTGCAAAAGTACACCTTGATGATAAAAAGCATCAAAAAGCAACTTAAAAGCATAATTTTCTTTATAGGCATTTCACTTCAGAGTTCTTCCTAAGGGGATCGAAGTAGAAAATTTAAAACACACACACACAAATGCACCTCACACATTTCTAATGTACAGGTAGGCTAACTTGGAGAACAACCTTTAAGCAACAACTACCTTAATTCTTCCTCTCAGGAGAGGCAAAATCTTCCTTCTGTCATTAAAGCATAGCAGCACACATTTAACGAATGTGGCACTGTCAATTCAAGACTATAGAAAGCTTCAATTAAAAGGCCATTTTTCCTGGTCACAGCAGAACAGGATGTAAGATGTGTGAGAATTCTCACATACACAGGAGAATACAGAGCATTCATATGGGGTGCAAGCCTACCTATGCAAATGGATCACGCTACCTAAAGGACCCCTTTTTTCCCATATAAGCTTGCTGCGGACTCTAAGATCATCTATTTGAGACCCTTCTTTATGTGCCAGCAAGAGAACAGGCCCTCTCTGTAGAAGCCCCACATTTATGGTATGCTCTGCCCAGGGAGGGTTGCCTAGGACCAACCCTGTCATCATTCCAGGATCAGGCCAAGGCAGTTTTGCTTTCCCAGGACTTTGGACAGCACCAATGATTATATTATACAGTTAAATTTCTTTTTAATGTGTTTTTGTAATTGCATTGTGTGTGTGTGTGTACACTCATGCACACACGCGTACACACACACACTGATTCAGGACTTTTTAGTGGGACACAATACACAAATTTAATAAACCAAACGGTGTGACAATTCGGGCTTACTTGAATGTGGAAGGAGTGCTGAGATATTCTTTGTGTTTGTGCCCTGCCCCTTTATTCATGCTCATCCTCCACCCAGCCACTCTTGAGATTCACCTAGAGCTACCCACTCATGTTCAAGCCTAAATTCAGAGCCATAAAATGCATCTTTGCAAGCATGAGAGCTAGGAACTTGTTATTTTAAATACAAGATTTTGAAACCAAGCTTTCCAGGGTGCTGAAGAATGTGTCCAATGTAACGAACTATACCAGCATGGTACAACAGAAGAAATGTAGGACACATGCAGCACTGGGTATTACCATCTAGGTGTCTAGGCTGGGGACTATGATAGGTTTGATTGGAGAGCATGGGTGGGGGTAAACATTATTCATAAAGTTTGCTCCAATCAAAATAGTATGGTCTGCTTCAAGCTGAAATTCCCTGCATTTGCATTTCCACACGCTCCTATTTGGTGGCATAAAGCCTGCTCCGCTGCTCTTAGCTTTTGAGCAAATTACAATTAGCTATTGTAATCAGTCCTTAATGGTTTAATTCTCCTGAGTCACAGGGAGGTAAAGGAAAATTACACAAGAGAAATATTGGGGACAATGTCAGCTTATCCAAAAACAAAGGCACTGGCTGAATAGCAATCCTCAAAAAGCCAGTCAAGGCCATGCAGGTATGCAAAGGGAAAAGAGCAACCCTCCATCCTCACGTTGTACCCAGCCTTGTCGTTTTGAACTGTGGCATTCTCCTGGCTGATAATCCAAAATATTTACAGGCCTCTTTTGCCCAAAGGGAGCTTTTTCACAAACAGCATACGACTCCAGCAGCAAACATGTTTTGCTGCCTATCACAGTTATTCTTAGTGACTGTCTCCTTTCTATGCTGCTATATGAAAACACAAAGCTGGTTTCTATAAGGTCAGACCACTGGTTCAGTCTTCTCTGGCTGGCAGCAGGTCTACGAAGTCTCAAGCAGGTCCTTTCACCAATTCTGTTATTGGAGAAACTTTTATAATTGGAGCTGATGAAGATTCAAACTGGGACCACCTAGATCTAAAGTGTGTGTGTTATTAAAGGTAAAGGTAAAGGTACCCCTGCCCGTACGGGCCAGTCTTGACAGACTCTGGGGTTGTGCGCCCATCTCACTTAAGAGGCCAGGGGCCAGCGCTGTCCGGAGACACTTCAGGGTCACGTGGCCAGCGTGACATCGCTGCTCTGGCGAGCCAGAGCTGCACACGGAAACGCCGTTTACCTTCCCGCTGGTAAGCGGTCCCTATTTATCTACTTGCACCCGGAGGTGCTTTCGAACTGCTAGGTTGGCAGGCGCTGGGACCGAGCAGCGGGAGCGCACCCCGCCGCAGGGATTCGAACCGCCGACCTTTCGATCGGCAAGTCCTAGGCGCTGAGGCTTTAACCCACAGCGCCACCTGTGTCCCTGTGTGTGTTATTACTATAGTACAATCCATCTAACCAACTATAGTCTACGCAAGACTTCCCCAAACTGGCATTTTGAATTGCAACTCCCATTAGTCTCACCCACGATGGCCGATGGCCACACACACCACCCCCAATCTCTGCCAAGTGATAGCAAGATTCCAGGCACTCACCCAGAGTTGTGTTTCTCTTGGGAAATGAAGGCACAGCAGAACTACGGTGTCTTAGAAACATGGTTTACTCATATATATTTACACCTAAAGCCTTCAGTGGAGGAGTTGCAGAACATTATGTTCCAACAGTGTCTCACATTGCTCCTCTCATAGCTTCAGCAAGCTTGGGTCCAAAGCAGCAGCCAGTCATGACTCCCTATGGCACAATGGATCTGTGTGTCCAGATGTTATCCAGAAGGTTGGTGGTTCAAGCCCACCCATGGACGGCTGTGGGCAGGGTTCCTGCATTATGAAGGGTTGGGATAGATGACCCTCAGAGTCCCTTCCAACTGTACAATTCTATAAGTTTATGATTCCCCTGTGGGGAAGGAGGAAGCACCATAGCAAATTCAGTGACTCTGAAATATTATTTGGGGTTGTTTTATGGACACAGACAACCATCTGGGTTAAGTCATTACTACAATGAAGCAGAAAGAAGAGGCAAGAAAGGGAAAAGATTTTAAAAAAAAAAACAACCCACTACATCAAGCATCATTAAAGCTCATCAAAAGTGCATTAGAGAACACCTGATAATATACTCCAAGCATTAATGATCTTTACAGTGTACCACATTAATGCAGATGTTGTCATGTGAATTCAATGAAACTGGGGTTTGCCCACTCACGCAGACATATTCAAAAAGTAGACCTATTTAAAATGGCCTCTCAAATTAATCCACGGTTGGTGGCTTCTGTGTGAGAGCAACATTTCCACAACATGGAATATCTGATCCAACAATATATCAGAAAATAAAAATCAAAGACTGCACAAGCCTGAAGTCTACCCACCCCTAAACTAACCAACTAAATTGACTCTAAACAATGGAAACTTGTTGATTCTTAGTGGAGGAATAGCATAAGAATTAACTGCTAAGAGTGTTCAAGGTTCGTCACGCACAATGATCTCAATAATCCATAGAATGTTCCATGGTGTAGGCCAGCATTACTATTCCCATATGTGTGTGGCAGGGAGACCAGCACCTCAGACTGGGAGACTGTGGCTTGCCTAAGACCACTTGCTAAGTTTCTGGCTGAAGTGAAATGTGAAACAAAGACTTCCTGGTTCCTATCACAGGGCTTATCCACGCTTGTTCCAGGATTGCTAGGCATGGTTTTGAGATGGGTTTTGTTTTGTCCCATCGCTTTCTCTGAGGAAACCCGCTGTTTACCACAGAATCAGAACCAATGTCAATCGGGTTTTCTGTGGATTGATGTTTGTTGTAATTCAGCCGTAAACAGCGGGTGTCTCTTTTACCATTCACCAGCCCACAAGAGCAAGTCCTCTCCCCACAACCAGGTCCAGTATCGGCACCCAGCATCCTTGGACAGTTGACAGGCTCCAATGCCCCACTAGAGGCCACTGCTCATGTCTGTTTTGGACCTCCCCTGTTCTGGTGAGTACTGAGAAGATTTTAGATGTCATTAAAATTTTAGTGGTATTAGCTCCAAGTCACCCCACATTCATTCGAGCACAGCTACTGCTGTCTGCTACTAATACATAAGAGAAGCCCAACTGCATCAAGCCAAGAGCCCAACTAGTCCACCATCCTGCACTCATGGTAGCCAACCAGATGCCCCTTAGAAGCCCACAAGCAGGACCTGACTGCAAACAGGTTCTCCCCACTAGTGATTCCCAGCAACCGGTATTCAGATACCTACTACTTCGAACTCTGAGGTAGAACATAGCCAACACAGCCAGTAGCCATTGACATGCCTCTTCTCTATGAATTTGACTAATCCTCTTTTAAAGCCATCCAAGTTGCTGGCCATCACTACTTCTTGTAGGAGCTGTGTGCTGTGTGCAATACTTCCATTCTTTGTCTTGGATCTCCCAAGATTTGAATGGTTACATTGAATTGTTGGCCAACAGGTTAAGCCTGCCAGAGCTCATGGAGAGAGGGGTGTCATTGCGGGAGGAGGGCCACAGATGGGACTATATCAAGGTCCCCATCAGACTCAGAAGCAGCCCTTCCAAACATGGTCAGGTAATGCTGCTGAAATGTATTGGCTCCAGTTCCCAAGAATGATGCGACCACAGCATCAAGAAAGAAGGGAGCATCTGTATCAATTAAATAGATGCAACTATCACAGGTTTCGTGCTATAGGCATTTGCCTCTGCAAAGTGCTTTATAGTTCTTAGCTCTCCATCTCTCACAACCTCTTTGTGAAGCAGATCATTCATGACCCCATTTTTGCAGATGTGAGATGAAGATCAGAATGATCTGCACAAAGGCCACTGAGGGGTCCTTTTTATGGTTAAGTTCTTAACTGCACCAAAACTGGCACTCAAGATACATTATAGAGGATTTTGTGAATTTAAGTCAAGATCCACAGAATGCACAGCAGACTCCACAGCCCACAGTGCAGATTGAATTTACCCGGACACAAAGGCTTAAGTGACAGGGACATTGAAGCATAAAATCTGAGCTGTTCTTCTCAAAGTTTCCCATAACAACCACACTATTAAAAAAAATACACTCCTTTTATTGGGATACTTTTTACACACAAATACTAGAACAGTCCCTAAAGTCCCTAAAGAATATGTTTCTTTAAAAATAAAATAAAATCATGGCTAAGATTCCACGGTTCCTCAGAACAGTTTACAGAAATATACAAAGGTGCCACTAAGAAAAGTGGAAATTATTGCTACTGGAGAGCAGGCAGTCTGAAAATTTTCAAGCACCCTCTCCAAGTCTGCTTTTTCTGCCACATGGGACATAACCCCACAAAGTATGAAAGCATTCCAAAATTAAGTTATCCTGTTTCAAAGACAGATCTATTATCACCAGAGAAAATGAATCCTTCATTTCTAAAAAGCTCAATAATGGAAACTTAAAAAAAAAATTAACAGGCTGACTGTGCCATGAGGAATAGCACTATTAAACTATTGTCTTCTATTTAAAAATATGTTTTTCTACAAACCTAATACACGCTGGGACACTGGAGTACATTTCTATTTCACTCGTGTAAGGTTGATAGAAACTCCACAGAATGGATGGCAGCAACTAGATGACCCTAAGCCAAATTTATGTCTCTTAAAGGGGCAGCTCCCCTCACCCCTAAACACCCAGCTAAAGATAAAGAGACAGAGTGGAATCAATGGCAACAGAACTTACAGACAGACTCTGCTGGAGGGGAGAAGGCAGTTCGGAATGCTGGCCAACCGCTCCCCATTCAGCTTTTCAAATGGCCTTCCAGGAAACCTAGCTGCTGACCAGAGCCATTAAAAAGCAGTCCAGTTTGATCATCACAACCCCCTAAATCCCCAATAAAATTCAACCCCAAGCACCTTACTGCTGGTATCTTGGTTCATGCTTAGAGAAAAGGAGCTGCATCTTAGCATCTGCAGGGTGGTAAGCCTGCCATCTTGCACCATCTTTGGCAAAGGGAGCTGTACCACAGTGGCATAGTCTCTGCTTTGCATGAAGAAGGTCCCAGGTTCAATCTCTGGCAACTCTGGGTAGGACTGGGAGAGACTCCCTTTCTGAAACTCCAGAGAGCCACTGCCAATCAGGGCTTATCCAGACTTATCTTTCCTCTGCTCTTTCCAGGCATGGTCCGTGCTTTAAAACCATGTCTGAGCACATTTTGGGGGGTTTTTTGCTCCAGAGCTTTGCCTGTCCCTGCAAAAAAAACCCTGCTCTTTAAAGCTCAGCCAGAGCAAATGGCAATCCACTGAAAACCCGAATTGGCATTTGCTCCGATTGAGTGCTAAAGAGTGGATTTTCGTGGGGAAAGTTCTGAGGCAAAAACAAACAAGCCCTTGAGCACAGAGCTTTTTAGTGTGGTCCCTGGCCTGGAAAGAGTAGGGCCAAATGTAAGTGTCTAGACAATACTGAGAGGCTCTAACTCTGTGTAAGGCGGCTTCCTATTTTCCTATGGGCTAGCCAAATATCAGCTTTGGCCAGTCACAGAAAAATGGCAAATCTAAGGCTAGTCTGGTGCCTTGATCCTAATTCACCACTAAGTTAATAAAACCCGTTGTCAGAGGTTATCATATTAGCTTCTAATAGCTTTATTAAGATTGCTTATCTTTCTTTTTTAATTATTAAACTGCATTTTTGTGCCAATCTTTCCATTGAGATATAATTTTATGGTATTACTCAGGAAAAAAGTGTTTTTATGAGCCATCATTGCCAAAACAAGATGACACCTGATTGACTCTCTAAATACTCCTTTTTCTGGTTATTTGACTATAACATTTGATAGAATACAGATAATTGAACAAACTTTGTTGCATAACATTCTTCATTATATTATCTTTCCATTGATATATAATTTTATGGCATTACTCCAAAAAAAGGGGTGTTATGTGCCATCAAACCTTGGAAATACAATTTCTCCAAAAGGTTTCCACAATTTTTGGCTACTAGTGTATACTACCTTGCTATCCATTAAGGATGGTCTAGAAATATATATTTTAAAATTAATGAATGAATGGCTTATTGTAAGCCACCTCCTGAACATTTCGATCCAAATACAAGGTATAAATCCAACAAATAAATAACCAAACAAATTCCAAGTTAGATAATTTGGGTAATGACATTTCCTTGCTTGATAGCCCTAATATATGTCCAAGGACACAACCAGAGTAATTTATTCGCCCAATCTGGAAGTTCTGCTTGTCAAGCGAAGCCTTTTGAGCTCTGCTTCTGAGAACTTAAATGGCAGGGACAGAAGGCATGCATTAGTGCCCGAAAAAAAGCCTCATTGTCACCAGATTTCCCTCCCCCCCCCCTCGCCGCCCCCTTGCAAAACAAACGTGCCTAGTTTTCACAGACAAGACCATCAGTTATTTGTACCTACCAGCTTTGATGATAATTGCAACCCACTTGACACTTGTGTTGAAAGGTAGTTTTACCAGCAAGGAAACTGATAAATATTCAATGGAACGGGATTAAATTATTCTATTTACCTTCAAGCTACTCGCCATGAAAGTGTTTCAAAATATTTGTGTATGTATAAAGAGACTGGGATTGAAAACGGGTGGATGGGGGAAAGGAGCTGCCTCTTTTGAAAAAAACTGAAATTCCTAGATCACCAAGTTAATGAATCAAAACTTTTGTTTTGTTTTGATACAACTATTTTTCAACTTTCATGAAAGAATGCCATATATGCAAAAATTCTGATCCCACATTACAAAATAATTACATGATAATTACAGGCGCATTAAGATGTCTACCCCCTGAGTAAAGCTTCTGCACCCAACCGCTAACTGAGGCAGCCCCGGAATGTTTCAGCTTATTAAGGAGAATTCCAGCATTGAGCAAAACCTCCAACTAAAGCAGATTTCGACTCTGTGACTCCTCTGATTTCTAATTAATTTTTTTTAAAGAAGCTCCATTCTTCTGAAACCCAATTATACATGGGCATTAGCCTCCAAACAAACTTCTCATAGACTAACCTACTTCTTGCAAATACACTGGTGTCTTTCTGCACAATTTCACTGACACAAGCCGACCTTCAAAATTGGTGTGATTGGGTTGATAGTTTTTTTATTGTCTCTCCCCAATAATCCAGCCTCAAACAATAAAATTGTGAAAATTCATACAGGCAAATTAGCATGTTAACAGAACGGATTAGTGACCTTTCCACTTCCTTCTTCCTTAGTCGGTTGCACTCAACCAGTTGACGATGAAACAATGAGCTTGGTGGCCTACATGTTTCAAGCTGGAACAAGATGCTACAGAGCACGTTTTGTGGCTGGTGCCCAAACAATAGCAGCCCTAACATTTCCTCTTTCCTTTCTCTGCATCTGGATAACAAGAGAATTAAAAAAAAATAACCTTCTGACAGTGAATCACACACCTGTCTGCTCCCAAATAGACAGCCAGTGGGAGGGGCAGGAAAATCTTAACATGGTGATGCCTTGTGATGCATTTGGGGGTAGACTGTTCTCACAGTGGCCAACCAGATGCCTATAGGAAGCTCAAAAGCAGAACCTGAGCACAAAAGGGGGAATAAGCAAAAAAGACTGTCCAAGCCATAGACAGTACTACTAGGAACTGACTCTGGGGCCTTTTGTATGTGAAGCATGTGCTTTACCACTGAGTTACAGCCCTGGGATGACTTAATTCCCTCCTCCCTTCATGGACCTCCTGCATTGCAGAGGGTTAGACTAGATGACCCCCAGGGTCCCTTCCAATTCTAGAATTCTATGATTCTATGATCTGCAGACTCCTTCCCTTCTTTCTTTCAGATTCGAGGGTTTTGTTTTGGGGGTGGAGATAGGATACCAAATTCCCTGAAAATTCAAGAAAAATAAATTCTGTAGAACTTTAGATCTCGGTTTTGTTGAATTGTTAAAGTGTTGCTGTTGTTTCAATTAAAAGAGGAAGAAGGATATGTACCATTTGCACTACAGGAAGCCATTCCATCCAAACACAAAGAAACATCAACCTCACGAATGAGAAAAGAGAAACAAAATATTCAAAGGGCTGAACTGCTAACCCAATGCAACTCTTGTCACCAACTAACTCTCCAACAAAATCAGAAATGAGTTCCACTCGACTCAATGGAAAGACTCAGCGAAGCCAAATTGGTGCAAATTAACAGGAAGCCAATGCTACGGTGTCCGTTGGAGCTGCTTCCTGGCTCTCTGGCGTTTCACTCTGGGTAAACAGATTTTACAGTCAATTTATAAGAGCAGGAAATAATATGAATAGTGACGGCTTCATAGCCGGAATGGCACTAGCAGGGGTTGCTCAAATACCCAGTCATCTAACCAAATCACAGCGGAAGATAAGTCCAGACTATAAACACAATTTTTGACAATCATTCCTACAGGATTCAGCATCACGGCAGTTCATGCGTAAAGCCCACACATGTATCCAATGGGTAGTTCATGCATTCTAGTGACTTACAGCTATCCGTCCATCATCCTTCCTTCCATAGCCTCGAGCAAGCACAGCTGGACCTCAAGGTGCCAGATTAGGGGAAACGGAAAAGGCTCTGCTCCATCTGCCCCTCCCTCCTCTGGGAATAAGAAGCGATTGCCTTTCCCAACTAACCTTGATATGTGAGCTTACCCACACACGGAGACGTGAGTCAAGCTTCGTGGGTTTTGATTATTCCCCACAATACAGCCATTACAAAAATGTGTTATTGCAGAGATCAGTTGCTGCCTAATTTTGTGGGGGGGGGGGGTGGATGTTCTAAAACAGGAGAAACAGAGATATACCAAGGCAATATTGGATATTTAATGTAAAGGCAAGCAAGCAGTGGCTCAGCATCTTAAGAGGCGGGGAGTGGCATATATGAGAACCAATGTGATACAGCAGCATTTGACCTAGACTTAGGACACCCAAGTTCAAATCTCACACTCAGCCCTTAAAACACACTGGGTGCTCTTGGTCCAGTTGCATGCCATCACCACCCCCTCTCTCAGACTAACCTGCCTCACAGGATTGTTGTGAGGATAAAATGCAGAGTGGGAGAATGATGTGTCCTGCTCTGAGCTCTTTGGAGGAAGGGTAGAATTCAGCATGGTAAACAAAATACATCATCTACTTTGGGCTTGTGGTGGACTCTACTTCACTGGAGGTTTTTAAACAGAGACCTGTCACATTGGATTTGATATCCCGCTTTATCACTAACCTAAGGAGTCTCAAAGTGGCTAACATTCTCCTTTCCCTTCCTCCCCCACAACAAACACTCTGTGAGGTGAGTGGGGCTGAGAGACTTCAGAGAAGTGTGACTGACTTCAGAGAAGTGTGACTGACAGCAGCTGCATGCAGAGGAGCGGGGAATCGAACCCAGTTCACCAGATTATGAGTTGACCACTCTTAACCACTACACCACACTGGCTCTCTCTGATTGACCCTTGGGTCCCCTTCCAACTCTACAATTCTATTACTTTAGTTAGTTGCCTAACAGGGGCGGTCTCCAGGCAACTTATGAGTTAATTTAAAAACACATGAAACTGTCAATATAACAACCATCAAAATTTGAATAATCAATACATTAAAAAACAACTTCTACAAAGGGAGGGGGCTTAGTAGCAGCCCCCTAACCTTAAGCCTTTACTTGGCTTGATCAAATTCCATCAGTTGCCTGGGTAAAGAGGAAAGTCTTAACTTTGTGGTGGAAAGATGTCAATATTGGTGCCAGGCAGGCAACACTTGGGAGAGTGCTCTTTAGGAGAGGGGTTCCAAACAAAAAATGCCTTTTCTGTTGAAAATAGGGAAGAGGGGCTCAGATAATGCCTCTAAAGTCCAGCTATATATATATTCACTGGGAGAGGTAGTCAGTCCAGTGTGGTAAAGGCAAAGGGATCCCTGACCATTAGGTCCAGTCGTGGCCGACTCTGGGGTTGCGGCACTCATCTCGCTTTATTGGCCGAGGGAGCCGGCGTACAGCTTCCAGGTCATGTGGCCAGCATGACTAGGCCGCTTCTGGCGAACCAGAGCAGTCCAGTGTTGTGGAAACTACTAAAACTGTAGTCTTCCAACCTTTTTATACTTGGACCTGCCTTTAGCATTCTGGGCCCCACTCCTTAGTACCTTTTTGCCATAGGTCTGTATAGTGCTGGTGCAGCTGATATGACCAACCAAAAGGCAGGCTATGAGTCAACAGTAGATCTTGATTCACCAGTGGCCTAAATGCCCCAGACATGTTCCTTCCCACAGAGTTGGTGCTACCCATGTGTGTTGTTCCTCTAAGCACTCTCCCAGCCACACATGAGTAGCTTCAGCATAACGGGCACATACCTGGATAAACTTCTGAATAGCACCTTTGCATAATGTCAAACGGCTCTGACATCCTGGAATTTGAGGGCTTTGAGGTTGAAGAGTCTAAATCCACCACTTTGGGTGAAAGAACAGAACAATGCAAGTAGAGCTTATCTGGAGCAGGTCAAAGACCCATCTAAGTCCAGCATCTTGTTCTCACACTGGCCAACCAAATGCCTGAACGGGATATGGGAAGCCTGCAAACAGGACCCGAGCACAAGAGCACTCTCCCAACTTGTGCTCCCTAGCAGCTGCTATGCGGTGGCTCCTGGCTCTCCAACCAGTCACCCCTTTCCACCCCTCACCCATTATTGTAATAGAAGACTCCACATGTGGGAAAACACTCATCTCACAATTGCACTAAAAAATGATATTGAAATGGTATGTTGCAATCATAGGCTTTCTTTGGATTTCTGAACAGAATTATAGAGTCTTCTGCTGTTATACTGGCATTACATGACCACCTCTGCCTTTATTTTTTTTTATATGTAAAACATCATTTACATAGTTGTGCCTGTCTGTCAGGATGTTATATAATCTCTCTTAATCTGTCATTTTATAGGAATTTTAAAGGGCCTAAATATCTTTTTAAAAAACAAACCTATGCATTTCATACAGGAGCATTCAAAACTAGCTGCCATTGGACAGCACATGATTTTTTAAAAAACAAAATAAAATCACTGAACATGTAAAGGTAAAGGTACCCCTGACCATTAGGTCTAGTCGTGACCAACTCTGGAGTTGCGGTGCTCATCTCGCTTTATTGGCCGAGGGAGCCGGCATACAGCTTCCGGGTCATGTGGCCAGCATGACTAAGCCAGTTCTAGCAAACCAGAGCAGCGCACGGAAACACCGTTTACCTTCCTGCTGGAGTGGTACCTATTTATCTACTTGCACTTTGACATGCTTTCGAACTGCTAGGTTGGCAGGAGCAGGGATCGAGCAACGGGAGCTCACCCCGTTGTGGGGATTCGAACCGCCGACCTTCTGATCAGCAAGTCCTAGGCTCTGTGGTTTAACCCACAGCGCCACCCACGTCCATGACTACAGTTTAAAAACTGCGTATATACCTTTGCTACTAGGGCAAACAACATTAGGAGGTCATGATTTTCATCAGAATAAGAGTAAAAGAGAAAATATTTAATCCAACCCCAACCACCAACCTACCTGCCACAGTCCTGATCTGGAATGCCACCCTGTTGCAGTTGATATTTGGGGAGATGGGGGGGATGTAAAGAGACAGAGAGATATTCATACACCTCTGCTTTAAAGTGCAGCTGGAACATAAGAATGTCCCTGATAAATAAGGCCAGTGGCCCATCTAGTCCAGCATCCTCTTCTCACAGTGGGAACCCTGCAAGCAGGACCTAGAATCATAGAATCATAAAATTTCTAGAGTTGGAAAGGACCACAAGGGTCATTTAGTCCAACCCCCTGCATTGCAGGAACATTTTGCCCAGCATGAGACTTGAACTCATGACCCTGAGATTGAGTCTCATGCTCTACTGACTGAGCTACCCAGTGGTTTTCAGAAACTGGTGTTCGGAAGCCTATCACTTCCAAGAGTGGCAGTAAAACACAGCCAACATGATGAGTAATCATTGATAGCGTTGCTCTCCATAAGTTTGTCTAAGCTTCCCTTAAAGCCATCCAAGTTGGTGGTCATCACTGCCTCTTGTGGGAGCAAATTCCGTAGCATAGTATAGTATAGTATAGTATAGTATAGTATAGTATAGTATAGTATAGTATAGTATAGTATAGCCACTTGTTCACATGAAAACTGACCCCCCCAAAGGAACCTTTTTTAAAAAGGAGGGGGAGGGATGTCAGGCCTTTTACACATATGCATACATGTAATGCATAGTTTGTCCATAAGTGCAGATTTAAGTGTGCAATGGTTCACATTAGTATACATCCCTCACATACTACGCACAAAAGAAGTCTTGCAAGTTGTACCATAGCTACATGAGAGTTTGACTTGGTTCTTGAAATACAGATGAACAGGATTGCAGGAAGCCATGGGAGCTAAAAACTTTGATCGATAATTGAAACAAATATCAGTCTTTATCTTAACTGCAGGTGAAAGATTACAAAATCCCCTTTCAATGCTGGAGATCCATGTTTTCTGGCAAATGCTGGTGGCTCAGAAAAGAAACATAAGATATTAGAGAAGCTCCCATTTGCATGGTGCACCTCTTTCTCTATGTAAATAATCACTTCCTCAAGTGGCTCCATGCCAATTCTGGGCCATGGGGAGGGGGCAGGACCACCCGCAAATTAAAAACAAAGACTTCCATATACCCAAGGGAATCTCATGATATGTCGAAGTATACTAAATTTTAAAGGAACCCCCACCCCAAAAAAGGGAGTCAGATTTGACCAAGAAAGGGGAATTGAGAGCAGTGCAGGTATGCTGTCATAGGGCAGAATGAAGCACACTTCCACACTATACATTTAAAGCCTTATTACACCACTTTTACATTCATGGCTTCCCCCAAAGAATTTTGGGAGCTGTAGTTTGTTAAAGCTGCATTTATGTCTAAAGCTCTAAACTACTTATGTCCCAAATATCTGAAATGGTGCCTACTTCTCTATAGACTAACCTAGTAATTCAGAACTAAGGGGGAGATCCTTTTCGTTGTTCCATCACACCAGGTTTGGGAGAGGGGTAGAAAACAGCTCTTAAGAGGGCCTTTTTGGTGATGGCCCCAAGAATGCTGTACTCCTTTTCCCATAGAGGTGCACCTGGGACCATCTTTATAAAAGCTCTCATGGGTTGCTTAAGACACACCTCTTTATTCTGCCCTTTGAAAACAAGCATTGATTTTGGTACCTTCCTTGTAATATGCTATAAACTTTGAGGTTTGGGGTACATAAATTTTATGAAATAAATAAAAAATGGATATTGATCAGGGGCAGGGTATTGCTGTTTTAATTGTGTTTTTCTCTACTGGGACAATCTGAGGAAGGGCAGGCGATACATACAATAAGCAACTATATTAATGAATATAGATCCTTCCTCTATAAACACATTCCATCAAACACCTTTTCTGCCTTAATACTAGTTCCAAGTTTTGGGCAGCCCTTTTCATTTCCGTTGATGGCCCATTTGTTTTTTTTCCCCATGAGTCCAAATCAGTACCATCTCTGTGGGAGGAGAAATAAAGAAGTTAAGGTCTATGACGGGGTAGGCAACCTAAGGCCCAGGGGCCAGATGCGGCCCAATAGCCTTCTCAATCTGGCCTGCGGACAGTCCGGGAATCAGCGTGTTTTTACATGAGTAGAATGTGTGCTTTTATTTAAAATGCATCTCTGGGTTATTTGTGGGGCATAGGAATATATTTTCTTCAAAATATAGTCCACCCACCACATGGTCTGAGGGAGGGTGGACGGGCCCATGTCTGAAAAAGGTTGCTGACCCCTGGTCTATGAAGGCTGCTGCTTCCTCTCACTGTTCACTTGTTGGGAGAGGAGGGAGGTTCTAGTGTCAGGAGGTTCCAGGGATTCCCAATAGTCATGCCTACTGACCTATTGGGTGTGGCCCTCACCAACTGCCCAGCGATGCTGAGCCTAACGCTAGCCCAGAAGAGACATTTTTCTAGCAAGTATTAAAATAAAACCCATTGATACAGAGTTTTCTTTTTCTTTATCCAGACATAATCTTTCTGTATTGAGAAAAATTGCAGAGTAAAGTGAGAATGGGATTCAGCACACTATGGAGGCACCGATTAATTCTTACTATCTCACACAAAGAAAGACAAGAGGTAAGAATGCTTCACATCATCATATATAGAGAATCAGACCATTGGTCCACCTAGCTCAATAGAGCTACACTGGCAGCAGATCGCCAAGATTTCAGACGGAAGTTTTTCCTGGCCCTATGTGATGGAAAAGGTAAAAAGGAATACCTGCCCTGCACTCCCCAAGGCAGACATTCAAGAGTTTGGGCCCAGGGACTGAATTTAAGAGAGTGAGAGACACCTAAAATTGGAGCGATATACATTTTTGGGAACTCACTCCCACACCACCCCAAACCCTGTTTGTGAATTTCTGACGTGTGTGTGTGTGTGTGTTGTGGGGGGGTGGCTGCTGTAGGAGAAATTCCATGTCAGCCTCTGCCAACCAGGTAGTCTGGGAGATTGGTGAAGGTGGTTTCTTTGCAAACTTAGGAAAGTTCCTCTTTGCAGTAATTCTTGCGCCAATCATATAGCTGGCTTGCTAGATCTCAATGAAGTTTTAAAAGTAAGTCTGGGGGTGAGAGACACTTAAAAGCACCTCAGGCAAACCCGTTTCCTTGCTGAGTCTCAACCACTGCATTCTCCCCCCTCTCCCTTGAGTAAGTAATATTTAGCACCCACAGTTTCAAAGTCAAAACTTTTCAATTGCAAATGAATCCTGCAAATGGTGCACAGATATCTTTTCATAGCTCTGCCAGGCCAGGCCGCCACCAGCACCAATACCTTGTCAAGCTTAACACTTTCAAGGTCTGGAAAAGTGGCTATCCATTGTTCTCAAGGTCCTTGGGGACAGGGTGTTGCCAAGGCAGATGGGAAATGCACTAACTTGCAGCTTCCCTGGGGCAACTTCTATCCACAGAAGGGAACACACACTGGCACACACAGAAGTAGCAGCAGCAATTCTAAGCTGTCCTCGCCTTGACAACAACACCCCCTCCCCAAGACAGAAAACTGTGCAAACACCACCTGCCCTCGCCCAGGGGGAACTGGTGACCCCCCAATGGCCCAGGGGGAAATTGGAAGAAGTGGGGGATGTAATTTCTGCCAATACCCTGGGGGCCAAGCAAACTGGGGCCTGTGCTCCAGCACAGTTTAAAGACACAGACACACACACCATTCTGATGTTCAGGACCACAGCCTGCAGAGAGCTAAATGTCACTTGGCGACAACCGACAACCGAGGACAGGAGCCTCCACCCTTCTGCCCCTTCCAATCTTTACTAATGGCCTTCACATCACTATCTCACCTACCTGAGTTAACATTTCCTTAAGCTACCACCTGCAGTTGATCCCTTATAAGTTTATTAACATACACTAATAAACAGCACCACTACACTCCCACTGCGCCTGCCAAGTGAAGCCAGTCAGAATGAACTCCGCTGTTCTTTTCCAGCACATTGGCTCTCTCATGTGGGAACAATTAGGGCAAACTCCCTCCAGATTACACATAGTGATAAACCTCACAACTTTGTTTCTTTTTTTTAAGTTTAAAAAATATCTTAGATGCTTGCGGGGGCACAGCGACGGCAGGGCTGCTAGCAACCCCCTTCTGACAGTTCACAAGAGAGTTGAGACTTGCATCATTCTCAGCCTTCACCTTTGGTACTCAAGTTTTGTACACTGTCCCCCTTTTTCATTGGTGCCCGAATGTACATAAATAGAAAGATGTGTTAACCGCTGCCATTAATGCTATCTCTCTCTCTCTCTCTCCCCCACCACACACAATCCTTCCTCTACCTTTATTTTGGAATTAAATATCGTCATTTCTCACATCAAAGGAACTGGTGGAGAATAAAAGAAAAAGGCAGGAACAATGAAAATAGCTGGCCGACACAAACCAGATCAAAGAAGCAGGCACAGAAAATGAGGAACTCGGGGGTCCTTTAATTACTGTCCACATCCTTCAAGTCATGTGGTGAAGAAGAAGGAGGGGAGGGTGGGGAGGGGGTAAAAGAAAAAGTTTTGAAGGCCACTGGGTTTTGTCTTGCTGTGGGCTCCCATATTCAGCCTGTAGCAGCTCCCAACACCCCCCGTTTTGCTTATTTCGTTTTTTATTATGAGAGCAAGACAAAAACAAAAGCAGGAATTCCTGCGTTCTCAGAGCTCCTCCCTTATGCCAGGAAGAGGAGGTGGGTGGGTGGGTAGAGGGGGATAAGATGATGGGTAGAGGAGGGTGACTGCACCAGTGATGGAAATAGTTGTCCACAGCAATTGTCTGAAACAATTTCAGGAAGACTGCCCCAGGCAGTGCCTCGGGAGCATCTTTAGGAAGGAGAAATCTGGCTACCTGAGGCTACGCTTTATTTCCAGGCCTCCCGGGTTGGGTAGGGGGGTGAGCAAAAAAGCCCTGTGAATTCACACAGGACAGTGCTCCATGGGGCAGCACATCAAAACTGGCGACTGGCTGTTCAAGCTCAGCAGCAGAAAAAAGGATTGTTCTGGGATAGAGCTTAAGCAAGAAGCATTATTAAACTTCAAACATTGGCCGTTCTCCCCAACCCCAAACCCTCCTGCCCCCACCCTACACACACACACACACATTCTTTTTTTAGGCACAGACAGTTATGGCTAATGTTCTCATACTGACTTAAAACATACATGCACACACTGCAAATAATTGGCTCTAAACGGCATGCTGGAACGTTTTTCAGCTTTTTTAAAAAAAAAAACCATTCTAATAATAATGAAATGACACTGTGGAATGCTCTGGGGAAAAAACAAATATTCAAGTTCAACTTTTTTTAAAAAAAAAGCTCACACAGGGTCAATTTAAGAGGTACATTGCTTTAACAAGAATTGTTTTTAAGTTTCTGGTTAATGTGTGAAATGTTAAGAATGATCACTGGCTGTTAGATAGATATACAGATGGTATAGGTAAAGGAAAAGGACCCCTGGATGGTTAACTCCAGTCAAAGTTGACTATGGGCTGTGGTGCTCATCTCACTTTCAGGTCGAAAGAGCCGGAGTTTGTCCACAGACAGCTTTCCGGATCATGTGGCCAGCATAACTAAACCACTTCTGGTGCAACAGGACACCATGACAGAAACCAGAGTGCACGGAAACACCGTTTACCTTCCCACTGCAGCAGTACATATTTATCTACTTGCACTGGTGTGCTTTCAAACTGCTAGGTTGGCAGAAACTGGGACAGAACAACGGGAACTCACCCCATCGCATGGATTCGAACCAGCAAGCCCAGGAGGCTCAGTGGTTTAGACCTTTACTGTACCTTAATGCAGATATAGATCTATACAATAAAATAAGGTTTCCCACTGAAAACATGCCTCACAGAATGTTGTTTAATGAAGATGTCCAGGGTGCCATGACTAAGCTTATGAAAGCTTACACTAGTGCAACTATGCATGTGATTTTTTTTCTTAATTAAAAATGCAAGGGCTTGATCAAAATTGAACATGCCACCACCCTAGCCTCAAAATTCCTAATACACATAAGATACCCAGTGTGGCACTTACCAGTATATTTTTTCCATGTCGTATCAATGAGAGCTTATTGTATTGTTATGAACTGCCTTGGGCGAGGGGAATTTTGGCTTGCAGCTAGGGAGGAAAGAATCAAATCTCCCCCTACCCCCGCCACCTCAGTCTGGGACCTTTTGCATACAATACATGCAACACAGATGCAGCCAGCTCTTTCCTTATGCAGTGAAGGCCCACTAATACAAAAGCAGAGGGACAATGAAGCCAAGGATGTCTGTAACCAGAAAGTGCCAGTCCCTTTGTTCCTCAAGCCATCTAATATCATTGACCTGCGAGTTTTCCTGTTGTTTGCAGCTCTGAGCATGTCAGTAGAAGCTCAGGGTAGAAATTAAGATATTTATTTATTGCATTTTTTTCTCCCCTTCACTCCTCCTTTAATCCCCACAACAACCCTGTGGGGTAGGTTATACTGAGAAGCAGTTTTGATGCATTTGCTTTTTTATTTATATGGGAGCTGGAGAGTAACATCTAACCTGGTGCAAGGCTTTCCAGACCAGTTTTCGCCTTAAGCCATCACAGGCATGAATTCAGACACCTCTCAGGCCACAAATTCAATATCTGCTACAGGCTCAAGTCCAGACCATTCTCAGTGTTGAGTACTACCCACTCCAGATATGTAATACAGAGCTGGGCTCCTGAGCAGCTCTAGAAAATAAACTTGTGGGAGACCTCAGCCCATCAAGAACTTTATACAAGCCTTCCACCCCAGCAAAAAAGGTAGTAAAATGTATGAAAGCTCAGGTAGTCATCGCTCTCCTACCCAGCATCCATTGCTAAGGAAGCCTTAGATTGATGAACCTATGAAATATCTTGTTTTCCTAGAGGTAGCAAGTGTCTCATAACAAGGTTACACAACAAAGGAAGAACCATTAAGGATGTATAATTGATTTGATCATTGTGCATTCTCAAACAAACTAATCTGATCCACACCTCCTGGATTAATCTGCCGGTTGCACTCATTCACTGTTTCCTAAGACAGAAGGATGCCATCCAATATGGAAACAGAATGAAATGGGTTTATATGTACGTAAGTGACACAGACCTAAAATAGACTGATCTTTTCAACTCTTAAGAGTCTGTAATAAAAATAGTAAATGCAGTCTTCTTTAGCTAGAGAAATGTGTCTGAACAGACATTGTATGTATATATGTATGTCTCCTGCCAACCTAGCAGTTCTAAAGCACGTCAAAGTGCAAGTAGATAAATAGGCGGGAAGGCAAACGGCATTTCCATGTGTTGCTCTGGTTCGCCAGAAGCGGCTTAGTCATGCTGGCCACATGACCCGGAAGCTGTATGCCGGCTCCCTCGGCCAATAAAGCGAGATGTGCGCCGCAACCCCAGAGTTGGCCACGACTGGACCTAATGGTCAGGGGTCCCTTTACCTTTACTATGTATGTATGTATGTATGTAGAATAGGATGGGTCCCTTTTCTTTTGAATGACTGCCAGTCCCACAGCATAAAAGCAGCAGTGATCAACAAGTCTCAAAAGGAAAAAGAAATTTATTCAATACAGAACACAAAATTTTCTGAAGTATACATCTCAGTCTTTCTTCAGGCATTCAGATAGATCATGGGTGGGCAAACTAAGGCCCAGGGGCCGGATCCGGCCCACTCGCCTTCTAAATCCGGCCCGCGGATGGTCCAGGAATCAGCATGTTTTCACATAAGTAGAATGTGTCATTTTATTTAAAATGCGTCTCTGGGTTATTTGTGGTGCATAGGAATTCGTCCATTATTTATTTATTTATTTCAAAATATGGTCCAGCCCCCCACAAGGTCTGAGGGACAGTGGACCAGCCCCCTGCTGAAAAGGTTTGCTGACCCCTGAGATTGATTATCGGGGGGGGGGTATGGATCATCCTTAGCCCTTTGTTGGCATGGATGCTGGGTCCCTGGAACCTACCTCCATACGTGGTGGTCCTATGCAGTGGCTTCTGGGTTTTGGACAATGATTTTTGATGAAATTTAAAAAATAACTCAAGAGCCCCTGCAAAGTACTCCACAGTTCGCATTACTGAATATTTTCTGACTGGCAATAAGAATTTTATTTGTAAATAATTAATTGACAATTACTTAAGGCTACATGCTTAACAATCAATACAATTCTGGAAAGAGTTGGATGGTGTCACCCTGGAATATTGATATAAAAGGGTATAGAAATTAGCACTAATGGAAGAACTTACCTATAGACTGAAAGGTGCTAGGGGCTAGATGAAGAACGGTCATTTTTTAGGGGAATTGCTTAATTTTATTACTATTGTTAAAAATGGAACAATTAAAAATGGTATCATAAGTGCAATATTTGGAACCACTGTTGTTATTAGTTGGGACGTTTTTCTACCTTTAGATAATAGATCATAGAATTGTATAGTTGGAAGGAACTGTTTTAATATGCAATGGGAGGGTTTACTCTATTGTAGAGGATATGTACTTGTGTTTTTACTGAGCAATGAGATTTTTTCAATATCGGTATCTACCTCTTTGTATTTTGAGAACTTTAAAAAAATATTGCCAAAGGTGGGGGGCAGCAAATATGAGTTCTCTACCCCCCGTGCCCCCGATCATTGTTCCAGCCACCTTCCAACTTAGGGAGGCTCAGGCTCCCCACACAGTTTAGAAATCTAGCTTCAGTATGTTGCATTTGGTTAAGATGGTATTCGCCGTTCAAGGTATGCAAGCATCTCAAATGGAAATCTGGCCCAAGTCATCAAAGTCACCAAATCTTTGCTGGAACAAGACTTGGCAACGTTGGGATGGGGATAGAGCTGCTTCCCTGTAATTGGTCTCAAAGTGCTGAGTTCAGAGAGTGCTTTGATTGAAAATTAGTTCTCTTCTGGACTTAGCCCCAAACAGACAAAACTATTTGAGATCCTCTCCAGGTAATGCATGAAAGCTGATGCCTGTCGTCTGACTTCTGATGGATGATTGCATTTGGCAAGAGGAGGCTAAGGAAATAAACACAGCCTAATGCCAATGATTGGAGAAGAAAAGAGAAAGCCCCTTGGGGAGATAACTTGGGGATACAGTCACAGAATCAGTGGGCTTTCTACTGTGGATGGACTAAGAGGGAGGCAAACACCTTAAAAGACTGGAACACCTTCAAATGCTTTGGCAAAGGAGACTGGCATAAGGAATCAATCAGACTTCAAACAGTCAGGAAAGCCAAAGAAATGGCCAAAAATGGGTTCAATAAAGGGGCCTTACATTGCGGGGGGAGGACAATATTAATTGTAGTGAGGAAAGAAAAGGGAAACACTGGAGGATGCACTTCAGTAAATATCTTAATGGAAAATGAATCTGTGCATTGCTGCACAGATCTCAAGAAGCCATTTTCTTATTAAATGGCGGGCCACTGTGGGAGACAGAACACTGGACTAGACAGGCCTTGGGCCTGATCCAGTAGGTCCCTTCTTACTTCAAGGCACAAAAGAACTGTTATCGGATAACCTAAGCTTTAGTTGCAATTGCTGTTGCACTTCAAGAGTGGCTCCAATTCTGTGCTTGAATTACTGGGGGGAAGGTGCAGTGGGAATCTATTGCCATGTGTTTTGTGACAGTCTTCCCAGCCATTTAGAAGTGCCGTGGGGGAAAATAATTTGAGGAGAGTCAGTGGAGAGGCTTATAGGTTTCATTAAGAGCCCTCTAACTCCCCCCACAACTTGAGCTCTACTTCAATTTTGATCAGACCAGCACCGCTGGAGAATGATATTAATATTACATACACATGCAATTTAAATTCCTCTTCCTTAAATTTGCTCTTACCTTCACAAAGAGGGTAAATTACACCACGCCTTTGTCCTCTCACCCACCCATTGCTGCCTGTCATCAGAGCTACATTGCAAGGGGGGGCGATTTAAAGTGGGGTAACAACACATGGGGGAAAGACCCTCCAACAGTACTGTTGTTCCAATTAAAATCAGAGCCACTGTCCACTTCATAAAGCTGCTTTGAAGTAAATATAAAGGGGAGGGTTAAGCTAGGGGATCCTTCATTTATTTTGGACATAAGCCTAAAAACATATAGCTGGATTTCATCTCTTATACCCAGTGCTTTTTAGTGACTGTATTCCCTGGAATGGAGTACCATCAATTCTCTTTTGCTGCCCATGGCAACCATTTTGTGTTGGCACCCTCAACACTTGTATCAAGGTGAGTTAACAGTACCTCTTTTTTTTTTAGCCAAAAGCGGGGAGGCCACTGTTTATGCCCTTGCTTCTCCATTCCTTGTCTGTTATTCTCCAGCCCCCACTAATTGACTAGCAGGGCAAACATGTCTATACAGGTTTACTCAGAAGTAAGTCCCACAGTGTTCAATGGGGCTTATTCCCTAGTAAGTACAGTTGGAATGACTGCCTAAATCAGGACTGTAAGCTATTTGGGGCAGGCACCTTTCTTTTGCTACAGACACCAATGGCACCATATAAATAAAAGAATATTAACAATAAACTGGAATGAAACTTGACAAAGGGCACTGGTGCAGGCACCCCTCCACGGACCTATTCAAATCAAGACCCAGGCAAAGGTATTTTTCTTTCTTTTCTGTAAAAAAATAAATCACATTGAGGACCAAGAAGCGAGACACATTTTAAACTTTAAGGAGTATTTGTTTGCTGTTTGTTTGTTTAATTGTGTCTTTTTCTTGGCCCGCGTTTCCCCTTCGAAAGCCGAAGAGGGCATGTGCTTATTATCTCCGAGAGCAGCTTATACACATTGCAACCTGAGCTCCTAGGATACTTGGGTTTGGAAAAATCAGGGGAGGGTGGGGGGAATTAATTGCAAGTGGAAGGAATGGCAGGGGAGGGGAGAGGAGAGAAATACCCTAGGCCTGCTCTGCTACTTTGATTCAATCAATTACCATTATCTTTCCTAACAGCCCTCTCCCCCTCCACACGCCCCCACCCCCACCTCCCCCAAACCAGTTGTGTTTAACTTTCTTTGCCAGTTGTGTTATCCTGTCAGATTTCTGGTGGAGCAAAGCTGCCGGTTCTCTCTCCTTGCTGGGCCCTTATCAGCTGCTCCCAGTCAGTGCCGGCCCAGCACAGCTGTCAGAGAGTCCCTCACTCCCTCCACTTTATCTGCTCACACAGACCTCTGCCTGGCAAGAAACAGGCCAAACGGCTGCTCAGCGGTCCCTGGGAACTAGGCACGGAAACAGCGCTGTATTACTCCCACAATCCACTGGGAGTTCATTACTCAGCTAGGGTTCTCCCACTAGTGAGCCGGAGAGCAGGCCAGCGCATTCCAAGTCCTCTCCATCGGAGCTTCATCATTAAAACTCAAACCTTCTGAAGAGAATAAAAGAACAAAACCACAAATTTAGATTAATAAAGCATTTGTTGGTTCTACAGAAACTTAGCAGGCCCCTAAGAAACCCACCAGAGACCCGCGCAGCTCCAGTAATTTTCTGTTATATTATCTTTCTTGTAAAATACTTCCCCAGACACAGCCCCCAAAGGGGCTCAGATATCACTGTGACTAACCGAAATCAATGTGCACTCACCTATTGACATTTTTACATAGTTTTTGGATTTAGTATCCGGCCCAAAACACAATCAAATCTTCTGCCAAGGAAATAACAGGCACTTAGCTAGTCAGCTATTAGTGTTACAAAGGAAAAAATGTGGGCACCCAAGGGAGATGGGGAGAGACGGCATTGACGTCAGGGGTAATTGGGTGTCTGAGAGAAATTGCCAGCGGCTGGCCAAAAACCCCAGGGGCCCACACAAAGCCTGAGTTGCAACTCTAATAAAGGAAAGTAAATTCTAGAAAGGAGCTTTGCTGCAGAGAAGCCTAGCAGGAACCAAAAATATCTCCCCCCCCCCACACACACACACAACTAAAAAATAAAAAATAACACTGAGGAGTTTTCTTTTGCACATCTGTTTTGGACTAAAGTGGTTTTTACTTTTTTATTATCTCCCCCCCCCCTTCCCCTTCCCTGTACCACATGGATTTTTATGTTGTACCGTATGTTCGCCATCTATTTTTATAAACCAGAATTCAGGCCTTTTTTTAAAAAAAAGAAAAGGAAAACGTATTTTTAATTACCGTGGCACTAAACTGTAATGTCTTTATCATCTACCCCCAAAAGCCATTAAGAGTTGCTTGGAGATCATTCCACTACTGCTAGGTTTCTTTGTTGTCACGTCATGGGGGGAAAAGGAAAGAAAAGGCTAAATAACTTTCTAAACAACTAAAAACTGCCGTGAAAAGGAGATGAGAGTCACTGTGTTTTCAAGATACATATCTGACAGAAGAGATTCCCTCTTCAAGGAATCATGGCAGACTCTAGAGTGGAACTGCAGAAGTCGCCAGTACAAATCTTGCCTCCACCATGAATTATACTAGGTAGCCTTAGGCAAACCACTCTGTTTCGGCCACACACACACACACACACACACACACCTGCAATGTGCTGGCCTACGTTACAGGATTATTTTAAAGATTACTGAGGTAGGCACCTAGAACCCTGAAGGAAAGTGGCACGTAAATGTTAACTTCTACATTTGTTAGCAACCTCTCACTTCCACCTTTTTCATGCAAAAGAAACAGAAAAACAGAAAACTTAAAAGCAGCAAAATAAATAATCATTTGTTGTATCCCTAGGGGGAAATGCATATTTTATCTACAAAAGCTCTTTGGACCCATCTGCACTATATAGTTAAAGCAGTATTGTGCCACTAACAGTCATGGCTTCCCACTCAAACGATCATGGGAACTGTAGTATATTAAGAATGCTGAGAGTTGTTAGGAGACCCCCTTTTCTCTGGGAACAGCTACAATTCCCAGAATGGTTTAGCAATCAGTCCTTTTTCCTGGGGAATTCTGAAAATTTTGTAGCTCTTTGTGGGTCTCAGCCTCCTTAACAAGCTCCTTAACAGCCTCCTTAACAAGCTACAGTTCCCAGGAATCATTGGGGGAAGACATGATTTGTTTATCAAGGCATGATACTTTTAATGCATAGTGCAGGTAAGTCCTCAGTATCTAAAGGACCAGAATTCCATTTAGCTCATTCAAAATAAAAATGTACAACTGTTGTCAGGGTTACTTCCTTGAAGCTTTGTAAGAAAACATCCTCACATAGCAAACATGCCTTCCTACACTGAAGTCAGGCTCAAAACTTAAATGGTGATTAAAAAAATCTCTGACATTCTGTTGTAAAAGATTAAATCACTTGTCTTATCTCCTCCTGTTGTGTCAGCTATTGCAGATAACAGTTCACTACCAGAGAGGTCTCAAAAGATCAGGTGGCCATATATATGAAATACAAGCTGTCATAATAATAGTTTGATTTTAAGCTGTTTTATGGCCAGTACACGCCACTCTCTTAATGAGGGGATGCCTGTATCCTTTCTACCCCGGCATCTAGAAAAGAAGAAGCTTTTCATTCTACAAGCAACCAGTCTGGGTGGCAGCATCTGGAAGCGTTCATTGGGTACTTTTTGAGGTACCATCTCCATTAAAGTGAATGTGGACACTGAGGCAGTCGGGGGAAGTAATGAATCAGAAGTTGTGGCTGCAATCTACTCCAACAGTTAAAAGCTGCTACATTTCACTGCAATTTTAAGACTGTTCATTTTGTGTTAGAGATTCCAACCCTGTCTATGCATCAAGTATGAATTGGTAGAATTTTGTAAGAAGATGTAGTAGAGTCGACTGCAACACTTTAGGCTGACATCTGAAGTGGCAACAGTCCACCTTACCTTCTCAGAACTCTGACATTTGGTACCAACCTTAATCTGCATCATGTGTAGATTAGGCCTTCATATGATAATGTTGCCAAAGAGGAATGGAAGGAAAGTGGGCAATCCCAATCAGCAAATGTTGGGGGTGGGGGGGGGAGATTCATGAATTAAGCTCTGTGGTCTCCCACAAGCCATTAAATTAGTGAACCACAATCTGCAAACATATAAAAAGGTGGAGCTTTTTAAAAAATAATAATAAGCATAATAAATAAATAAATAACCCACTCCCATTACACCCTCAACCGCCAAACACCTTCTTCAATAAAAGGGGTTTCCTTAATTTCCATAATCTCAACTAGCATAAATTGGGCTGGTTCAGAAGTAATGGTAAAGTGTGGTTTAGTGTTACGAGAATGAACCATAGTGAGCCCCAGGGTCACACACTCACACTCCTGACTTTGAAACTTTCATTTCTGCTTAAGATTAGCACACACCTTGTCATGTCAGATGAAACCAAACAAGCTTAGTTGAAGCCAACCAACCTCAAACCATGGTTTATTAAATTGACTTATTTCAACTAGCAAAGATTAACTAGGGTTCAGACAACATGTTAAACTGAGGTTCATGCAGAACAGAAACTTACAATCTCCTCCCTGCCACTGCACTAGAAGAAAATTGGAGGAAGAGGATGCACACCAACCCAAGGCTTTCTCTCATAGTATTAAACCAAAGTTTAGTGTTTCCTTCAAAGTGCAGCCACTTTGGCAGAACTCCCAAGGAAGGAAAGCCAAGCAACAGCTGGGGAGAAGTTACAGAAATGCCCTGTTTTGTAACTTTCTTGTTCACACAAGACACATGAGGTCCCTGCTGGTTGCTGACTTCAGTCCACACCCATCTATTCTGAGTAAATTTCTCAGTAATTTTTACAGTACGCAGCATGTATTGTTATCAACTGGTAGTGCCACTTCTCCCTATCAATATATAATAGTGGATGGTGGGAATCAGAATGTAGAAATTCCTCTGATTAATTACATGGTGTAATATATAGAAAGGTTAATAATGTAGCTCAGCCATGTAATTCTCACCTGAAAATAAATTGGGGCAGCATTCTCTAAGTCCACGGAGAGCTGTGAAGGCAGCCTCCATAGTGCATTTGCACAGCAGTACAGCAGCTGCATGGTATTCTCTCACTTCTATCTTTAAAGGGTTAGAAATCCATTAAGACTAGAAGAGAAACAATGACAGCCAACATAGTGCAGTGGGCAGAGAATCAGACCTGGGACTTGAGAGACCTGGGTTCAAATCCCTGCTCAGCCATGAAGTCCAACTGAATCATTCTCCAAGCTAATGTCCTTCTTGGG